>NC_141694.1:845795946-846262376 GCF_964263255.1 Lissotriton vulgaris
TTGTGAAAGGGCCGCATGCTGTACCAAATAGTGAAGTCAGCCAATAGATGAAGTGGGGATACCCGTTGCTTCAGAGGTTTGGAGAATGACACAACCACAGACAAATGGATGAAGTGCGGCTGAAAAATCCCAATAAGTAACTGTGTCATGCACATAACTTAGTAAAATCAAAACGTCTTGGCTGACACACACCTAAAAATGCCAGTTGTTGTGCCATTGGCTGCCAGCCTCATGCCTACAAGCAAGAAAGCAGGAAAGGAAGAAAAAGAAAGCAAGGGACTTTAATAGGAAAAAAGAAGAAAGACCAGAAAAAACGCAAGGAAAAATACGCAAGAAAAACTGAAGGCAAGAAAGAAAGAAGGCAATAAATAAGCAATGCAAAAAAGAAAAGTGATAGAAGGAAAGAAGGAAGGCAAGAAAGATTAGAAAGAAGGAAACAAAGACAGCAGAAAAGTAGGACAGGAGGAAGACCAGAAAAAATGAAGGATAGAATTGCATACTGAAAAAAGGAAGGAAAGAAAGGATAGTAAAAAAACAAGAAGGAATGAAAGCAAGAAAAAGTAAAGATTGCGAAAAGAAAGATAAAGCGGGAAAGGGAAAGAAAGAATGAAAGCAAGAAAGACGGAATACAAGCAGGAGATGAAAAGATGGAATGAAAGCAAGAAAGGAAAGAAGACATGAAGCAAAGAATGAAATATGAAATAAAATCAAGAAAGGACAGAGGGCAAGAGAAAGAAAGCTAGAAAAAAATGTAAGGTCAAAGTAAAAAAGGATATTAAAGGATGATTAAAAAAGGAAAGCAAGAAAGAATTAAAGAAAAAACAGAAGGAATGAAAAAAAAGAAAATGAAAGGACTGAAAGACAAAATGGGAAAGAAAGAAGAAATTTAAGACAAAACCGAAAGAAAGAATAAAGGATTGAAAGGAAGGAAAGAAAATTAATTAAAGAATAAAAGAAAAAAGGAAATAAGTATTACAAGCAGCTTTAATCAAACACGATAAAGGCTGATTTATTGCTTGGCAAATGTTGTTAAAAAAACCATAGTTGAAATTGATCCCAGAATAACGTCCTTCTAAAGATTTGTCTGTTTATGAATTCACATGTATAATATTGAAACTTTCAATGCTTAACATAGAACCGTTTCAAATGGACGTTATTTAAGGGTGCAGTGCTTTTACGTTTGCAGTGCAGTGCCATTTGTGTAATACTTTTAGTTCAAAGTTTTATTTATTTATGATTTGGAATTCCAAGGAATTCCACATAAAATACAGAATATAAATCAGCTTATACACATCATATTAGTTAAAAATCTTTCTCAGAATTACACTTATTAATACCAAGAAGTTAATATCAAAAACACCATTACAAAAAGAACGAAAAAAAATTTTTTACCCACAGTTTTCCTTACTTATATAGCAATTATTACTAATCTATAGTGTCACAATAAGGGGCATGATATAGCATTAACCTTGATTTTAACGGAACAAGTACACTTATCACCAGAAAAAACAATTTCAAGAGTCCCAGAATGTCAATATTTGATTTGCTTTGTAAGAGACCATTAAAAAGAGAGAACCATGAATAAGTGCAAGCGCATCAAAAGGAAAAGAAGAAGAGTTAAAAATACATCATAAAAAACATCTAACAAAATAAAACATCATTATTACAGATACTGTAACAGTAGTGTGGGCATGATTAAAATATTACTCTTACGGGTCTTTTAAAGTGTCTATAGTGCTTCGAAATAAGTCAACTTAAAAATTGATTAGATAAACATGAACATTCCTTAAAGATCCCGAACTTCTCACAACCCATACCAATTTCAATAGACATTTAAAAATTCTTTAAAAAAACAAAATATTTTATAGCACATCAATTCAGATGGAGGGGACATGAGGAAATTACGAGCCTGTACTGCCGTAGAGATATTATACTGAAGAAAACCAAGCCTTAAGTATTTGCGACGGACAAAATGGAGTGCCGGACATATAATTAAAACATGATTAAGATCTTGTACACCACCATTACATAGACTGCAAAATCTTTCAGTTTTGGGAATACCTTCCCAGGCACCTGTCACAATCCTTAGTGGGAGAATGTTCAGTCTCAGTAAAAGGAGCACTCGACGTGCTCCATGATACACATTCCAAAAAACGTATGGCTGAGGTTTTTTAACAATACAACTCTCTGAAATACAATCAAGTCTTCCATTCATAGTACATGACTGCTGATCTCTTTTGCACGAGATCATGTATATAGATTTTTTAATAACAATCTTTAAGGATGACTTATCTAAACGGAGTACATTTTCCAAATCAAGTTCAAAAATATTTAACGATTTTAAAAAGTTCCTAAAAATTACACTTTTCATTAACAAATTTTCAAAAATTTCCTTGTGCAATGCAGCCCTTAGTAAATTCTCCTGCCCATTCACCAAAGCATTACACCACCGCAAGCAAGCTGCCATCGAGAGCACATATGTTGAAAGAAGACCGAATTCAAGTCTAAGTGCTGCAATGGGCGCAGAAGAATTTAAGTTACATATTTGGCGCCAAATTTTACCTTCGACCTTCTCAAATATACCCCACTCCCTTTCCTCAATAGTTTCTATCGCATAATTTAATGTGGGCGGAATCTTTATTTTATATACCGCAATGGTATGAGAGAAATGTCTTTTTCCACATTGCAGATAGTCGATTAATACCAGCTGCTTGCGAAATGGCTTTACTTTTACAGTGGGCCAAATGTCTTTTAGCAGAGCACCTATTTGTGAAGATTTTTCCTAAGTACTGATAAAATTTTACAATTTCCATTCTCTCATCTCCTAAAAACCATTTCAAATTTGGTCTCACCTTACAACCACTATGTCTAAAAATCATCACTTTGCTCTTTGAAATGTTTATTTTTAAAAAGTTTTCTTTAGTGTACCTAATCAGTTCCGTCAATCGCCTCTGAAGTCCAATTGGAGTTAGATCCATTATTAAAGCATCGTCTGCATATAGTAGACTGCTTAACTTTAGGTCACCCAGTTGAGGAGGGTCCCCCTTACATTCCCCTAACCGGCTCGGCAAATCATTTATATAAAGTGAAAAGAGCAACGGGGCTAATAGGCACCCTTGCTTTAAGCCATTATTAGTGGGAATTTTCTTTGATAGTCCCTGGGACCCTCCTAACAAGACTTGAGTCCAAGTGGCTGAGTGCAATGCTATTATTATACGCAACAGGTTCCCCGGTATACCCAGAGCGAGCAATTTCCTCCACAGCGTCCCACGGTCCACCCTATCGAACGCTGTGGAGAAATCGATAAAAGCAGTATACAAAGGGGACCTACGACTCACCGGATATTTATCAATGAGAGTTTGTAAAACAGATATATTATCCAGCGTTCCACTATTCTTTCTAAACCCCGATTGCTCAAGAGGGATTACGTTATTTTCAAAGGCCCACTCTTGCAGATGGATTAAAATACTTTTTGCAAATAATTTACCTGTTGCGTCTAGCAAAGAGATTTGCCTAAAGCTAGATGGAGAATTTTTTGGGCCCTTTTTATAGAGTGGGACTATTACACTTCCCTTCCATGAGTAGGGGATAGTCCCGAGGCTATAACAATGAGCAAACAATGGAAACAGTAATTTTGCCCAATCGGCACTATCATTCTTTATGATGGCCACGGGAACATCGTCTGGGCCCATTGCCCCTGAATACCTTGCCCCCTTAATAAATCCCTCAATTTCCTTTATTGATGGAGCTACAACATCAGCTACCGTTTGAGGGATATTACACAGTCCAACATCTTCTACAGACCCTGTATTTGCAGCATACAATAAGGAGATGTAGGTAGACCATTCTTCCTCCGAAATTAACATGGGTTGAGATTTTTCTATACTATCACAATATTTGGCAATTAACGCCCAATATTTCCTAGTATCCCCTGAGAGCGCCACTTCCCGGAGTTTTATCCATTTTTCATCTTCTGCTGCCCTTCGGACTGCTATTAATTTCCTTTTCCGTATCTGTTTTAACCTGTATATCTCCCGTTGTCTCACTACCGCTGGAGTTTTAAATTGAGCTCTTATTAACTCATTTATTTTCTTATTTAATTTTTTACTATCACTTGACAGGTTTTTTGGGGGGCCACCTCCATCACTATGCTGCTTTTTACCTAATGCTTTTATGGCACTCATAAATTTCTCATACCCCACGATCAAGTTCTCCTCAACGAGGCCAGGTAGAATATGTTCAAAGACCCACTGAAAATTCGGGAGATTCTTAAATGACCAAAAAGTGCGACCATTCTTTCGAGAGTAAGATATATTATCCTTCCTCTGATTCCAGAGTTCTGGTTTCCCTAAGCTTATTGCTAGGTTTACTATCAGAATGTCATGATCACTCAGCTTTGTTGGCATCACGTTAAATTGTGAACATGCCCCTAACATTTGGAGTGACACGGCCATATAATCAATCAAAGAATGGCCAAATGCCCCATGGAAAGTTAATGCTGCTGGTTGATCTTCTGCGAATCTACCATTTAACAGAACAAGGTCTAACTCCCTAAGACTTTGTAGCAATAGTAACCCCCTTTTATCCTCTTTTAAATTTGGCGGGAGAACGAGATCTGGAATACACCAGACTTCCTCCAGATCTTCATTGGAGAACGTCTTGATTGAACTATCACTTATTTTGGCGTTGAAATCACCAACCATTAATATCCACACTCTGTCTTCGCTCCTACATAAATCATACACATAAGCGCCAATGGAATCAATCAAAGGGGTAGAGGCCTTTCCCGGAGGAATATACACGTTTACCAAAGACAGGGACCCACCATGATCCTTAGAATTACTATCCAACCTCAACTTAGCACACATACAACATTTCGAAGAGTGTATATCTATCACTGCATCCCATACAAAATCACAACTCAACAAAATTGCTAGTCCACCACTTGCGCGACCTCTCTGTGATTTCTTTGCAGCAACACAATGCACATAATAGTTCTCCAGCTGGAATTCTTCCCTTGCCCATGTTTCCTGGAGGCAGATTATCTTTGGATCTTGGGGGATCAATGATTTAAGCTTCAGATTATCTTTACCTAGCCCAGCAATGTTCCAAGAGGCAATGGTACACGGCAGGCTACCCCTGCGTCTTTAATTTTGTTGTAGCTGTATTTGCCCCATTAAGGGCACTTGCAATCCAACTCCATTTGGACACATCATTTGCTCTGTCTGCACCAATAACCTCTTGGACCACCAAATCCGGGAGCTTAATTGATCTTACTCCTACTGCCCTACCCACTGTTATTTTAATATCATCGTATTGAAAGCGCGGGCTTTCTCCCTTATTTTCCCGGTTTTCAATCCCTAGCCGATTGCTAAAAACCATGTTATTTTTAATTGAATCATCATATAAAAGTGAACTAGTAAAGACGTCAATTCCTCTCTTCCTAAATCCGTCCGCATTCGCTAGAATGAATGAGGACACTACCCCTGATGAGAAGGTAACTTTTGTTACGTATGACTGATACCTCCGGTCTATGTGGACTAATTCAATATCTTTACTAGAGATTAACTTTAGATCTTCTATTTCGGAGATAATTTTTAAGAGAACACTTCTGTTTAGAATTAATGACTCGGCATCGAAAAGGGGAATGAAAATAATAACCCTATTCGATTGCCCAACACAAGTCACTAGAGGCTTTGCCTGATTAGCATCATACACACTTCTATGTGCATCATCATCTAAATGACCCCCTTTATCCTTGTTACTAATTAAGCACATTCTCCGATTACCACCCCCATCTTTACTTATGTTCAGAGTCATTGTCAGTGGTGTTTGAGCAACCGGATCATGTACGGCACCATGTATTTCTATTCTTGGGCTGTTTTCAGAACTGTTTAATTTAATACTATCGTGCAAATTAGAACCACCTCCAATATTTTCTTTCACCCCCCCAACAATAACCGGAACTGTAGTCAGCCCATCCGATAAGCAATCCAACTGGTGCCCAAGAGGTTGTGAGTTACCAAGGTTCTTATTTAAATTCTGATTATCCACAGTTGTTCTACACCTTTTGTCGTCTAGGCTAGGGATTGATGTGTCATTAATACTTATCGGTTCGAAGCGCAACTTTCTTTGTTTACGCTTTGGGAACCGACGATATTTCATCGATTTTCTCCTCCGCCTATGACCGTTTCTACTGGATCCTTTCCTTGCTAGAGACTCCCCTGCATCAACAGAACTCTCTACAATATCAGATACATCGACAAGTTTTTGAGGTAGAGTATCCTTCTGCTTGCTCAAATTAAAAATTGCATCACCCAGATCTACCTTTTCAACTAGGCTTACTAAGTTAGTCTTTGATTCATCCATTTTTTGTACTATAGGCTTTTTTGACTTACTCTTTACAAAGATCGGAAAAACACGCACAGCATTTTCCTTAAGACAGGCATCTACAGATGTCTCATCCCCCAACAGGAGGACATTTGCAGACTCATTATGATTTACTTTAGTTACACCTGAACTTGTTTTTCCTTCGCATGATATTTTTGTTAAATCTGCCTGCAGAGCATCTGGTTTATCTGGCCCTAAATCTTTGTCAGAAATGAAAGGTACATTAAGCGTTTGGGCTGATTTACAAGCAGTAGAGATGACACGGTTCTCATGTACCGGTCTATGGTTTTTAAGATCCAAAATCCCTCCTAGAATTGGCGTAAGGACTTTCAAGATGTGATCTGAATTTAAAGTACTTTTCTCCAAAAGAGACAAAATTGCAAATAATATTTTTTCTAAATTGGAGAATGTACTTAATAACCCATCTACCCCTACGTTCTCATTTAATGTCGAAGAATGTACGGGAACCTTTACTTCATTAATAGAAGTCAATAAAGGGTCTACACCTGATAGATCCTGTAAGTCCGAAATCATAGACAAGTCTGTAGGAGTACTACTATACAGGATGGGCATGTTAGTTTGCGTTCCTATATTGGTGGACAATAGATGTTTATTTGGGAGCCCTTCTAAACCCCCACCCTGCATACACAATTTCTCTAAATATCTTACTCGATCAGCGTTCCTTTCTAGTGGGATTGCTAAATCCGGAACGGTGTAGTCCTCGACTTTGGCCTGCCCATTTTCCGAACTATATTCTTTCAAATCTTCTAATTTTTCAGAGGCACCATCTAGCCTTAATAGTGAACAATCACTCGGGCTCCTATGTGTAATATTTACATTATCTTTACTATTATCCATGTAGGTAATTAAGTTTGCTAAAGGAGAATATGATACAACTTACCTGAGTTCAATTTCTTTCCCCTCAGCATATTCTATTACCTCTGATTTTTGATGGTCCATTTCCATTTCCGTCACAGATTTATTTTCCTCGTTTACTACATGCTGTATATCTTTCAAACTAGCTACCAAAGGGGGCGACATTTTACTACGACACCCATTCCCCTTTAAAATGGTAACAACAGGGTAGAGAGTCTCCCGCCCTGTTGTACTACCATCCAGGCTTAACTCTTTTATATCATCTAAGTCCATTGACTCCACCATTAAATTCCCGTCCAGCTCTCCATCGCCATTATTTTGCCCCATACCACACTTATAACTCCTTCCTTTTTTTGAAAAAATTGATTTTACTGATGGATAGGATTTTAATAAAGACAGATGTGCGCCTGGTCTATGACGTTTAATGGTTTTTTGAGGTTTGATAGAACACAAACTACTCAGACCAGAATTACTGTGGGGTACTAAAGAGTCCAAACTACTCAGACCAGAATTACTGTGGGGTACTAAAGAGTCTGCTGCTTTAGCTTTAGTCTGTGAGCGTAATCGCCTCACAGACATTACCATTATGGGAAAAGTGTAGCAATAACTAATATATTTGACCAACCCGCTATGGATAACACAAAATAGCGGGGAGCAGAAAATGAGCACACAAACGATTTACAACACAATCCCCATAAAGTTCAGTGAAAAGGGGTCACGTACCACTATGTCCAAGGGTTGGACCGATCCGCAGTGACCTAACACGGCCACGCGTCGACCCCTGTCTAGCAACGGGGACTAATGCAAATATAGTCACCACTAGGGGATAAAATGAAATTAGTACACAATTCGAGTCGGAAAGGAAGCGTCAATGGGGTGGGCCGACCGGCCTCAGATAGTCTCTGAGGGCCTCAGAGGGCCCGCTCTTTGCCCGGTCTTCGCCCCGGGCCACGGCCGGGAAGAGGAACCAGCTGTTGGTATTTGCAGGAATGCTGGTCCTCGCAGTCCCGTACGCCGCGCCTCTCGCCTCCTCTGCTGCCACGGGGTTAGAATCCCCTGCAAGCTCCACAAGGGTGACAAAAAGTCAAGTGTGCTACTCCTGTAGCGGAAAGCAAAGTCAGACGGTAACAAACACCTCTAGCGAGCGGCTCCCGCGAGAGGTAAAGTACAGCAAGGGGGGCGTGACACTGGGAGGGGGCGCGGCTCGGCCGGGAAGAGGAACCAGCTGTTGGTGTTTGCAGGAATGCTGGTCCTCGCAGTCCCGTACGCCGCGCCTCTCACCTCCTCTGCTGCCACGGGGTTAGAATCTCCTGCAAGCTCCACAAGGATGACAGAAAGTTAAGTGTGCTACTCCTGTAGCGGAAGGCAAAGTCCGACGACTTCACAAAGCAAAAAGTGCCAAGTACCCTACTGGTGCCCTGCTGGAATTAGCCTTACAGCTACTGGACAGCTTTTTCTTCAAAACCGGGGCTCTTCCGACTCTGTAATATGGCCTTGCCGCAAAGAAAGGGCAACTAGGGCGGCATATAGGTTATAGGTTAAGGTGGCTGTACGTTAAGATAGCTGCTACGGAGCTACTGCAGCTGTTTGCTGTTGTTTGCTGGTTTGGCTACAGAGGGCGATGGCTGCACTCATAGGGTTCTGGAGTTCTGGGCCAATTAGAATGTAGGATAAGGAAGGGAGTAGAAGTAAGGCACTGACCCAAGTTCAGCTCTGGGTAGGCACAGGGGGTGGGGGGCACGAGCTCCGCCGATGTTGCTTGCTCACATCGAGGCCCCTTTCTTCCCTTTCTTTCCCTTTCCCTTTAAGTTTAGTCTTTGAGTGTCTGCCAGTGGGCACGTTGGTGGTTAGACAATTAAAACAGGCTGTGAGATGGTTAAGGAGACTGAGGAATGGATTGCCTCACCTGCCGGGCTGGTTGCTGGTAGTGGGTCACTGGCTACTAGTTGTTGGTTGCTGGCTGGTTGAACTCTGGTCCGGTCCGGTCTCAGGTCGCTCCCGCGCTGCGCCTCGCCCCTTCACTACTTGTGCCTTGATAAGAGAGCTGGCGGGGGTAAAGGCAGAGCAGGGGCAGGGGAGACCAGGTGTGCCGCCCTGTCACTTGGTTGCTATGCTCCAGCTCCCCCTCTCTCACAGCCCCCTCGAGAGGACAAGTCCGAGAGCAATCTGGGATGGGGCGGGGTAGGACGGGGACAGCACGGGACGGGGCTGCGTAATACAATGCGGTGCTGTGCAGTGGGTCAACTCCAGGCTCTTGACCGTTGCTGCGGTCCGGTGATGTGGCTCTCAGTCCTGCGGAGCCAGTGACTCTAGCGGCTCCTGCCGCGAACACGCAGTCACGGTGCCCTTGATGCCACCCTTGATACTGCTCTTGGGGGGTGAAAAAGGGCGAGAAGACGAAGCAAGGCAGAGCGCTCTTCTGAACACAGGACGCCGACCCGTTCGTTGCTCCGTTGCTCCGGGCGCCTCGTTCCTCGTCTCTCTGGCTCTGGCTCTCTCGAACACGGCTCAACTGCGCCACCTGCTGACCGGGAATGCTCATATGAAACTGGGACCAATAGGCAGCCAGCAGTGACGGTGGTTCGTAAAACGAGCCCACAAATCAAAACAGAACATCGGAGGCGGGCGTAGTTTGCAGATTTCAGCAAGGTAGGTTTCGCGGTCCCCAATACTTTTAGAATGTTCAGCACCTTTATGAATAGAAAATAAATGAACATTGCTTTCTGTAGTGTGTACAACTGACGCAGAATACCCCATAATTTTAAGTCCCTAGGTTGCTATGAAATGCAGTGTGGAAATAGGAAATTCCTTATCCCGAATATGTATTCTATAGGATTGTTATAGGAGCAGGGATCCATGGTGCCATGAAAGGTGCTCTTGACCAATTGTTTTGGCACAAAGATTGGCAGAAATATGTTGAGTAGTTCTGTTTGAATGTATCATAATCCAGAATTCCCTCTTATAGAGGTTGAGTAAGCCCTAGTAGTACTATCTCATCACGGAGAAGTGAGGAAGCTGATGACGAAGCATGACAAAATGTGGGGGAGACTTACTCATCCAATATGATGAGCATTTCAGTAGGCCCTAGGGTCTGGTTGGGTGTCCAAGTGAGACACTATCTTCACCACACTCTTTTAATGATCTATATACATTTCCAAAATATGTCTCCTGTTTCAAGGCGTTGGGGGAGGGCCGATTGGTGTCACGGTTACCTTTCAACAGGAAAGGTCGTAAAGGCACTGTGGGTGTTTGATCGTTTGTTTATGGGAACCTGAGGCAAAAAGAACATGTTTTGG
The DNA here is from genome assembly GCF_964263255.1 of Lissotriton vulgaris. Taxonomy (NCBI): domain Eukaryota; kingdom Metazoa; phylum Chordata; class Amphibia; order Caudata; family Salamandridae; genus Lissotriton; species Lissotriton vulgaris. Next base: position 845,806,509 of record NC_141694.1, read on the forward strand.
CTGTATTTCTCTCAATAAAATTTCCGCAAAATTACCATTTTGTGTTCTTTCGTAGTTGTGCATTGGCACTGCTTGCGGCCCTCATTTTAGACTGTTGCCTTAAAATGATGCTCTTCTGCTCACAGACTGCGCCTCCTCTCCTGTCGGCTCCAGTGTAAACCGAAAGGCTGCCTCGTCCCCACAGATTTATCATTCTTACTTTGTAGCCACCAGGGGTCTCGTGTTTTCCCATTTCAGGGATTGGCCTTGTTCCCAGCATTTCACTAAATTTTTGCAATGGGAAGCTAAAACAGTTGGGTATTCTAAAACACGTCTAAACATACATTAGACACCACATTAAGGAGATGAGACACTGATCCTTGTGAATCAGCCTCCCACGGTAGGATAGTTGTGTTTTTTAAGGCATCTGTATGGGGCCCATTTATTTTCCTAATAACCGTTAACTGTATGAAGCCTCCTCCTGCTTCCTCACTTCTACAGCTCCAGTAAAGCGAGTGCAGAGCCCTTCCAGCCAGCAGTGTCCTTGAGCTGTGTGGTGTTTATTGCACATGCTAATCAGAAGGACCAGGAGCATTAATAAGCAAGTGTGTTTTTGCTGGTATGGTACGCATGTGTTCCTTCTTGCAGGTTAATAAAAGAAAATAACTCTTGGTGCCATCACACAAGGATAGTATGATGTATTCTTTTTCGGTAGAGGCGTTTTTTACCCATAATGTTTCATTTTCTGCATCCCTCTCAAAAACCTCTTAGTAAATTATTCTGATTTTCATCTTATTGGAGTCTCGCCCATCAGTGATGCAAAAAAATAGCCTCCTTACCTTCACCTCATCAACTAGGAGGTGCACCATTGTTGCATGCGAAAGTACAAAAGGAAGTGATATCAAGTTTTTTCTCTCTCCAAATGAGCAGTCTATAGGTAAGAAAATACTCATACAACCATTAACAAAATCAAGTCTCCCTTTCCCCTGAAGTTAACAGTGAAGCCCAGCATCACAGCATTCTGCCTGAAGGGATTGGAAGTTTGAATTAGAAAGTGGAGCGTAACAGTGCTCTGGGAAGACTATGCGCAATTTTAGAAGATTGGAGAAAATGCTCACCTCCATTTTTCTCATGCTGTGGTTGCATTTCGTAATTCAGCATTTTTTGTGCCACACCTTACTCTTGTGCCATTGCCCCCACACACTGCCTCAGATTGCCCTCACTTCAGCGTCTCTGACCAGTAGTGGTTTAATGTGGAATGTTCCAGACAGTGGGGGAAAAAAGCTATTTTAAAATTGTATTTTCCCACTCATTTAGGTTCTCAAACGTTCAGATGGGTCCAAAGCTTTGGGAAGAATAAAAATATTTGCCATTTTAAATATTGTTTAAAAAATCTTACACTGCCATCAAAGATATTTTTTACCGAAGGGCGATCCGCCTACAAACGGTAAAGACAATTCATTGAGAAAGCCATATTCCTTTTGTGTGCAGGTACTTGCAAGGGATGGGACAAACCAGACCAGAGGAAATATTAATGATTCGTAGTGGCCCCTCCTTAGACACTTGTTTTCTTGCCATTTGTTTTTGTCTGAAAATGTATTTGCTGGTTTGTTCTGTGCCTTAAACAGCTGTCAAAAAAAATGATCCAACCCCTCAACCAACCAAATTCATATCTCTAATCCAATGGTTTCTGTTGCTGCTGATATTGATCTAGATTTTCGGCAATATTGTACTAAACCTTAAAGCTCTGTATAAACAACCGAACTGCGTGAAGTCAATAACACACAGAAGCAAAAATTCCGGAAAATATGGGCCCCTTGGATTAAGTATTATGGTTTGGAGGTGGAGGGAGATGAAAGGGAAGGGACTTTGTCGTCCCCAGGACCCGCGGTAGAGCCTTGACCGCTGTATTGTTTGTTCCAAGTATGTGGCAGACGCTTTGTTGCCTGTAAGCACGCAGTTGGAAATCAGATGAGGACAACTTGAGAATATCGCAGCGTCCTTGAAACCAGGAGTAGGACTGATAATCGTGGTAGCTCAGGAAATTCAGATCGGCAGAGTTAAGAAAAGCACAGGCCCAGAGGAATTTTTAATAATACGTCGGTCACACAAAGGTTAGATGTGAGACGAAGAGAGCACCACCTCTGTATCATCCAAGGGTATAGTGTGAAGTCAACCACGAGAAAGTACATAAAATAGAAGTCTCCCTGCGTTTGTATGTAGAGATAAAAGATGACATAAGAAACAAGACTGTGATACATTCCTTGTTCCTGTCTCCAGAAAAATTGTTTAAAACAGAAGGCTCAAAGAAATTTGATGTTATTAATACTCCGGGTTGTAGAGAACAGTTGATTTATCTGGAGGGTCCTGATGAAGGTGGTCTTCATTGCAGTTTCTTTTCCATCGAAACGTGTTGGTCAAATCCTTGTAAAACCTTACCCATTGGGGTTCATGTCGGACAACAGATAAAGAAAAAAATTAGACTGTCTTGTGATTTTGAGTAAATTAAGTTGTGCATGGGGATGAGTGTGAATGAATGGTTGTGATTAGGGTGTTCTCTACCTGGAATATGAGTTATTAACCCGTTCCCAGCGTCGAACGTTCAGCGCCCAGTGCTGAACGTTCGGAGAACAAATGCTGGCCCGTCGGCCAACGGTCGTGCGCAGCACTGGGGAGGTAGCGCTTGTGACGACCGTTGGCCGACGGCAGCAATTGAAGGGTTAATATGTTGTAATTGTAGAATTGTGTTTACAAATATGTATTCAAATGAAAACAAATGATTCTTGAAATGAGAAAATTATCTTTTTTATAATGTTGTAATAAGAAAAAAAGAAATCAAATGAAAGAAAAAATAATTTAAATAAAAAATAAATGCAAAAAGTAAGAACATTGTGACGTGTTGTTGCCCTGAAAGTCAGAGGTTGTACCCTGAGAGAATAGTTTAAAGGTCACGAGGGAGCATTTTTCATTATTGTATTTCCAAGTATGTGGCACCATGAGCCCTGTATCGTGGACTTTGATTCTTCTTTGTGCTGGGTCCGCCCCCACGTCTGTTTGGACTCCACTGGAATCATATCTTTGTCATATGCGTACCCTACATGACCACAGTGGAATGCTATGCAATATATATACTGTGTATTCATGATTTGTGTTATGTTTTGAACTTGCAATAAAAAGACATTAAAAAAACGCACAGAAGCCGTAAAGAAATATAGCATTAAGTGACAGTTTTCGATATTGCAGTGTGATTCTAAATAAGAAACCATGATCGCTTAAAAATTCAACAGGCGTTAAAAGATTAAATCCACCCAGAATTGTTGTTCACCAATGCGATTGATTTTATGCTGTTTCTTTAATCTTCTATTCTTATGCCATATTGAGGTTTTAAATACCTCTTGAAAAGTCTGTATTGGTCGGGGCATGGCTCCATCTCTCTCTTAATTCAAACACGAATCCATGTTATAGGTCATCAGAGGATAGCAACATTCATGGGGCAGGAGCTGCATTACATAATTCGGGAATTGGTAATAAGTTTGTGTTTTTATAGGTCATGAACTCTATGGTATTAACCCTGTGCCTCTTGCTCTTTATTTTTTTTACCTGGGTAATGGGGCACAGCTTCAAATTTTAAAAATGTTTTTGTTAAGAGGAAACTCGTCAAAAAACTCGTTTTTATTAGCTCTCATGACCTCCATCCAACCTGCATTTAGCCTTTTTTTTGGCATTTCAGTGCTACACTTCTGTGGTGCCTATCTGCCCCCACCCCTCCCCTTTTCCTGTCATGACCTTGATAGACAAAAAGGTTGCCCTCACCCTATTATTTGCATCTGAAGGGAGTCTTTTCCCTATCTTCCATAAGTTGTGTGGAGATCAGGTTGGTGCTGTGGAGACCCCATATAGGAAGGGTTCCTCTTTTTTGTTAAACAACACTAACGATTTATACAACAATTTAGTTAATAGTTAATCTGTGATTAAACTCTCTTTGCATTGTATTCCGAGTGGAATAGCTCTTTTAAGCTATCCCTGAATGTGCTTCTTCCTAGAGAAGGGGAAAGTGTATTAAACTGTGAAAAGTGGTGCTCTCCTTCAGAAGCGAATTTATGTGAAGTGAAAGAAGGGGAGTGATTACATTTGGTGGACTTAATTTCCTTCCCCCATTGGTGGAATGTCACACATGTACTATAGAATCCTTATGTAACTCCTTCTGGCATGTCATGGTGATACGCTTTCCGTTTGTTATATGGAAATCTGACTTTTGTAGTAGTAGTTATTAAGATCAATGACAACATCATTTTGAACTGCTGCAAAGGTATACTTGCCCCTTTTCATCATGATAGAAGAAGTCCATGGGTGGTGTAGCAGGTTGCATGGAAGACTGGCTTAAACCCCTTTGGACTTCCGCAAATGTAGAATGTATGTTGTGGAAAAAGACTACCAGTGACTGCATGAAATCTGTTGTGATGCAGTGTAGACATGGCAAGGTTTGCTAGGAAGATAACAGAATTTTCTAGCTGCTACGGTGGACAAGCTCAATCTTCAATGTTAAACATGATGTTTTAATACATAGGAAAGGTCAATCCACAGCACTAGTTGAATCATTCACAATCCCAGATATAGCATATGTTTTACTTTGGTGTCAGGGAAGGCATATTATTGCATTGTAATTATTCTGATGGGGATTGAATCAAGCATTCAACATATTGGCCAGGGAAATGCAGCAGGCACTATGCAGGTGTATGAACACTTTTGGGTGGAGTAGTGAAACTTAAGATGTCGTTTTGCTGTTTATAAAAAAAAAAAATACAGACCATTTAATGTTCAGTGGTATAAAATGGCCAGTCTCACCCATCTCCCCCCACATATGTGCAACATAATGTCTGCATTAGTTATTAATATTATCTATACAAATGTGCCTTAAAGATTTGTTATACACAGCATTCAATTCTTTACACAGCCATAGAAATGGGCACAGAAATACATCACTCAAGGGATGTACTAAAAAAGCGTTACATTTATGATTTTAATTTAAATCAAAATCAACTCCTAAACAACACTGTCACTACTAACATTTGCCGCTTCCATAGTAGTGTGACACCATTGTTGAACACAATCTTTAGTGTACAAATCACATCCAATATCCAATTCCAAATTTCATAGATAGTATGTAGTACATATTTGTATAGAAAGATACTATTGACATTTGTTAACAAATACATGCACAATGGGTGTCCAGTAAGTCGACGTTTCGGTCTTATGTAGGTCAAAAAGATCCTGCAGACCATCCTCAGGACCCAGGGTTGTTTGGTATCCGACAATCCACTATTCGTTAAATGTGGTCTTCATCCTGTCTCAAAAATCTCCAGTTAGAGCAACCACTCCATAGAAATAAGTGGATAATTTGAAACTCAATATCTTCAACACGGCTTGCTTAGCATTTCAAGTCTGTGCATTAGTAATTAAGCAACTTTGGTCTGGACTCTGTTCTAAGTGCCTATTTCAGAGAGGGCGGAGTGATGTCTCCAAGGCAGATATTATCTGCCTGATTTGGAGTTCACTGAATGCAGACTCGCACTTGGTGTCTTTGTTCTGTGTTTCCAAGCCTATATTCCACCTGTTAGAAGCTTGAGGAATACATGCATGGAAACACTTCTAAAATCAGGGTAAACCTGAATGGAGAGGCCTAGTAATTCTGGATTCCTCATATTATTCCCCTTTCCAGTGGCCTTTTCCTCATACTGTGCATTTCTGAATCTCGTCTTAAAGGGGGTAAGCGCAGTGAGAGTAGGTTTGTTGACTTGGACAATGCAAAGTTTGATGAGTAGCAATGTCCGTCCGTATTCCTTTCTTCTTGCATTGCAGTCCCAGTTTTAATGATGCCATCTTATAGCAGCCCATGAAATATACTAATATCCTGTAAATTATACAGGTCTGCTGCTTACAGACAGTGGCAACAGGTAAGGGACGGAGGCGGGGGTGGGGTAAGGTGTGGAGGGATTTAGGAAATAAAAAAAGCAAACTTACCTGCTGTTCTGCATCTCCGATTGCCGCCGCCTCTCCTCGCAGAAACAGGATGCACCCAGGCTTCCAGACTCCCCTGACCAATCACGATGCTGCTACCAGCGTTGTGATTGGTCTGAGCACCGTGGTTCGGCACTCGGAGAGAGAAAGGGAGCCTGGGCATGTTCTACACCCATGCTGTAATGCAGCTTGGGTGGTCAACATGCAAAGTGCGCATGAATGTTTGGTTGGTCAGAGACGGCCGGCTGGCTAGTCATGTGCACTTTAGGTGCAGCACTAGTCACTCCGCCTCCCTAACGTCACAGGACCCCAGCTCATCCCGCCCTAACCTGGTGAAACCGGAATACAAAAAATAAAATTACAATACCAAAAGTTATAATTTTATTTTTTGCATTGCACTGCTTTTATGCAGTGGGGCAACACTACTCCGCATTAGCAGAGGAGCCAACAGTCCTTAGAGGGAATTTTTACAGTTTTATAGTCTTTTTCTTATTTTATTTTTTAATTTGAGGGATAATTTTGCTGCCTTTTTACGGCTGTGTTAACACTAAGTAGCAGATATTCACTGCACGTGCAAGTCACCCGATGCCTTACATTTACCTACGTTTTGATGCAGTGACGAGCTGGATAAATCAAATGCAAAGTCATTCACCCAAAATTTTTGGGGAGAATGCATGCCCATTTCTGAAATCCACTTATGACTATAAAAAACTAAATTTTTGGCGGGATATGTAATCAAATTCTTTTCCCAATGAGACTGCAGTTGGATTATCACTGTGGCTGCTCATTTAGCAAGGTTGCTTAGCAGATAGGCGTCTTTTGTTTCAGTGAAGCTCTCCCCAAAAGTGATGCGAAGCTCAATAGTAATGCTCAAGTGCACCTGGTGCTATGAGACCATGGAATAGTTCCTGCGTTATATGTGTAGAGATCATTCTTGCATTCAAAGATCACTTTTTTGCCAGCAGTACCACGGTTCTAACCTTCAACCTGGCATCGGACATTGCTTGGCAAACTCATTAAAGTATCTCATTTTATAAGGCAGCAAAGGTGGGATTTTTGTTTTTGTTTTTTCCAGTTAATCACAATCCGCAGCCAACACCACCCATCGTTTCATTCACTGATTATGCTTAAAGGCTACTTCTTGAAAAAAAGGCCATGTTTTTTGCATAGTCTTCAGTGATGAGGCTCAAACGTCGCCCTGTATGATAGTTCACGAGGCTTAGGCAGCCTATTACATCTCTATGAAAGCTGCTTTTATTTTGAATTACTTCAACCTTTAGAAAAATACTGCTTTCAGAAACATAATACTATAGTAATTTGAATTTTCGCTTGCAACTGTGACTCAGGTGGGGGTGTATGATGTGACAGCACATACCTCTCTAAATAACAAGATGGTGTTTGAATCCATGAGAACGCACTGGGCATTGTAGCTGTGGGTCCCCAGGACACTGTGCTGTTCAGCGCTGCATTTATGGCACAGTTAATTCTCACAGTTCCCATGTGTCTATTGGCGACGAGCAGGGGCAGCTGTTCCATAATGGCGGGGGGAGGGGGGGGGGGGCATCCCCCCACGCAGTCATGGAAAAATAAAATGACAACAAAACATTATTTTATGTTTCTGTGACTGCCTTGTGCATGCGTGTGGTGGGGGGTGGGGCTAGGAGGAGTGTGTGGGCACTTAGAAGGTTGCATTTAAGTTTGGCCGGCCAAACAGACATGCACATTTCTATTTCTCCAACCCAGCTGTGTTCATAGCCGGGTTGGAGAAAAGCCGTGGGCTCCCAGAGGCTGTCCGAGCAACAGACCGCTCAGATCAATCCTGACTCTGCTCTCATAGCATGAGAGCAGTGTCGGGATTGGGTAGAGAGCCAGCTTTTCCAGAGACTACTGGGAGAGCATCAAGGCGGGTGTCGGAGGCAGTGGTACGTTTAAAAAAAAAGAATTCTCCTCCCCCCCCCCCCTCTTGCACGCCCGAAATCCCCCCGTCCGTCACCCACTTTCGTTTTATGGCAGCCGCTACTGGCGACGAGGCTATACATGCCACAAGACCCGCTTCAAGCCGGAGACTCTTGATCTTTAAACAAGAAATTCCTTTATTTTAGCGGTCTCCTTCCTAAAATTGCTTCTGCTTCAAATAAGGTCATTGCAGGGAATACATTCCTACAAATTTGTTTTCAAAATTTCCCTGTTTCCTAATTTAAAAGTTGGCTTACATGCAATACACTAAAAGGGGTATTAAGTCGTAAAAAAAACAGTTTTATTACCCGATCATGCACTACCAGTAATAGTAATTTTAGACTACCCTTTTGTTTAACCATGTTGATTTGGAGTTTGAGACTTATTATGCCAGCATTCACTAGATATTCGCTTCAAGAACACTTCCTTCAAAATGATGGGAATTGGAGAAGGCATTTAATTTATTATTGAGGCTCAATAGGATTCTTCACAACTGCTCCTGAGAGCCATCTTTGGTATCCCATTTCATATTGTGATCTGATCACATTGCTTCCTGCAGTGTGGTGCTAGAGTTCTGATTTTTATGACTCTTCCTTCCACATCACTTCCACAAAACCTACATGAAATACCCCTTTTCAAAATAAAAAAAGATGTAAAAATAAAATATTTTAGGGAAATATGAATCTATATATAGATGATTTATCTAGCTCAAACCCCAGCTGAAACTGTGTGAAGCGCTGTACGGGGTTAATGGCAATTGCTCTAAGAGAGAATGTGAGAGACTGTTGCTATAGTGTTCTGTACAGAGGTGTTTCTTCAGCTCTTTTCTAAATTGGAACAGGAGTAGGGCAGTCCTGATGGATATGGTGATGTGTTTCCACATCTTTGGTGCATACACGGAGGAACCCTGTTGCCAAATAGGAATGCTCGTCCTGATGGCTTTATAGATTACATAGCTGGTTTGAAGATGGTGTGAGTAGAAAAGGGGAGCTTACGGAGTTCCGGCAAGGTGTTTTTTTGTGGTCCTGCTTCTTCAGACATTTCATTAGGCATGCTTTGGATTTTAGGATGACCTTAAAGGGGGAGCCAGTGCCGAGTCTGGGATTCCAAGCAATAGGGATTGCCACCATTAACCACATGAAAGATTACGAGTACTTGAACAGCAGTTGTGAAGTTGATTTCTCTGACAAATGTCTTCACTTTCTGAAACAGAGAGATCTGGTATCGGGCCAGCTTGGATTTCATGGTTATGTTACTTGAGGGTGAGAAAAGTGTCGGGTGAATCAGAGTGACTCTGCATCTGCTGAAAGTTGGGGTTCAAATCCATCCAGGTTGTGATGTAGTAATAGCTGTATTCTACTTCATACCTTTAGACATTCTCCTTTGACAGTTTACTATTCCTTTGCTATGATTCTGTGTTCTCACCACACTGGTAAATAATTTGTAGGTCTCGCCTACAGACAGCTTTGTTGAATTACCTATTTTGTACAATACAGGCTTTGTGTCCGCTCATTGCTCATGATTGGTTGGCTTTCTGACCTGTTGTTTGTTTGCTTCTTATTCATTGCTTTCCTCCCTCTTCTGGTGTTTGTGCCTTCCTTAGAGCTTAGCTGTTATTACAGTATTTTATGATTTGATGAGTTTCACCCTTCCATGGATTCCATTCTTCCATGGCTTACATTCAGGAACTAAGTTTTTCCTTTCAATATTCCATCGGAGTGCATGTATTTCCATGCTATCCACCCCCTGTACGTTTGCACCATCATATTCCCACACCTATGCACAGACTTTGGTGTTCCCCCTGTCCTGCTCCTCTGTATACTCCCACTCCTCTGTTGCTCACCAGCCTCTCCCTGCTCTGTGTTTAGTTATTCTGTGCCCTCCATACTCCACTGTTACACCCCACCTTTTGCTGCTGTTGAGGTGCTCGCCTCCCCCCGCCCTCTCTTTTGCTGCCCACCCCCTTTATTTATTTTTTGTTGATATTTTTTTTTTTCTGAGGACCCAGCAGCTTCAGTTTGCTACCAGGCCTCTCCTTTCTCTATAATGTGTTCTCATCCTCTTTTCATTTTTTTGTTTATTTACTTCTAATTGATGGGTGACTGCCAACCTGGAGAGGTAAATTAAAAAAGTCCAATGCACTGTCATCACATATACATGTAGGTGTGTTATCCTGCCAGGGTTGCCTTTTTTTGTTTTTATTGATGCTGTTTTGCATTTGCAAAAAAATCATTTTTTTCTTTTTGTTAATGTATTCAGGCTTGATAACAAGCATTGACAACGCCAAAAGATTGACTAACTGTATTCAGTGACGCAAACTTTTTGCTTTGCCGATGCTTGTTATAGACTTTGCACCAGATGATCTTTGCCAGGTCCAAGGGTTTGACACAATAGTTCATCTGAAAGGACTAGCGCTTGAATGTAAAATGTCTATTTATGTAAAGAGCTCTCAAAACTGACCAGTCTCATTTTTAAACAACATAATCTCAGTAAATCAAGCCAGGGGGTTTTCGTATTTTTCTGTTGTAGGTTTGAAGAGCAAGTATAAGAGTATATAGTCTGGAAAAGCAGGACAGTGCCCAGAATTGGAATCGTTCTCCAATGTAATTGTTGCATTGTGTCTGCCAACATGGCCCCCTCCTCGCTGAAGCATTTGGACAACGCGCGTGTAATACCTCTGCCAGCATTATAACTTAGCAGCACAAAATATGTTCGGAGAAAAAGAAAGGAAATTAACACTTTATACGATCCATGCTCTTAAATATTTATGATTGAATGACTCCAGGTTATGCCCCTTAATGTAAGCTCTTCATGTTGAGATAGCTTATGAGAAGATTTAAAATAAATTATTAAAAAATAAATATAGCTAATCCAGTGTTAGTTGAAGCCTTTAAAATATTGTAGACTCCTGCATTTTCCATTTAATACACAACATGCCAGTAGCATGGTAACTGAATATTTATTACTGCGAGAGGGTCAGCCCTGGTAAACTTATTTCCATAATCCCCTGTGCCAGGTCGCTGTGGAGGAGCATGCCTGGATATTATTGTAGCCGATGGAGTTCAGATCTGACCCCATCAGGGACAGCGTATTCATTACTGCTATTTTGTGACTAGGCAGGCACGCTTCATATTTGTCTTGCAGGATGTCTTATTTTGTGGACCTATGCAGAGACAAAATCATGGTGTACATTATTTTCTTTTCCAAACATTTTTTGCAGCTTACAGTCTCCACGATGGAAACTTCAAATCAGAATTATGGATATAAATAATTGTATTTTATTTTTTTATAGGAAGTGTGACTTTCTACGCTTGAGGTGGCATGGTGCTACTAGGGGTAATCCCACAGGGCTGTCCACATGCACTAGAGTGTAGAGAAAAACGCATTTGCTGTTTAGTTTGTTGCTATTTACCGGTGATTTGCTGCCTGCAAATCTGTAAAATGAATAAAATAAAATTTGAGGCTCAGGTACTCTGAACGTTGTGCCTGACCTAACAGGTGGTTTTGAGCTGGTTTCTGGTTAGAAGAGGAACATAAAATCAAAGCTCTCAAACAAGAGATGGAAGGTACACAACAAAAATAGAAGGAAAATCAACTTAAAACAGAATTAAGTAAAAGTTTCTGTCCAACTGTCGCAAGCTGATTGAAGAACAGATGCCTCAAACTCAAAACCAACAAAACAGATACTCCTCTTCGGGAGCAGCACCCCCCCTTGGGAGGCTCCTTGAGGCCAAAGGAACTTGGCTAGCACCCACAGAGCTCACAAAGAACCTCTGCATTGTACTCAACAGCTCACTCATGATGAAGAAGCTGATAAATGCTGTCCCATTCACTTGGTTCTTCACCCTGCTCTTGCTCAGGATAGTCTTCAAGTGGCGCCCCACCAGCACCAGATGCACCGACACCCAGGCTCTCACCACCGACTGCCTGGACAATGGCAAAGCCCTCTACATGGGGATCACCTCACAACTACTAAACAGACTCCAGACCATTCAGAACACTGCAGCCAGGCTCGACCTCCCAAAATGGCCCCACATCATCTCCCACCTCAAATCTCTGCACTGGCTTCCTGTCAGCAAACGGTGCCAGCTCAGACTGCTCACTCAAGTCTAGAAGGTCCTACACAAGGCGCCAGTATACCTCAATCATTGGGTGAACTTTCACCAACCTGTCCGACGACTACGCTCGCCCTGGCCCACATACCCCCATTCGCAGGAGCGGCAGCTGCACCTTCTCGCATCCAAATCCTGGAGTGGCCTCCCGCTCCGAACAGCCCCAACCCTGTAGGGATTCAAGAAAGGCCTAAAAACCAATTTTTTTCGACAAAGACCTCCGTAGCAGTGCCCCCACCCACTCAGCGCCAGGATACCCTCACGGGTGATAAGCAGCGCTATAAAATGCCTGTATGATTGATTGAAGTTACTGAAGATTGGACTGTACTGCATTCTAAGCTGGTAGAGGATGAGGTTGGAGGTATACTGCCTCTTCCTCAGGCAATTTGGAGGTCATTCCTTGCAAGCCATGTTATGGAATGCCATTGGCAACACTTGCATGGATGTCTCAGTCTTCATATTCAGAACAATTGAATGATTAAGAAAGAGAGGAGTTTGCTATTGACTGCTACAGAGCTCCCTGTTAGATAAATACGCAAATCTGTGCAGCCGGGGAGAAAAAGAAGCTTATGCCTCTGTCCGGGTGGATGGACTTAATCAAGAATCTTGCTGAGTTGAAAGTAAGCTCTAACCGGGCCATTGTACACCCTTCTGAACTGCAAAGTGATGTAATTGCTTTAATCGTTACTATTGTGTTACTTTGCTTGAAGTTAAATTGTGATGTGATCTTGCCGTGCAAAAAAGGCTAACTGATTAGTAATTTGTAAAGGTCATTCAGAAAGCAAGGAAATTCTGAGATTTGTGTTTGGGATGTTGGCACTTGGTTAATGCTCGGTAATACGCGCTCCAGCGGAGGCTAGCTTTGAATCTGACAAGGGTTGCTTGAATCAATAGTGAGTAGTAGTTGATTAGTTGAGACTGGAATTTCTTTGCTGTCCTCTCTGCAGTCTTTAAACTTGGATTGATGTGTCACGTTACAGCACATTCAAATAGTTTTGTGTCCAGTTGGATTATATTTTCTGCACAGATTGTGTGGTTGGTGTCAGACACATGATGATGGTCTCTGCTGCGCCACTTTCTCTCTTCCTAAAATTACCGTTCGTATGCATGGTGGGGAAGTGTCAGATATATGAAAGTTCCAGTTTCCTTTTAAATTCACCCTGACAGTCTGCAAACGTTTGGAATTTTTTAACACATTGAATATTCGGAAATGGGGAAAAATGCTGTGAAAATATTTTGCTTGAATTTATTTGGTTTATGCTTTCTTTTGTATTCGCTGTTTCTGAAATTATTTTTTTGCTGCTACATGGATAGGTATATTCCCCCGTTCTTTAATTCATGTTCTAATGCTACTATGTTGGGTCTTGTTCTGTGCCCACTTCCCTGCTCAAAAATCTGTGTTCCATGAGTGTGTCTTAATCCTTGAAGTTCAGGAATATGTCACCTCTGTGTAAGACACACGACACAGCTACTTACAGAAAGTGCTCTGTGAATTAGACCTAGTGCTCGGAACTGCTTTTAACTAGTGTTGATAACGAAAACTGCTATTTTGATAGTTGTTAAACCAAAACTGTATGCAGCCACTATCCCATCTCCCTTGTGTGTACCTGGGCATGTTTTAATCTGTACTGACTGAGATATTAATGAACCATCTTAACTAGGAGACATGTATTCACAATAAAGATGACTTCGATTTACATAAGTGTGCCCTAATATGTTAAATGACATTTACTATTTAGACGTTTGAGTGGGAACGAAACCATCCTCACATTATAAAATCTCATTTACATTAGAAGCTAATTAGGTTTATATAATGTGTACACTAATGTTTCATATAGATTCCCGTTAAAATGAAGTTCTTAGATATACTGACAGATATACATTGAAGATTTTACTGTGTGCCCTTTGTAATATGAATCTAATTTACGGATCATTTATATTAATTAGTGGTTAAATGTAGACACGCATATTAAATGTGCACCATTGAGTTAATACTATACGTTGTCTTTAGTGGAACTGCTTTAACATGCTGCATAAAATTGTGTTTTCCATTTTCTTATAACATGACGTTTCTTGCTGATATTCACACGCATTGTTAGTTGAATAGATGCATTACTTTACCAGTGATACAAGTAGAGAGCCTGAGAAGAACTTGCTGAAAGAACATTGAGAGCTAGAGCATTAACAGAAAGACTTTCCCCAGAACGCTTTCAGAACCTTTCCAAACTCTTGCCGTACTTTCCCCCGGACTTTGAGAGATTTACACCTCTACACTTCTTTTGATTCTTTGCTAACTGTGGCTTAGGCTAACACTTACTTCCCTGACCCAAGAAGACCTTAGACAGAGCTTCTGAAATGTTGACATCTTCCTGTGTAATCTCTTGTCCCATTCTGATTTCCTTAATGGAATTCCTTGATTTTTTTTAGATCCTTTAATAACCATCCTCTTAACTTGGATGGAGATTTAGATTTACTAATGTATAGGTGAGAGCAACTGAGACTTTTCTCTGAGCCTCAAATTCTTTTGTTCGCCTTTTGTGTTGCTGTGACTGAATTTCTTGTTTGCCTAATATTGTTCTGCCTCAATTTCTTCCGAAGTTGGGCTTCTCAGTTGTTATTCTGTACCTTGATTGCTAATTTGTAATAAACCTTCTTAGCCATAGTTAGTGATTCCTGGTCCTTAATTGTGTAGCCAAATCGGTTGCACTGTTAATTGAGATTGATTGATGTAATGTTAACTCCTGACACCACTCGGGCGGAAAATAAAAGGTCCATGGGAGAACCAAGGATAAGAGGGTAGGCCCAAAACACTGGATCATGTGCATGCAGGGACCTTGAAAGATTGACCACCAGAACTTCAGTGCTATCACCCTCTCATCCTTATTCCATAAAAACCCAGATGTTCTGAGGCAGTAGCTTTCCTTTGTGTACGATTAATTTATGGCTGATGCCCTGAGAGTTTGAGAGCTCTGGGCAGTTCCTTGCAGTATCAGTCATTCATTGTGATCAAGTGGTTCTCACGATGCACTCTTCCCTTCATTTCTGAGGTCCTTCAGCCTTTCATATGAATGAGTAAATGTACGTCCTGTAGCCTTCTAACCATAGTTTTTCCTCAAATGAGGAAATTCTACACAATGTGGGTGTTGGAACAGCATTAAAGCTCTTTCCTCAGGCAGAACTTTCTTACTTGTATATTCCTACCACCTTCCTCCAACATAAAAACGACAGCTCAAGCTACCATTACAAGCTGGTATATTATCTTTATTCCACACGATTACAAGTGTATTTCTTCCTTTCCGTCACTCTTTGCTAAAAATAAATGGAATTTGCGCTTCTTCTCTAGTTGCTCCTGTCAAGTGTGTCTCTACTCAGTAATGTAGGGATTAAAACAACCTCTGCCATGAAGCCTCCACCTTCAAGACACAGAGCACTTTCAGTCATTATGTGCCTCTGCACCTAAGATCAGGAGTTTGCTACATGTCCCAGCTACACCAAGTCAGATCTTTCTTCACCCTCATAAGAACCCCTAGCTCTGCCTCTGTTATTACTCACCATTGCAAATTGTGCTCTGCGAGGTCTTTATTCCTTTACTTCACAGTGTGGAAATGTGTCTGCTATTGGGGAAAACCAGGGCACTGGGGTAAGATAGTTTTATGGTGACTCCTATAGTTCTACTGCTAGTCGTATTCCAGACAATACCTCGACTCCAGCCCTGCTCATCCCACCACTAGTTTGGTCTTTCTCGCTTCTGAAAAGAGAACCAACCTGAGTGTGCAGTTGCATAGAGGAGGGAGGGAAGTTACATATGCATTCACTGCAAGTGTGCTTATTAACTGCTGTTCCAAGTTTAGTATTTAACTGCTGCAGCTCTTGCTTGTCCGTGAAGGTGCGTGTCTAAACACTCCTTACTGTAGTTTGCCGGCGTAATTATATATATATATATATATATATATATATATATATATATTATATATATATATATATCATCTTTTTACATGTTATCTAAAATGTGAAACTTGGCCATCAAGGGGGCAAAGCTCAAAAACCAGCCTCCTCCTCGTTGTTTATGAATTGCAAGAAAAAACTGACATGCTTGAACGTGTTGTGCTCCAGAGCAACTTTATTCTAATCATTTGCTGTTTTCATCCGGTGTCCAAAATGACATCTGTGTGTATGTGAAACATACTCATGAGTTCTAAATCAATGTGGTGTATAATCATCAGTGATTTAGGATTAACACAACTGATATCAAATACTACATGAAGAATGCCACAAGGTCTCAGAAGAGCAGGGAAAGCGAGCGCTTTATGATTATAAACATTGTGAGCAGACTACATGTGGCTGTTCATTAAAAAAAAAAAAAAAAGAAATTGTGACTTTTGAGACTCTTGCCAAATACACTACACATTTGAGCAAGAGTGTAAGGCAAAATTTGGTTTAAAGATTATTTTTATCCCTTCACAACATACAGGCAGCTGACGCCTAGTCTCCTGCCATCTGGTGGTCACAGGCAGCCTTTGCAGTCACGCAGCACATCGTCATTGTTTTTTTAAAAAGTAGAATTTTTACTGGACGTTTTATGCCCACGAAAGCCCCAGTGCCTTGGTGATTAAGCCAGTCGAGTAGATGTATTTTATTTTCACGTGAAACACGAAGCCCTTTAGTTGTATCGAATTATAGACCTCTCTATGGATATTCGTGCTGTCTTCTCGCCGTGTCGTCAGCAATCCTTTACACATGCTCAGTGATTTCTCACAGTGTGCATCTAAACAGCAAGCAGCAGAAACGTTTTGACACGAGACAGAACAGGGTCACAGTCGCTACACTTTTATCGCTGCTATTTACCTCTGTTGTGCGACAATTTTTTAAGACCCGGTCTCGCCGCAGCATTTTAATTTGGTTTCCGAAGAGTGGCTTCTGTGAAAGGCAGGGGGTGACAGCCGAGCTCCCGTTCCTGGAAGCACATAAATACCGCTCATGTTCCTTCTGGGGGTCATTGCCGGCTCTCTCTGGCCCTTTTCATTTACATTGGATTTATATTGATTTTTTTCCCTTTTCCCTGGTCTCGCCATCAGACTTCTTGTACTTTGTGTCTTGTTTTCAAGCGGCAATCCATCTTCAAGCGGCGCTGCTGCCATCAGGCTTTTCTCAACAACCATTGCCATTTCAACCTTTTTAAGTCGTTCGATTATGTCCCTCATGAAAACTTTACGTTCCTTCCTTCTGATGGCTCCAGCCACTGGTATGCACAAAAAAAGCATTGGCAAAGCAACTAAGTCTCACCTTTACAGACCTGCTGTTGGCTTAGCCACTGTCTTTGTTTTAATCAATGCCATTCAGCATCTGCAAATATATATATTTATGTGAGAATGCATATGAGCGCTTGCATCATCACGCATGTGCAAGTATGCCTCATGATGCTTGGCTGTCGCAATGTCACCACACAAAGGCCTGCATGTGCTGCAGCCATATTGTTTTTGTTTGTATTAACTGTTCCAAGATCAGACACCCATATTGGCATGCTAAAGAATAATCTTTTAGACGAAGGAGTGGCACAACAATGACTTACAGCTGCCAGGCCTTCCAAAACAGAATTACAGAAGGTGAAGTGGAGGTGGGTGGGGGAGAGATGTATGGTGGCATTGGTCGAGTAAAAGGCAGTTAAAGCAAGGGAGAGCAGTGGAGATTTTACAATTGTACAGATGAGAAAAGGGAATAAAGGGGGTGGAGGGTACTTATTCAGAGCGGTCCGAAATCCTTGTGGTTACATACATATTATGGGTCTTCTGTTGCTTACAGAAGTGAAGGAGGGAATACGATTTCTGAACATTTTTGAAGATGGAATTCCAAATCCTTTTTGCATATCAGACAGGAGGCTATCCGATCATGTCTTCTCCTTTCTGCACTTTCTGGTCTCGAGCATGGGAATGTTGCAGCTGAAAGCAATTCATAAACCACAGAACATGTGATATATAGTTGTCCGTCTAACAAAATGAAGATTAAGACTTTTTTGTGTTTCCAAGGATGGACTTTGAACAATTATCATTGATGGCATTGATCATCTCATCAAATTTGTTGGGGGCAGTGCATAGCACGAGTAAAGGTTGTGTATGCTTACCCTCCATTTGGGTTCTTAGCATCCCCTCAGCATGAGATTTATTATGGCTTCCTCATAAGATCGTCTAACATTTGCAAGATACATGCATCCTTAACGTCCCCTCAACAGAAGTGTTTTTCAGTGAATATCATTTTTTAAGGTATGCTATGGAAAAATAACCAATAACTTGTGCTTTTCTAGCAGTGTGTACGATCAATTTATCCATCAAAGATGGACTGCAGTCATAGTACTTGTAACCAGATGAGCCCACCAACATATGGGTTACAGTTCCAGATAACCACATATACCAAACCATTCCACCAAACATAGGTGTGACTCATGCCAGTACTTGGTGTATAGGAGCTATAGCCCCTAAAATAGACCACAGCTGCTACTGAGTACAATTTAGACCTATTGTGGAGTTAGTTCTCTTGTCTGCCTGCCAAACTCACTAGCTCCAATGTTCATCTGTCAAAGATGGACTGAGGCTGCCTTTTGACTAGTCACCTTTGCTGCCTGTACTACTTGTGCTAACCGTCTATAAATTACACATATGCCACCACTTACAGTGATAAGAGAGCATGAGTGACATACTGCCAAAATTGCCACCTACCCTCTGTTTTGTCCAGAGTATGTGCTTTGCTACCACTGTCCAGTTAGTCCCACTAGCCTTTTACAATGTTATTATCGTTTGTCCTACCTGCTTTACGTGTGTGCTAACCCTTCCTTTAGTACAGCAAGCATGCTTGTGAATTTTACTAGTGGTGGAAGAGTCAGTTTACAGCCTTGATATGCCCAAGTTAGGACTTCACCTTGTCACCAAAGTAAAGGCCAAAATGCATTGTGCTTTATGCACTAAAAAGTGCACATTGCACCTGCCCTGACAGGTACATATTGTTGTGTCTGCTCTAACTAAGTTCATCGGTGACGGGTCTTTGAGACAAGCCCTTCCTGCAGTGTACAAACCAGCACTGCAGGCACATGTGAGTGGTCTGCCACAGGCCAGGATAGGGTTTATGAAGGAATAGAGGGGTATGGTCTCTTCAGCGAGTCCTGAATAGAGACAACCCGAGGCACTGAGAGAAAAATATGACTTGGAGAAGAGGATAGATAGGAATGGGCACGGGAGACTGAGCCTAGTAAGATACTGGTGAGATATGCAAGAGAGAAGAGAAGGAGTGTTTATAAGGGAAGGAGTGTGTTTTGAGGAAAGTTACAGAGACCATCAGACAATAGTATTCTTCTAAGTAAGATTTATTGAAGCACACAACCTGGTGTCGATTCACTTTAAGGAGCCAGGTCGTAACTGACCACCTTGGAACACTCGACACTTACATTCTAGAAGTGCTTACATGTACATATAACTTACATCATAACACATCCTCCTCCCTCTCTCAATCATAACATGAAATAATGGAAACTATTAAATATATCATTATGGGGGAAAAACCAACTAATAATATGAGAAGAAATAATATTTTTCATTACAAAGAAACTAATTTAATAAGGTGAATAAAGAGGTACTTTTCCAAAGATTGAAATAAAAACAAATTACTATAAAATACATGCCAACATCCTGGGAGCAATGGATTTACTTGCTCCTCAAATTCCACACAATCATACACAAAGTGTGGCAAAGACCATATACAGACAATCATGATCTTACAAAATCCTCCAAATAAGAGAAGGGTCTGCGAACTCTTGCTTCTCTAGAACCCTTGAACAACTAGCTTCAATATCAACTTTTCCACTATTGATTTCTTCATCTCTCATCAACATAATATCTAACATTCATTATCTTGTTTTCTCACACATTCACCTTATTTTTGATATAACACCACAATACTTAAATTCCACCTCTCTCCTCCTTTCACCACTTCCCAACTTTTACAATTTGAAAAGGATCCTTGAATTGAGAAATTCCTCCTGTTACTCTTCCAGATTTTATTTTGGCCCAATCACCAACTTTCAAATTGGTGTCAACTTCGTCCCTTGAACTTTACTGCACTCTGACACACCCGACATGACCCTTTCTTTCAACCAAGCAGGAACTAACTTAGTACCTGGTAAACACCCTCGCATCTGCTGGAAAGGACATTTCTGTGTGACACTATGAATGGTGGTGCAATACACTCATACCATCTCTGCCATCGTTTCCTTTACACTACACAGGTTAGCTAAAGCCAGTTGAATGGTGCCTTTGGCTAGTCTGTTGGCCCATTCTGCCATACCATTCCCTTGGGGATTATACAGTGACGTAGGAGAATATTTGTTTTATTGCACATTGCTCTAGAACATTTACCATTTCATATGATGTTAACTGTGTGCAATTAACAGTTATGAGAACAGAAGGTACACTTTCCTCAAAAATGTCCTGTAACATCACTATGGCAGTGTTAGTGGTAACTTTTGATACCTTTCACAGTAATATAACTTGCATCATAATGGAGTGATACAAGATAGAGGAAAGGGATCAATAAGGGTAGTGAGAATGAGAGATAGGGCATGGGAGAAAGGGGAGACATGAAGAAAGAGACAGAGTAAGGGCCTAGTGAGAGGCAGGGCAGGAAAAATATGAGGAACATGTCAGGAGAGGGGCAAAAACTTGCATGCCACAAGTGTCGTCCTGCCACTTATGTTTTCAAATTAAGCACGGTTTGAAACTGCAAAAAAATGTATCAGTAGCAAGCTTTACGTAAAATCTAGAATAATATTTTGATTGCTAAATCTGCCTGAACACAAAACCGGGTTGGAAGCCAAAGTTAGCCATGGTAATAGTCTTCAAAGTAGTCCCACACTGCAGGAGGCTGACACTGAAATGAGGCCCATCCTGCTCTGAAAGCAGCCCCTTAATTTGCAGCCTTCTGGGATAATGCCAGAGTAGCAGAATGGCCAATTTAACCCTCCCTGAAGATGAGGTTGCCCTGCACATCATGCTAATTCCTACCTAGTAAGTTGTGTGAAATGGGCCGCTTTACCACAGGTTTAAACAGAAAAACAAGCCCATTTTTACTTATTCCATTGCGCTGTACAATATTTATACTTCTGGGAAGCCAATACTTCGCTGTAGGGAATACAGTGTGTATTGTTGGTGTTTCTTTTTCCCTCCCGCTAAAATCTTTCAGCCTTTGTCCCTGCTTTGTTATCAAATGCACGCCCTTGAGAATAAGGCATTCTATGTATGCAAATATTCGACCCGACATTGCGTAAAATCAGAGGGGAGTCTGTCCAAAAGCTCTCGAGACATATGCATAATAAAACCAAAGCACTCGACTTTTGTTCCATGACCTTTTCAGTGTACCATTTGAACCACTGGATCAACTTTTATCTGCTGAGGTGAAGACAAGCTCAGTGTATCCCCATAGACTCTGGTATACGTACACCAAGACTTTTTTTAATTGATCGTAACTTCACCGCCTGAATAGGATTTTCATCTTACTTTGAATAAACAACGAATTATGTATTTTTTAATTCAACGACAGCGGGTTTAGCTGCCACGATGCTTTATGTTGTACCATGGAGACCTTAGTTCTAATCTTTACTTAGGCAAATGACCAAAATCGTGAGATTCAGAGTAAATAACGATATTTCATTGTTCTTGAAATCACAGATGTTATGTAAACGTGTAAAAAAAATGTTGTATAGTGCGTAGTTTAGTGTCATTCCAATTACGCATCTAAAGTAACATATTCTTGTCATGACTGAGCACAGCACCCTGTCAACAATGGTCCGTATTCAGCACCTCGGATTAGAGATGACCCTGCTACTGTAAATTATCTGTATAGCACCTTACTAAGCACTAGAGTAATGTCTGGGTCACATTCAAACCCACCACCCTCCCAAATAATTTCAAAGTCAATGAGCTGTTAATCACTTCATTGAAATATGTAAATGGTTATACTACAAATCGGGTATGCCTTGGATACTTGGAAAATGCAAGTTTAATGTAGGAACGACCTCCAGTTCTCCTCCCCACATACAGCTGCAATCCTCAACAAGCATTGGAAATGCAATAGGTCTCGCAGCATTAGAGTTAGTGCTTTTAGAATTGTTTATGGGTTTTTTTGTAAATCTTTAGCATTTTTGTTTCCTGTAGCCAATGCTAAAGAATAAAAAAAAAAGCCATAAACATTTCTAAAAGCTCCAACTCAAATGCTCCGAGACCTATTGCACTGTGTGAGGGTGAGGGGTTGAGGGTGAGTGAGGGTGAGGGTGAGTGAGGGTGAGTGAGGGTGAGTGAGGGTGAGTGTGAGTTAGGGTGAGGGGTTGAGGGTGGGTGAGGGTGAGGGGTTGAGGGTGAGTGAGGGTGAGTGAGGGTGAGGGGTTGAGGGTGAGTGAGGGTGGGTGAGGGTGAGTGAGGGTGAGGGGTTGAGGTTGAGGTGTTGAGGGTGAGTGAGGGTGAGGGCGAGTGAGGTGTTGAGGGTGAGTGAGGGTGAGGGTGAGGGGTTGAGGGTGAGGGTAGGTGAGGGGTTGAGGGTGAGTGAGGGTGAGGGTGAGTGAGGGTGATGCTGAGGGGTTGAGGGTGAGAGTGAGGGTGAGTGAGGGGTTGAGGGTAAGTGAGGGTGAGGGTGAGTGAGGGTGAGTGAGGGGTTGAGGGTGAGTGAGGGGTTGAGGGTGAGTGAGGGGTTGAGGCGTTGAGGGTGAGTGAGGGTGGGTGAGGGTGAGTGAGGGTGAGGGGTTGAGGGTGAGTGAGGGTGAGTGAGGGTGAGTGAGGGTGAGTGAGGGTGAGTGAGGGTGAGTGAGGGTGAGTGTGGGTGAGGGTGAGTGAGGGTGAGGGTGAGTGAGGGTGTGTGAGGATGAGGGGGTGAGGATGTGAAGGCGCGCATCCGTAGACAAAAAACAGAGTAACCTCTTACTCTTCTACCTTAAAGCGCTTTGGGCTTCGTAAAGTGTAAAAGCGCTACAATTGATCCATTAAAGTTATTTATATCCTGGCTCCAGTACCTACAAATACAGGGAGCATGCCCCCTTTAAAACCTTGTATAACACCTTTAAGGGGCACTAAAGCTGTGTAACTATTCACGCCCTGCGCAGTTCCTGGAGCGGGTGTTTAAAGTGACACCTATGCCCCTCACTGAGGTCTGAAGGCGCGCGCGCCTCCTCGGGAGGTTCCCGGGCAGTGAGGCTGGGCTGAGGCGAGCAGCGGGCTGGGGTGTCTGGGGGGGGGGGGGGGAGTGGGCGCGTGCCGGGGGAGCGGATCTAAATAACCAATTACACCACATCAAATTAGACAGATGCAAAAACGCTGAGCAAATCCCCCCACCGGCCAGAGCTGGGAGCGTTTATCGTGCCTATAAATTAAATTATTGATACCAGATTGCAGACGATGCGATTGGACGGAGGGAGGCGGCGAGTCTATCTGGTCCCTGCCCCTCCTCCCGCCACGCTCCGGGGCAGCTGTGGGGGATAATCTCCTTCGAGCCGGAGGCGGGCAAGATGCGCGGTGCTGTCAGGGAAGAATGCGAGCAGCGGGACACGGCGCTGCTGTTTTCGGGGGGGTCTAGGGTGAGTGCCACAAACTAGTGATGCTGGGACGCGTCCGACAGTTAGGGTAGTGACGGGACTGTATGTGTGTGTGCTTCGGTACTGGGACATAAGGGGGCGCTGCAGGTCAGGTTGCAAGGCTGGACAACTGCTTGGTGTCCTGGTAATGAAAAAGTAGGGAGTTGTGCAAGTAGGGATTAAGAAGATGCACTGCTTGATCTCAGTGTGAGTACGAGTACAGTGGCAGTACGGCTGCTGCAAGTCTGGATTGGGCTGCACTGGGTGCTTGCACTGTGAGTACAGGTACAGGACAGTAGGGCTGCTGCAAATGGGGGGGTGGGGGTTAAGTGCAGCGAAAGCGATTACCTGCGGGGATAAAGAATAGGAAAACCTAACATCAGAATGTCTCAGGTAGCTCATAATGCACTAGGGATTGATCATGCACTGTTAAAACATAGGGGGCAATCTATTCGTGGTGGTACTGTAAGAGGCGTTTAAATGAGGATGTTAAAACCCACTTGTGCAGCTAGGGGGTCAAGTGCCTTTGACACATGGGATTTTGCGAGAGTGAACGGTAATTAATGTCTCTGCCCGATATGTCATGGACAGCCGAGTCAAGTGAAAGGTATTGTGGGCAAAGGAACTTAGTGGAAGTGTGAGTGGCAGACCAGTTGGTCGGCCATATGTGCCACTCGTTGAAACAATAAACATGCAGAATAAGCATCATTATAGTAGGCGCGGGCGGAGTTCTTTTTACCTAGCGTGATTCAGGAAGTGTCTAAAGAGAGGACCAACGGTAATTGTTATCCTCATAAACATTGGGTGCAATCAGTTAAACAAACCGTGAGCGGTTAATACGGGTCTTTCGTGGACTTGTGCCGGTAAGGTGTCTTATTTAAAATGGTGATTTCTGCCGTCTAGCGAGAGCAAAAGTGGGGCAGACTTACTTTCGAGCAGAGCTGCAAGGGTCTATCTCCTTCTTGATGTGGCTGGTGATGCGTGAAGTGCCGCGTGTGAGGTCCTGTTTAAATACTGCGTGGCGTGGCCAACGTGCTAGCATGCACGTTCTAACCTGTGTATGGCGCTGAGTTTAAAACCTGGAACTGGAGGTTTTCTCGAGCATACCTGTTGAAATTAACTTGTAGTCCAGAGAATTGCGTGTTATAGCTGAGGGATTAACTAATTTGTCAGCAGGATGTGTTTTGCGCAATACAGTACATGTTATGTACATTGTCAATTGCAAGCAGGAGAACAGTTTGTGAACTTTAACATCCTAAAGAATCGATGACCACATACAAAGTTAACATGAACTAATGTCGGATCTGTGTGAGACAGCAACAGGGAGCGTTGCGAGTGGCATACAAGACGGAGGGAAGAGAGGGGAGGGGGGAGGAGAAATGCGACACGGCGGGAAGGGGAGGGGGCGGAGCGGGTACAATAAACAAGACGGAGGGAAGAGAGGGGAGGGGGGAGGAGAAGTGCGACAGGGGAAATGCGAGACGGCGGGAAGGTTAATACGGGTCTTTCGTGGACTTGTGCCGGTAAGGTGTCTTGTTTAAAATGGTGATTTCTGCCATCTAGCGAGAGCAAAAGTGGGGCAGACTTACTTTCGAGCAGAGCTGCAAGGGTCTATCTCCTTCTTGATGTGGCTGGTGATGCGTGAAGTGCCGCGTGTGAGGTCCTGTTTAAATACTGCGTGGCGTGGCCAACGTGCTAGAATGCACGTTCTAACCTGTGTATGGCGCTGAGTTTAAAACCTGGAACTGGAGGTTTTCTCGAGCATACCTGTTGAAATTAACTTGTAGTCCAGAGAATTGCGTGTTATAGCTGAGGGATTAACTAATTTGTCAGCAGGATGTGTTTTGCGCAATACAGTACATGTTATGTACATTGTCAATTGCAAGCAGGAGAACAGTTTGTGAACTTTAACATCCTAAAGAATCGATGACCACATACAAAGTTAACATGAACTAATGTCGGATCTGTGTGAGACAGCAACAGGGAGCGTTGCGAGTGGCATACAAGACGGAGGGAAGAGAGGGGAGGGGGGAGGAGAAATGCGACACGGCGGGAAGGGGAGGGGGCGGAGCGGGTACAATAAACAAGACGGAGGGAAGAGAGGGGAGGGGGGAGGAGAAGTGCGACAGGGGAAATGCGAGACGGCGGGAAGGGGAGGGGGCGGAGCGGGTAAACAAAGACGGACGTGCACGCGCTTTTAAGCTCAATGCGCATGCGCATTGAGCTTAAAAGTCACGGGCACTGCAAGGAATCGCCACGATTCCTTGCAGTGTGGATAAAGAGCGGATAAGTCCCAATACTCTCGCCTTGCTCGATGCGCATGCGCATCGACAGGCGAGACCTAAAAACTGAGGATAACTGTTTTTGCACAGTTTTTCCTAATATGATATGTGGAGCATGTTAGCCATAAAATGCCTGGTGTCTGCCTTACAAAGCTTCCCTTGATAGAATTGTGAATTTTCGCATCATAGATTCGCATCATCGATGTTCACCTATGATTTGAGCAATTTCTATCAATTTTCATAGATTCATGTAACATCCCTTTATTTTACTTGAAATCTGTACACGTTTGCAGAGTCCCACACGTAGTACTGTTCCTTCATGCGTAATGACGACTGTTCGACACAGTGGATAATAGACATGAATATACATGACCAAAATTTGCTTGTATGCATTTTTGTTCTACTATTTAGCCATATTAAACTCGCTTTCCCTGTGTAGAATCTACTCCCCCTCCTGCATCCTATTTGAACAGGGTGAGGTTTACTTTGGGGTAGGTTTACTTGGGCTACGATGGTGGGAATTTACCTACGAAGCGTATATATATATATATATATATCTCCACAAAATACGAGTTTGTGTGTTAAAGGTATTTCCTATGTCACACAGACCTGCTATAATGCACCCTTTCCTTCTCAGCCTGTAAATCTAATAGCAGAAATTTCAGAAAAGTGGCAGATTTTCCATCATTGTAAGTGCAATTTGTGCTTCAAATAAAAATTACGATTCCGGATTCTTTGAATCGGGATGTGAAAATTTAAATGTCAGGTTTTTTTGAACACGCAAGTTTTACTTACTACAAAACGTGCTGTTTAACACGCTCCATGTAATCTATGTGGGGTCAACCTCCAGGGTAACCCCTTACTGGTCAGTTGAGACACTTTTCCTCATGTTCCCTTTTACAAAATCTGGGAATTTTAACAAAGTCAAGCTACTTTCGCTATTCAGTTATTAAAACCGTTAAAGGAAAGCGCCTGCCTGCACGTTTTGTGACATTTAACCCATTGCCCGCGGCCCGAATTCCGCTCCTGTGCGGCACATTCCGATCGCGGACGTGGTCATGACGGCCCCCAGCCGTCATCCGCACACGAGCACTGTGTGCCATGACGGCTGGGGGCCGACATCAGCATGGAAGGGATTAATTGCCCCTCTGCTTAATTTGAGCCAGTGATTTCCAGTGCTCGCACCAGCACTTAATTCACAACACCCGCACTAATGACAGTCTACCACATGGTGGTGTTGTCTGTCTAATATTGAGATTAGCACACCAACAGTGTTAATACATTAAAAACTAATAATACCCGACACCTATGCCATTCCTGTAGGTTTTGGGTGGCCTGGCATAGTCTGAATTGTCACACTTTGTAGTTGTGTTGCTACTGTCATTGGCAGTGCTGGCTGGGACAATGGTTGCTGTAGGGCTGGGCTGCTGTAGGCTGCAGCAGCCTCCGGAGAAGGGCACTGACACGTGCTTTCTTTTTATTTATTAACAAATTCACCACTGAATTGCCCACAATACAATGTCACAGAGTCCTCCTCCCTTTATTTTATTTTTACCAATGAAGCTTGTTTGACTTTTTTTCCAACTTTAACAGCTGAAAGTTAGCAAAGCAGCCATTTCAACTGTAAAAGAAGCAAATGTTATTTTGTGACTTTGTGTGTGTTTTGTTATTGCGGCATGAAGCATCCTTGTAAAGCAGCATGTCCCCCCTTACCCGACCATAGTTATTCAGGGTCCCCTTTACCATGGCCATAGTTATTCACTCACATTGATAATGGCATAAAGAGATTACAGCTCCATGAACACCTGCTGAAGTATCCAAAGACGTGTTTTTCATGATCGGGTATTTCTTAAATTATAATGTGAGCCTTGTACATGATATTTCCACCTTTAGCCCCTCTGTGTCACAGGCCGTCACTCGAACAAGTGCATGCACAGGATGTTGAGAGGAGGCTCTCGCTGTGTTGGAGCCAACTGGCTGGCCAGGGCTAGGCCCTCGGTGCCTTACAACAAGCTGAGATCGACTTATCGCAGCACACCCGCCAGGCCTTGAGAAAACACGCCGCGCCCGCAGCAAGTTTTTCCAGATTCCTTCCGAGGCTTTACGACTGCAGCTGTTAAGCTGTAAATAATATTCACTCATAAAGAGAGACAGCAGTAGCAGCCACTACCACTGCTCGCTTCCAACATGGCCGCCCCTTTGCACGCTGCCTCTTGTGTTTATTGCCCGGAATGTTCACTGTCCCGAATCGTGTCCTAATCTTGCATTAGAACATCTGCTGATTTAAACGACGCATGTTTAAGTCGTTCCACTCTGTTATTATCATCTCTTCTGTCTCGGTCTCTACCTGTGACGGGAGGGGCTAGGGTAGGTTTGCAGCGGGGTTAGCCCTTGGCATGATTTTGAATCAGGATTCGTGTAACATACATTATATTTGCTGACTATCAGTGTCCATCATGCTACCATCAACATGTTTACTTTTTGGAAATCTTGCACCATTTTGTTTCCAATATCTGTCACAAGATTTGTTTAGTTTGTCGTTATATAATTATCGCACAAGCGAATATTTTTATTTATGAAGTCAGTGGGGAATTATTTTGTATGGTCTATGAGGAAGAGTGCAGCACCGTGCCTAAAATGACTTGTTTTCAGGATACTTGTCGGTTAATTAAAGAACTTCTTTCTCAGTTGGTATTGGGTGATCCGACATAGTTACAAGTTGGTGTCTTTCTTTACATTTCCCTTCTGAACCAGTAAGGTTCTCTATGCTTTATTGAAAAGTTTCAGCTGTTTTGATTACACTTCTGTCGTGTCCTTTCAGTTTGTCCAAGCTCTCAATCTGGCATTTTGATGGTTATTTTAAGGTTTTGCCTGCACAGCGCTTGTGAGAAATCTGTTGTTTTTAATATAAACTTGTGAAGTGTCACAATTTGTTGTTGCCCTCCACTAGAAATACGACGATGAGCAGCAGACTGCGGTGTGCCCCTTCTTTCCCTGCTGCTCTCACGAAACGGCATAAGTAAAATAGTGGGCCTGAAGAAATAGGGTATTTGAAATCTGTGCTACAGTCAGATGCTTGTTCTGAATATGGTAAGCGGCTTCTCAGGAGTGAAAAGCCTTCTTGCTGAAGCATCCAGCACTTATGTTGCATTGGTTGAAGCACACATACTAGAATTTGAATTGCAGACACAATTATTTTGGGTGTACAGATGAATTGGGGATCTTGGAGGAGACTGCTGAAGGCAGTGTCCTGGCACTCTCCTGACCTTGGGTGCTTGACCTTGGTACCAAGCACTATAAATCTGAGCTTAGGCTGCATTGGGGTCTGCTCCATTGGTTCTAACCCAACACTTGGGTTTGGGCACATGAAGGCCTCAAGTTGTAGGGTTATTCTGCCTTTTACAGTTTAAGTAATGTTTTTGTCACAAGTATAGGTTTATGAATGAAGCAGTATCAGAATGTGGCTGGAAGTAGGAGATTGACGCTGCTTAGAAAGGAGTGAGTGTAAATTGGTTACTACTGCTGCAGTAGTTCATATAATAGTTTTCACAGGACATATTTTAGCTTGTTGGTTACATAACATAACATGTGTATTTGTAAAGCGCACGTTCACCCAGAGGTCTCTTGGCGCTGAATGACAGATGTTCATTGGTATCAACATATGTTTTTTGCATGTGAAACTAAAAGACATAGGTGACACACAGCAAAGAAGGGTTGAGTTTGTTGCTGTGATGACTTTAAGACGGCATATCTGTGGGTGCCGAGTATTGACCTTTGGGTTCGAGATGTTTTGGATTGGGAAGCTGCGGAAGACCACCATATACACATCTCCCGCACTGATGAAAGGGCTCCCGAAGCAGTAACGGTTTGGAGGCAGCTGCTAGATGAGTTTAATGCATATGGGACTTCGGACCCTGACTGACCAGGGCGAATAGGTTGTTTAATTCATATGATGGGTACATTGATGTCATTTGTTGGGGTCACCTCGTGTGGATGTATTCGGTGCATAAGTTAGGCTCGCTTGTAGACTTGGTGTACACAATGATGTTTCTTATGTACTGCTTGTGGGGCACAGGGAGGCACTTTTGGGTTCACACTGACTGTGCAGTTGGTTTGAACTGAATGTCATGTTTACTGTTTTGAAAAAAAAACGGAAAATAAAGATTTAAAAAAAGACATCAAATCTGTAAATTCATAGGACATTTTTAGCCATGATCCGATTGGCCAGATTGAGGAACTTTATGAACTGTTACTAAAAATGTTTGAGTAAAGACATGTACTTACTACGGGGTGGGAGATTACCCAGTACCTTTTAAAGATCAATGTAAAAGGGTGTTGTGCGTTATTATTGTTCCAGCGTTCTAATTGTGTGTATATGTTGATATTTAGCTGAACTTCACATTTACTTGGTCAGAGAGACCATCTCTAGTCTAGTGGTTGCCTTCATTTTTTTGTTTCAAAAACGTAATTCCTTAGGTCGGTATACAGGTCTGTTCTCATGTGATTCAATCCTGCAGAGGTGATGCCATTAGTGTCTAATGGCCAGCGCAAACCAGAAAAAAAGAGGGCGAATATAGGAGGAAGAACATATTTTGGGGTTTTAAGTATTTATTGTGCAAGCATGCTTTGATGTATAATTGTGAAACCAAAAAAGGCTTGGGTCTTATCACTACCTGGCCTAGACCACTCTAACTTACTAAAAAACAAAGTGGCCAGATAGGTTCTTTTGACAATCTTACACCACACCTAGCCAAATAATCCTAAACGGGCACATTTTTCATTTCATCACTTTTACTTATTTTCATGTTTTCTTTTCATAACTTTTCAATATATCCGAAACAAAACACTGCTGTCAAGAATTTACACCATCAATACATAAACATTCAAAAAGACATAATACAGACAATCAATGAAAAACATCACTGGCGTAGCTAGGGGGGGGCGAGGGGGGCGGTCCGCCCCAGGCGGCACTATTTTGGGGGAGGCAGCTGCGTTATACTAGTGGCCAGCCCAGGATTCACTTAGGCACATTGTCAAGCAGCCCAGTACACTGCACACCTCACGTGTATCTAAGTGCACGCGCACCTGGTCCCAGGGGCCAGACCGTCAATATTGTAGCGCGCACAAGTGCTACCATTGAAGGCCCTGGGCAATTTGGGCCAGCCCCCGCACTGTGCTTTTGAAATGCAGAAGTAATGCGCAGGCGCACGCTCGCGCGCCATCAATACGCACTCTTGGAGTGCCGGGTATTTTCTGCAGACAGTCCAGCTACATTAAGAACACCAGTCTCACTTAGTTTGAGACCGACCACCACCGCTCCAAGCCGCCTACATAAGGAGATCCTCCTAGGTAAGCTTTAGTTAGGATAGGACTGCACTTGTTCATTCGGATTCTCTCAGGCGTTCTGATGCCCGACATTGAATCCAGTGCTCCCAAAAAGTCAAATATCCTCCTATGTTCGCCGCCCCGCCCGTCTCTCTGCTCTCACCTCCGTCCTCGTGTGCTCTGTTATCTCACTCCCAGCGCCGCAATAAGCAAACATTCAGTTAATTACATTTTGTGGACCAGCAAGAAGGACACCAAACGTGTCTCAGTGGAAACCGGAAGCACTCCCACAGCCACAGACGAAAACCGATAGCTGGAAAAATAGAACAGGGAAAGAAAGAAGGAATGTTGGAAGAAAAGGGAGGATGAATGGATATGTGGATGAATGAGTGGGTGAAAGAAGTGAATGATGATGGATGGGCACATGAAAGTATAGTAAAGTAAAGGGATGGGTGAGTGCATGAATGGATAGGTAGATGGGCAAGTGAAAGGATGGCAGAACAAATGGATGAATCGTTGAGTGAATGAATAGGTGGAGGGACAGCTGAAAGGAGGATAGAGTAAAGGGATGGATGAGTGGGCGAAAGATCTGTGAATGGAAGTCGTAGTGGATGGATGATGAATGGATGTCAGGGTGAATAGATGGGTGGCAAAGTGAATGAATGTATGGATGGATGGCAAAGTAAATGGATGGATGCGTGGCAGAGTGAATGGATTAAAGGCAAAGTGACTGAATCCATGATTGGATAGCAGAGTGGATGGATTGATGAATGAATGGCAGGATGGATGGCAGAGTGGATAAATGGGTGAATGGATGAGCGGATGGTTGGCTGAATGGATGCATGGATGGCAGAGGTGATTGATGCATGGCAGGGTGGATGAATGGGTGGTTGAATAGCAGAGTGGGTGGATTGATGGATGAATGAATGAATGGCAGAGTGAATGGGTGGTTGAATGGATAGATAGAAGAGTTGATGAATGGATGGGTGACAGAGTGGATGGCTGGTGAATGAGTGGCAGAGTGGATGACGAGCGGGTGAATGAAAGAGTGGATTGATGTATGGATGGAAGAGAGGATAGGAGGATGGATGGATGGATGGCAGAGTAGGCGGATGGCTGAGTGGAAGAGTTAATGAATTTGAAGAAAGGATGTCGATTGATCAATGAATGGCAGAGGTGATGGTAAGATAACAGAGTGGAGGATGGATGCAAAGAGAATGGATGGCAGAGTGAATAGATCAATGGGTGGCAGAGTGGATGGTTGGTTTTTAGACTATGGATGGGCAGAAGGATGGCATAATAGATGGATGGCAAATTGGATAGATGGCTAGATAGATAAATGGATAGAATGGGGAAATATTGAATGATGGATGAAAGAATGAATGGATGACAGAATCTAAAGGTGAAATAGTGGATGCCAGTAGGTGGATAGAAGGGTGAAAGAATGAATAAATAGATGCATGGATGGAAGAGATAATGAAGCTGTTCTATTGCTATAGCTTTGCCCATGTTTCTAAATACTGTCGTTGTTTGGTAGAGTGTGGGTGTAGAGTGTGACCTATGTGGGAGTTGTTTTGGTGGTGTGCTTGATGTCTAGCTGGTGGTTTTACTGCTGTGGTCTTGTAGCAGCAGTTCAGTATGGAGTGGTGTAAGAGGAGGAAGGGATACATTTACTTATGCGTTTATCTGCCATTTTAGTGCTGGTGGGCCTTCATCAACTGAGACTTGACCTTCGAGGTTTGCTCTATCCTTACGCCGCAGTTTCACACCCTTTCTTTTCTCGCATTGGAGTAGAGAGTGGCGTCATAACTTAAACCCTGCCAATCCACCCCTGCTGCTCGCCGAAATTTTTTCCCCAGATCCACCCTCCCCGCCGCTACCTGCCATGGGCGGCAATCTGAGGGATAGCCCCGGGCGCCAGAAGCTCTAGCTACGCCCCTGAAAAACATTAATATAGAAACCATATACAAAGTGGGATGCCTCCAATTACTTCGTTTATGGGGCACCAGTCCTAATATAATATATACAAACAAGCGGACAATGAATAGTTTACACGGGCCTGCTTGTTTACTATGCTGGAAACTGTTTTTACAAAGGGTCAGGTTTCAGGGGGGAATTACATCCTATACTTCGTTCCCTGTTACACCCTATATGATTCTTGCTCCAGCACAGGGTCTAATTGAGCAGTTTGATTATTTACACTATATGTGCAACAAAAGATTACACATTTCTTCAATAAAACTATATAAACAAAACAAAAACACAAATCTGGAATAACCTATTTTCATCCTTAAAGTGCCTAATTTGGGGTGCTGATTGAGACGGGAGGTGGATAAAACCAGCAAAAGGCAAATTAACATAAGGCAATATAGCACTGCGAGTCATACCTAGTCTGTACATTCTCTTGAGTTTTTGCTTAACCACTATAAAGAAATTATTTTCTGACAGTGGTAGATTAGCTGGTTTTTACCATGGTGCATTATTTATTCCTTGTGTAGTCACACTCTTGACTCTACTGCCCTCTAGTGATGGTGGCCCAAAACCCCCAAAAGCTGAAAGCTGTAACCTCACTGCTCTTCCAGCTTCGGGGGTACATGTTGGATTATCCTCAGTGCTTGAAATGGAATCATAGAAGTTCAGGTATCCAATGCCTGCTTCTGAAAAGTGCTGGGACTCTACAGTTTAAAGTATTGAACCACTGCTGAGAAGTGCAGGCACTCTCCCCCTCCAAATAAAGAAGTGCGGGTGCTCAGTACCTGGTGTACCGGCCCATTTACAGCACTGCTGTGGACACCTGACAGTCGTTTGAGTTGTGGCGAGTGCTTTACGAGCGGAATTACCCCCCAAGCTTACACTACTACTTTCCACTACTAAATAAAAAGCCAAACAGCCTGTGGTGACAGCTCACAGGCTACTTAGGCCCTGGAGTTGGTGTCAGAAGTGTAGTGTTTACAGAAGCGGTGGATAGCTATTGACAGTAGTGTCTGGGGTGACTCTGTATGGGTCTGTTATGTACACGAATTCCTCCCTAGAGCGATGGGCCGCTGTGCTACCTCATGCCACCCTTGCTTGGCGGGCTAAAGTTGTAGCCTGGCTTTAAATCTTAATCAACAGTCGATCTTTCCTTTTAGTCACAATAAATAACATTTCAAAGCTCCTCTGGCAGGAAATTAAGGTATTTGTCGTAGTAGAAAAAAGAAATAAGTGCAGGCAGAATATTCTGGTACAAATGATAATCAGATTGACGTTTAGACACAAAAGTAAGATTTTGTAGGGTTGAAAGAGCATTAGGTCCATCAGCCCAAAATAATTTCCAGCTTGTTGATTGATACGCAGTGCTATGTGAGGCCACAATGGCCGTCTCGGTAAGACACTTAAGTTTCCCTAGGGCTGTTGATAAAGAAGTGTTTCAGGGCCTTTGTACTGGAACAGGCTAAGGGCTGTGGTTCTGTAGTAGAAAAATGAACTATCCAGTGTTGGCAAACTTTATTTTGGCGTACTACCTGTACAGGGAAGGGTGGAGAAATGAGTGAGGCTTTGTGTTTTTTTGCATCGACATCCTGTGCCCTGCCACTGGAGGGCAGTAGATGCAAGTCTATAGTTCCATGAATACCTTATGTGTAGTATAATAAATACCAGGCGAATTGAGTATTGCTACATAATGCATCTTCATATTACGGAGAATATCACGTTTCCACATTTTTGCGTGGCATCACAACGTACAATTCCACTTTAAACACCTGAGGATTGTATATATCTTGTTCATAAACAAATAGTTTCGCGGTTCCAAAGCTGTCTTAGCCACAGCTCCCCGTCCCCGTGAGTTGGTGCAGCGCAGGCTTTTGTCAGGCACCGGAGATGTTTGATTCCTCCCTGCAGTGACTCATTGCGGATCTCTTTCACACAGCTAAGTGCCTGTTCCTTGTGATCAGAGGAAAACGCCACACACCTTCAGCTTCCTGCTTATTGAATTCTAGCTTCAGACGGCAGGCAGGGGTACACAGCTATTTTTGAATAATAAAAAAATAAATTTCAAGCACAGTCGAGTGACTGAAGCGAGAATTAAAATAAAACGGAAAGGCAAACACTTGGCTGTTACACAGGTCCGAGTTTGAATGCTAATGCATAGGCTCCTGCACCACCATCTTTTTCCTCTGATTCCTCCTTAGAGCCTTTCACTTTCGAGGGCGCTCGCAGGGGCATCACCCGCATCGAGGAGCTACCCTGCCTGTGCAGGCTTCTTTCAGAAACACAGGGACGGGTCCAGGGCTCGAGTCGGGGTACCACGCGGGTGGACGGCGTCCCCCCACTTATTTTACCGTGTGGACGCCATCCCCCCTGCCAAACAGCTGGACTTCACTCTTTGGCCTCTCTGGGACGAGGAGCTCGGAGCTCACAGCACGCTGCTCACGCGCTGACTTCTCAGATGTAATCGCATCTAAGGGGTGAGCGAGGGGAGGCAATGAGCGCGATGGTGCAAGTCACCTTTCGTGACGTCACTTCCTGTTGTGCCGTCACTTCCGGTGAC
Organism: Lissotriton vulgaris; assembly: GCF_964263255.1. Lineage (NCBI taxonomy): Eukaryota > Metazoa > Chordata > Amphibia > Caudata > Salamandridae > Lissotriton > Lissotriton vulgaris. The sequence goes on from NC_141694.1 coordinate 845,842,308, forward strand.
AGCGTGTCCCCCCCCACTTCTTGTTTTAGGACTTGTGCCCTGGACGGGTCTACTTTGCAAGAAGAATAGTGCACACTTAGCAGCCCTTATAGTTTTTCCTCTCCTGCTTCTCGTCTCCCTGCTGTTTTGAATGCCTTTCCCATTGCCCTAATGCTATTGTGGGAGGAAAACTGTACCCCAAAATTTGAGCACCTCAAAATTGACCTCAATCGGTTCTGCCACTGTTAACTGATTCGGAGATATTCTAAACCTCAATTTCTTAAGGTAATTTTTCCCGCGTCAAAGTGCGTTTTCAAACATCAACTAGCAGAGTAAAACCAGTTCATTAAATAATGGGGTCCATTTAATTACTGAGTTCTAGATCAATGAAAGGTTAAAGGGTTTTATTACAAAACTTCAAACCAAGCCAAACAGAGTAATTGCTATGAGGGCTCTCAGATGCAAAGTTATACAGAGTATGTAAAAATTAGAACATATTCTACATCTCAATGGGCAGCCCAATCATAAGATAATGGGGCAGCATCCCTAACAGCATAGAAGAGCTCACACAAGTATCTGGCTCATCCCCAAAACCAAGAGGTTCTTAATCACAGATGTTGGAAAGTAAATTAGGAAAGCTGCAGAATCCTCATGGTGTGAGCAAAAGTATGATTTCTTTAGGAAATCGTAACATAAGAATACTACACGTCATTACCTTAAGACAAAAGCACCATCCAATTTCTAAAAAAACGTATTCAACACCCTGTGTGCTAATTTCATCTGGAGATGTTTTAACAGATATGAAATATTGACACAATAAGACTTTCTCCCAGTGAAGAAACTGAATGAGGTAGATACTTGTTGCAATGTTGAATCCACACCATAGCAAGTTCAACACTTGCAAAACCACTACTGCAGTGGAAATAAACCATTCTATCTTCAGCTTATTGTGTTCTGCAAGACCTGTGGAGAGGGGGAAAGAGCAGGAGTGAGTGAACAAGCTGGCATCCATCTTGATCAAGTTGGTGATTTCTACAGACATGTGACCTAACTAAAACACATTAATAACTTCACTTTTGTACATTATATGAAATTTGTTTCAGTTATATTAATTCAGTCTACTTATGCAGGATCATGTGCATCAAACTGTAAACTTCAATCAAACAAACATGTATAGAGCAAAGTAAATCACCCTTGAGGGTCTTGAGGCACTGGAGAAGTTGATCTTCGATCAGACATCCAGGTTCTGTGTTCTTTTCTGAATCGCTAGAGTGAATGGGCGGTCCTTAGGTGCAGGGGAAGGTTGTTCCACGTCCTGGCAGCCAAGTGCGGAAAAGGGTGTCCTCTGCTGTTGGTACAGCAGTTCCGGTGTAGGGAAGGGGGGGGGGGGGGGGGGAGGTACATGTCTGCGAGGAAAAGGGAGGCAGATTTGACGTGTCTGGTCGGATGGTGGAAGGTCAGGCGTTTGTTGAGGTATGATCGACCTTCATTGTGTAGACTTTGTAAGCGTGTGTCAGCATATTGAACTGGCATATCTTCTGTATCGGGAGCCACTGTAGTTTCCGGAGGTGTGGTGTGATGTGGGTCCTTCTGGGGATGTCAAGGATGAGTTTTGCTGCTGTGTTTTGTATTGTCTGAAGTCTCTTTAGGAGGTTTTCAGTGATTCCTTCATAGAGTGTGTTTTTGTAGTCCAATCTGCTGGAGTCAACGGCCTGGGTGACGGTCCTTCTGGCGTTGTTTGGGAGCCACCTGAAGATCTTGCGGAGCATGTGGCAGCAGGTGGATGGAACTGCAATGAAAACAATCCTTCTCTATGCCCAACAGAAATATGTTAAAAACAAGAAAAACCATCTTATACATGCAGGGTAAGAGGCAAAATGCTAGCCTACCTATTAGGCAGTATCTATTGTAAATGTTTAAGTTGCTTGAGTGCCCACGTATTTTGGCTTTGCACAGTCGAAGTATAGGGGGCATGTTTGAAACACTGTTGACAGCCATATTTTTCTGCCACACAGTATTTTTATTTGTCTTCTTAATAATAACGTAAAGGCTTTAACATGCACAACTAAGCATAATTTGAAGTAACCCGATTTTGCCTGTAACTGTGAAGTGGCATTGAATTATTGTTGTATCAGAGACTGTCAATAATCGGTAAAACAAAGTAGTGTAACACCTGTCCAGCCCCATTCACAATGTTGTAGCACTGCTTTCCACTCTTATAGGCATTATAGAGTCAAAGGAGACCAAAACTATGTTTCCAACACCTGCAAGGTAATGCATATGTGTGTGGGTGTGTCATACACATGCACAGAAGTCATGTACAATCTCAGTAGAAATCTAGGGGGGCCGCAATTATGGAGATAAAAAATACTGATTCGCATCAATTGTATGCTCACATGCATGTGCAGGATCTCTGCATAGGCACAGGGTGTGCGCAGTGGATTTGTATAATCCTAGCAAACAGGCCTGCTAAATATATGAAGGGTGGATTGCCTATTTGTGTAACTGAGCAGTATCCATGCACAAGTCTTGGAGCTCACATTACCTCAGCAAGCTTGGACATGGGTGGCTTGCCGAAGCCGATTGAAAAAGCAAAAAACCTGGGTGCCTTCATTGATAATAAGCTTTCCTTTGCTAATCAGATAAATGCTCTGATATCCTCCACATTTTTTATTCTCAGGAAAATCAAAAAGATTCTAGCATTTATTCCTGCAAACTCCCCAAAACTGGCCATATTGGCCTTGGTGTTGGCCAGATTAGATTACTGTAACAAATTATACCTGAATCTCCAGTTGCAACATTTAAAAAAACCTACAGGTATTTCAAAACATAGCAGCAAGAGGTCTCTCACGTACCCCTAACCATGTTTCGGTGAGAAAAGTCATCAAACAGGTGCATTGCTTGCCAGTAAAAGAGAGGTTAACAGTTAAGGCCCTGTGTTTTACGTACAACGCTCTGCACGGTCCTTCATATCTTGCTCAGAAATCCGGATGGGACATTCCTAATAGACCACTTAGATCTTCAAATTCCAAAATGTTGGTGGTACCAAGTTTTAAGAGAATGAACTGGGGTGACACAAGTTTCTTTTTTAAGAGCTGTAGCAATCTGGAATGATCTCCCATTATCGATTCGCTCAGCCACCTCTTTGCAAATAATTAGAGGGCTGTTGAAAACTTGGCTTTTCAGCAACTCCGATCTCTGTTAAGACATCCCTCTTCTGGGCCTGTCAGAGTAAGCTAGCGCCAGGACACCCAAGGGTAACAGTGCGCTTTATACATCCATTACATTAACATTCCTTGCTGTTGACATCCAAGGGTTCTAGGAGTAGGGACCGATACTCTTGCACCTTTTGCAAAAATGTAGGGACCGTCTCAATCTATCTTTTTGATAGACAATCTGATTTTACTTGTGCTCATGCTGTTTGTTACAAAATAAGAGAGAAATCGCAGCTGGCTTCTGCATCGTAGGGCTCTTCGAGAATTTTGTTGTATTTTCGAGCGAGCTGGGGATAGTCTTTGAAAGTCGAGATAAAAGGATTTCGAGCGGAAAAAGGGAAGGACGCTGATGCTGTTTGGGCCGCGAAGGTCTGGTAGGAACCATAGGATTTCTCCATCTCCTCTCGGCTGCAGGCTGCCTTTCGGTTTGTGTCAGCAGTTTGTGTTCTGCATGTCTAATGAGAGCTGTGTTTCAGCCTTCTTTACGGTAACAGAATTTTGATAATTAAGATTTGCCTTGGGATGGGAGCTGTGGATTGCTGCTGACTGGTATCTTCTTTTAGAGAGGCACAACTTCAAACATCAGCGTGTGTGAAGGTGTAGGCAACTCGTAGGTACATTACATGATATAATTCACGTATCTGTATATAGCACATCACGTAATACATACGAAAACTGGAATATCTTGGGGCTCCAGTGACATTTGAAAAGCACTCTTCCTTTGATCTTATTATTAATGATTGTATCAGTCCATAATGTACGGGTACCTGATACATATTAATATACATCTATAAACATATATTTCTAAAGCAGTCTTAGTATGTAGCCAAGTATATTCTTTCCCACGATGAATGATCACTGGATCAGGAAATGGCTACCTTTACCGCGCAGATCCTACAATCCTTTGCAAATGTTCCTAAATCTAAACCCTACCGGTCTGCGCATTCCATTCCAGCATGGCCTCCAGGTTAGGGTACACAGTGTATCCCATCAGGGATAGCCTTCTCTCTAACAACTATGTGAATGGGTGGTGACATATTTGTGAAGACTACTGCACCGCCCAACTGATGAAGATGCAAATATGAGAAAGTGCAAGTTACAGTGGCATATCTACATCTCCTTTCCTCAAGTGGTAGCTTAACCTTTTTAGCTAAGTAACTAGACTTCAAGCCATCCAACTCTTTGCTTGTTTTGTTAGAATGTGGTCATAGAAGTGCGCAATGAACAAGTAAGGCGTATACCTCACTGGTAGAACACAGGACACACTGGGTGTAGGTGATCCTGATGTCCTTAGTCGAAAACAGTTCTTAAGTCCCAAATAAAGTCATCTCTGAGTTCTTACCTTTTGAGCTCCAAGAAACTGTCTGCCGAGGCTTCTGTGTATCTTGAGGGGTGTAGCAGGTTATCATTGATTGATGGAGCAGCACAGTGTCACTAGATTCTGAGAAACATCCGCACAAACTCCTGCACTAATGTGTCAGTAGGAGGATCACATACATTTTGAAAAGGCAGATTGATAGGGGGAAGTCCTCAAGAATCCTATAAGTTAAAGTAGGTAACACTGAGAGTAAAGAACCAAAGCACACCATTGTAGATGGGTTGGAAAAATAATTGAACCACAGCAACATATTCTCCTCCTCTCCTGCCTCTTACTGCTGCCTTTAGAGGAAGATCTGGCTGTATTCAGTGTCCTAGATCAGCTGTACTTAAGCTGTGCTCCAAGGATCCCTGGAGGGTCCATGAAGCCTATTCAGGATGTCTGAGGCTACTTGGAAAATGAAATAATATTAACAGATTAATAAGGTATAAATAATTAAAGAAGCAAAATACAAACTTAAAAATATTTAAATGTTCTTTTAAAGTTGAAAGAATTTGAAATTTGAGGCTCTAAATTAAGTTGGTATCCTCAGATTGATTTGTGGGAGCCGTCTATCAGAATATAGGGTGGAAGATTGGTGACCTCAATTGAATTTGAGAAAACTACAATCTTCCCATTATTTTTTTTTATTTTTTTATGAATGAAATAGAAATAATTAATTATTAGTGAATTTGTTTGTTTGAAAGCTTGTTTTCAAATGTTTGTGTATTGTTTTGTGGCATCATTGAAATTTCTTAGGCCAGGGACTCCGGATTCTAACAACGATTCAGTGGGGGTCTCTAGGTTCCAAGTGAGGGTCCTCGGAGGTCAAAAGGTTAAGAACCACTACCATAGATAGGAACTCAGCACCTCTGACCAGGCTAGGAGTCTACAGTCCTTTTGTGACATTTATAAACTGTTCTATCGCCAGGCCAACATATTGGCTGCCCCATGAGTTGGGTGAAACCTGAAACCCTGATAGTTAGAGTCCAACAAAGAACTGGAGTTATTTTGTCCGCATGTTTTCAAATATTTTGCTTGGCCCGAGAAGGCCTGCAGACCCATTTGGCCAGTGAAAAACATTTGTCGGTTGCACTTTTCTCTTAGTGCTTTTTCCTTACCCAAGAATAAGTTCAAAGCACTTAATTGGAAAAAAGATGGCTACGTCTGTGGGAACTTTCACCAAGTCAAGGTAAGATATCCTACTTAACCAGCTACAAAAATTTCCTTTGGTCAAAATGATTTTTTTTTAAAATGTGCCGAATTAAATTTTAAGCATGCAGATTATGGCACCGTCTTTAAAAGGAATACTTTTACCTTGGTCTGTTCAATTAATCAGTTTTGCCTAGGGCCAACTGGAGTACCCCAATGGGAAGATTATGTCTGGCTTATTTTGTTTGCATTTAAATGAGTTCCCCTGCACTTTGAGGTTTTTGTGTTGCCACAAAAGCCTTGGAAGATTCCGAGAGGAGCTTGTTTGGCACCAGTAATGCATTGTTTGGACGTTGATATCTGTTGGTATGTGTTTGCTGTATAAGGCACCGGGGTCTTTCTATCATTAGTGAAGTCGGTTCAGAGGCACCGGGGCCCTGGGGTGATAGTGGCCCACATACACCAATAATAGCTTTGTTGTGATATCATTCCATGGGCAAGATGACTTCTTTCCATTGGGCCGATATCAACCCTTGCCGTGTCACAGTTTGGACATATTTCCCTGAAAGATAGAAAAGTCAGTAAATTCAATTAATTTAATTACCCGAATGCTTTTATGATGTCACTGCTTGTGATATTGCTGCTGCCATTAAATAAACGCAACATAATGCGGACCAAATGTAAAGTTTTTCAATGCATGTTATTTATTTGTATATATGTTATGTGAAATCCGTGGGGTTCTGACGGTAGCATTAGATTGGCCAAACTTGTTTCAGTCAACGGGTTTTATTCATGCGATTACGTAAGCTACATGGCATGTATAATCTTAATGTTATAATAACTGAACTTTTTCCGTTAAATTTCGTAGTTCTTTTCCTCCATGTGGGCACATTTCCCTAGGACAGACTTTGATTGGAGAGGCCTAGTGTGACCGCTCACTCTTCTGGTTTGCAAGTGAAAAAACTTAAAATAAATGGTGGCTGTCTCCCACATACGCACACAATGCAGAAGTCATTGTGATGCTCTTTTCTCTCTTTAGAGCAGTAACATCTCTCATCTTTTATGATCTAAGAGTTGATGTTTAAACTCAATATAAATCTGTAAGAATTTGGTATTTATATCACTGTCTTTCAGCTCTTGAGACCTTTATAGAGCATAACTGGTGAATTTCCTTGCAATTTGCTTGTTAAATTGTTTGTTCCAAAATATGTCTAAGTGTTGTTGATGATAATTTCCAGAATTTCCAAGCCAAACCTGCAATTGGTGAGGTTAGATTCAAACCCAAAACTATTGTTGCAGTGCTCTTATGATCTGGTTTAATGAAAGGTTTCGTACCAAACAGATGTGTATGTCTGAATTTTAACTCATTTATTGACATTATTACTAGGCGAACAAACCTTAGTTTTGTTCTTCAATGCACTTTTTATTTTTAGTTTTGAAATTAGTTTGAGGGCCTGATACTAATATAGTAACATGTTTTCATTTTTTACTAACGTGGCATTCACCTGCACTAGGAAAAAACTCAACAGAAGCATGATTTCGAGAATGTGTTGGATCAGTTTAGTTGGTGGATTTTCCACGCCATAATATTAGTGGGGTGGCAGAGAACAGTAGGGAGACCTTATCAATGTATATTACTATACCAAATACATATTTAACTTTTGTTCCAAAATTGGGGATATATGATTAGCTTTAGGAGTAATAAGAGAGGGTAGAAAGACTAAGCCACGCCAGATGGAACTGAGCTAAAACGAGAACTTGAAACTAAATTGATATGTAAAAAGTGGTAGGAGGTCCATCATGAACTCAGCATCTTAAAATACAATAACACGAAGACTCCAAGGGTCTTGTGATTGTCACTAATAAGAAGGCACACAATTTCTGTGGTTGTCAAACAGCTAGGAAACTTCTTGTTAACTATTTGAAATACAATAGCACCACTTCTAATATCCCAGCAATTATAGATGACATAGGCAACACCCACACCATTGAAAAAGAAATCCATATTGTGTTCAGAAAGTTCAGTCATCGCCATTACTGGAGCAATAAACCCATGTCTTATAAGTCGGGCCTAGAATATTTTATATTGACCAATCCCAATCTCATCCGCAGGCTAGAGGGACACTCAACAAATCATCAGAAAAGTTGGAAGTAATCAACGACTCCTTGGAAGCTCCACGTCCAGATAGCCTTCCTGCCTCTTTTATCACATCTGGAAAGAGGTAACCCATAATCTCTTCAAGACACTAGTTCAACATTATGTGGACTCGAGGTTTATTTCAGGATGGCTACTTAAGCAATCTTCTTGATTATTCCAATGGAAGGGAAGGATCCATTAGCCCTGAAGAATTACTGACCAATCTCTCGCATCAACATAGCCTGTAAAATCTATGCAAAAGACCTTGCTAATTTTAGGTTGGAACCAATTCTAGATACCCTAGTTCACCCGACAACGTTGGCTTAATGAAAAGAAGATTTGCCTCAAACAATATTGGGCTCTTTAGATGTATTAATAAGAACACCAATCTGTTGAACACACTGACAACTCCTAAGGCACGGAAAAAGCATTTGAAAAGGTTTTTGGAGTTTTTCTATGTGCAGTGGTAAACAGATGGACAGATAGATTTTGGTTAAGTAAGAACCCATATGGTCAAGTCTTTTACAAAACTCCCTCAGCCTGAATCTGCATCAACCTCCCTCTTTCTCTCCAGCAGTTTCCCATTACATCAAGGGACAAGAAGGAAGTTTCCCTTATCTCCTTTACTGATTTGATCCACTATAGAACCTCTGCTAATCTCGGTTGGGGGAAATCCCAATATATGGGCATGCCTTTCTCGTGTGAGCATACAAAAAATGCATTAAAAGCTGATAAAGCCCTCATCCTTTCAGAACAAGCAGAAAAAGGCAATGCCAGCTGTACTAGAGACAATAGACAAATGGACTAAACTCTCTGGCTTTTCCCTAAGCAAGGAAAATAAAGAAGTAATTACCATAAATAACTTGTGCCAATGCTCACATAAAACCAGTTCATGCTTGAGATGTGAAAAATCCTGGATAAAATATTGCTGCTTCGAGTTGGAGTCTACCTTATCGGCCTAATGAGTTCCTTGTATGTGGACAATAGGTGCCAATGTTAAGATCTTTGTTTTTTCAGTGGCTTCGGTGCGTAATATTTCGAATCCAGAAAAATGTAATTTGACGCTCACACTGTTACACCTCCCCCACTCGTTCTTTTTTTTCCTGCCCTCACCTTTGCAGTACTTAAAACGATCTTACTTTAAAAAAAAAACTTTTTGGGGAGGCCTGGCAGCTTTCATTGGCTTCGGGCCACTCTAAGAAATGTGCTCTTCTGCAAGTGATAATGTTTTTTTTTTATTATATACAGCTCCAAGTGGCATACACTATATTTGGCTAATGCATTATTCAATAGATGTGCACATGTAGTAGCAGTTTGAGATGATATGCAAAGTCATGCAGGTTACACTGAGCAAGCTAAAAAAAAATAGATCACTTCTTTCGGTGAAAACGATTCTGTTTTGCGACCAGTGTACTCCATATTGAAATATACATTTTTGGTGCATATGCACTAAAATACCTTTTCTGATATTTGCTTAATTGACGAGTGATTTTCTCAATTTCACCGAAAAGTACTAATTTAAGAATTATCAGAATGCCTGCCCTATTTTAATACGTTAGTGTCACTTTTTTGAGAATCTAGTGCACAGTTTACTTATTGAAGACAGCGTTGCAAAAACTATTTACTGCTGCCCAGCACTATTAAACATTTAGCATGAATATTCAAATTGAACCTTAATAACGTACTTACTGGTGAGTGGCTAAGTAAGCTAGATCAAACTTTAACTTAGTAGCAAGAAGTGTGTGCGTGTGTTACGTTAGAGAAGTACTGTTACGGCTATTGTGTACATAACATAGAAATGCATTTTAGTTTTGCAGGTAACATTGGGCACATTTGAGGAATATACACAAACTGACCAAAAAAGTTATTTAAACTTTAGTTGTTAATGTTTTGAGCAAGTTGGTTACATCGGGTGAGTTATTAGGGTGGGGCCAAACATTTGACTTTTCCATTTTGATAACCATAGAGTAGTAGTCACAGCTGTGGACACCGCTGTTAACTGGACCAAATGGGCCTGGGACGGTGGTAGTAATTGCAGGACTTGGCCAAAGGATATGCAGGTTGCTGTTGGACTCATCTTGCAGGGGCCCTGGCACCAGGTGTCGGGTAGTGGGCAAAGAGCGTGCCCTGCAGACACCGGGTATGGGAAGTACATTAACAAGGCCACACCATGTGACTTCTGAAAGTGGACTTTGACTATTCCCCACGATCACTGGGTGAGATGCAACAGATACTTGCCTTGTCCAAAGCAGAAATCCTTCTTTAAGGCCCTGCTGGCATTTTGCGGGGGATAGCAAATGGTCAGATTCAGATGGTGGGGAAGGCTGGAGATAGTGTTATAATTAATATATTGATAGTGCAGTCAGTTATAGGGTGGGCCTTAGTCCTCCTCCGTATTCCAGTATCCTGGCTGGAACAGCGGAAGGCTGTGAACAGTGTTGTTCCATGACATTGGTAGAGGGTATAGTTGAAAGTGATGTTCGGGGGTGCTTAGCACTGCAACAGGTATTACCCAGTGAGTACTAAATTCATGGAGCTCGAGTATGACGTAAAATGCAAATAAAATCACTGAACAAAACATTTGTTAAAGGAAATTCAGGGTATGTATTGGAATCAGTTACTAACTAATTTTTATAAAATAATATTCAAAGTTGCCTGTAAAAAGACAAGAGAAAACTAATATAGTTAGATTGGGCCACAGAACCAACTCATGCCAATGCGCATCTTGAGATCCCACACGGGTTACAGATGACTTCTCACATTACATCTCAAGCAGCATCGCATTGTTTTTGGCATCATCAATGACATCACTAAATGTACCAACTTATTTCTCAGTTAATTTTTATTTGCTCATAGTGGAAAATATTTTTTTCATATCTATCCATTACAAGGACATCTGCTTTTTGACAAAGGTGATGACGTTTTTCAACTACAAATTAATGATAATACAACATTTCTTACTCGTCCTCAGGAGCAAAGTTAACTGTGCAATTGCAACAAATCTGTGATTTCTGAGTAGACTGGAGTTCAGCAAACGGAGGTGAATCTTCAGTTATAAAATGCAACCAGCTGTTAATTTTGTTCACAGTTGGCCTTTAATAAATGTTTCTCTATTTCACTACTAAGTCATGTAATTTAAAATGCACGATTAGTATGCATATTTTTTAAATTGTCATCTTACTTTGAGGTAATTGTCGTTATTGTCTTAATGTCCCAGAAATCCATTTAGTTTATTCAGTCAATTCAAGGGCAGATTTTGAGTTATAACCTTTATCTACCCTACCACACTCAAAAGAAAGAGCAGTCTTTCTTCAGTTTCTTTTGTCTTTCCTTACTTTTTATTGTGCACCTCCCTCCTTTGTTCCCTTGCTTGACAGACTTCTGAGAAACAGAATGTAATTACTTTTTTTTAACAGTGAGCATTGATGAAAATTACCCAGTGTTAAAGTTAAGATGGGGAAACTGATGCAAACGAGTAGAACTTGATGAATTATGTGACTTAAGGAAGTTATGAATTGGAGACCTTTCCATTGAAGAATACCCGTTAATTGAATTGATATCTAATTGGAGTCCATGTCTGAAGATAAACTTCTCTTTGACAAACGCTGTCTACTGTGAAATTGTAGACTCGTTTTAACTGTGTTATTAATAATGTTCCTGAGGAAGGCTAGGGAATGCCTTATTAGTCTGCACCTTGAATTCAAGGGTGATATAGCAATATTTAATCTGACGCGATTCATCCCACTGAAGACTCTGAACAGCATTGAGTGGGGCCGTTGTTTTAGGATGAAAATAATAGTGTGGTATTAGTACCCCAAATCGACTGCATTTTCCTTTTTATTGGGGATTGATGTGTATGTTTGTGATCATGAATAAAGACGGTTAAATAAAAGGTACTTTTTACACAGTACGGATGTTCTATTGTAGAATGTAAAGAAAGAAGGGTGTATCCATTATTCATTGTATAGTACCCAATAGCATGCTTCGTTGATGAATTTCAATTTTTTTTATTTGGGTCTTCTGTTAATGATATAGACTACTTGACCTAAACAGATCAAGAGACTTACCCCACTAGATGTTTTCTGTGATGTCATTTCACTAGTAAGCTCCTCGATGGTGTCCTTTGTGACATCATATGTTAAATCACGAGCAGTGGGTATGGGGTGTTATAGTTTTGAAGCTCACTGGTACTAGGAAATATTTGCCTCTTTCTGTGTTGGGCTGTAACCACACAAGTGCCATCAGCTGAAATTCTTTACTGTAATTAAAATGCATCTTTTCTAAATCATTCACAGTGTTTAGTCACTGATATTACTATGCAGCCACAAATTTCCTTACCAGTTTCGTTAGTTCTTGATAAATAAAAATGACTTCTTCATTGATACAATGCCATTGCCGTGAATTATGAATATCCAACTGTTGGAAAAACCATCAAAAATCAAATCCAGCATTGACAAATACGTCTAACGTTTTGCTTTGTGACTTTGTATTCTATTCCTTTACAAAATTCTCTTAACGTGTTGTGATACTCGCAAACCAACCTTTGGCCCGTTGTTTATCTGGTCACTACAGTATACCTTGTTGGCATTATCACACCACAACTCTGGTTCGCTGTATATTCAGTGTATATTTTGTATTTGGCCACCCATGCTATTTTGATTCCTCAAAGTGTTGTCCTTCAATGCCTGCTGGGGTTTTTGGTGACATTTACAAACCCTTAGACCTTCGGCCTTATTGGTTTCTAAACATCTTTCTCGGACCATAATGCAGTTACTTGGTTTCATTCCTCTATTTAATTCATGGCTTGCAGTTCAAGATGAATTTCTCATAGAAGAACTTTGACTCATGCTATGATTTAAAGCCCCAAAAAAATAGTGTCCTTTCCCCAGTGGAAATAAATGACGCCATTTTCTTTCCTGGAAATAGCTGCCAGTATTTCAGAAGATCTAGAACCTTCTCCGTGTAGGGCAGGTTTTTAAAGACACACAGGGATGGAGAGGTGCCAAGCGTGTTGGCTAAAGTCATGGACAAGAGCAAGGCCTGTCTGAACTGCCACTCCGCGTCTATTCTGCGCCTTCGCAGGGTTGGTGATTAGAGTGGCTTTCGCCCAATTATGCCGTGATTATTCCGCTGCACTGTAATTGACTGGGGAGATATGCTAATACCTGTCATTTGGGATGATAAAAGATGAGCGGAGGACGCAATGCATTATTTAGCTGGCTGTGTGATAGATGAGGGATGCGCAGAGTGCTTTAATTGCTGAGAAGAGAGGTTAAGCTGAACGAAAGGATGAATTAGAAATGAGTTTTTTTTATGGGCTGTGGAGAAGGGGAGAAAAGGAGACACTCTACGAGACCGAAGGCGCTGACGAAAGCAAACACGCTTGTCTAGATCTTTAGGCTGCCCACTTGTTCCGTTGATATACAAGTTATTCTGTAAACGCAGTTCACTGCTCGGTAAATGCAGAAAAAAATGCATGCAGCGTTACGCCGCTTGTCAGAACATTTGTGGATGGAACAGTGCTTGATGGGAGAATAAAAGGATGCGGGTCTTTCAAATACCATGTTCAATTTTGATTCTGACTGCAGTTATTTATTTATTTATTTTTTCAGCTCGTCTTGTTATCTATTTATTTTTCCTCTGAGTGTTTTTGTGATCATGCTTCAATTTGCGACGCTCTAAGATGTATTTACCATGCTTGGAAGAGGTTAAGTTTTCAGGATTTGCTTCACAATAAGTAAATACATTAATAAATGTGGGCATTTGCCAAGAGAAAGCAAGGAATATATGCATATTCATAATGAGGAGGGAGTGTAACTGTGCATGCACCGTGTTAATACCATGCCTCCCAAAGGGACCCTTTTGTGTGGCGGAACCGTTGTGCGTCGCATGTAACCTTCCCCTTTCTCTTCATTTCAGTAAAGGAAAGAAGGCCCCGTTAATTTCTGCCCTGCTCCCCTTCGCACGATTCCCACACAGTAAAAAAGAGCTTTTGTCTTGGATTTTAAATTAAAATTTGAAGAAAAAAAGATCTAAGTTTGTTAGGAGAGGCGTTTGGCTCCGCTAGAGCGCGGCGTGGGTGTGTGTATACAATGTTGCAGTTTTGTGTGTTTAGCGGCTTCCTTTTAATAGATCGCCCTTTATTTTGTTTAAAATGCAAAGCAAACCACCCCCCCCACCCTTTATAAACCTGCCGATTATACAACAATCTGGTTGCAGCTCCTGCCTTGAACGCGTATGTTCGGCTTCCACCTTCAAGTTTTTCGAAAACAAGAAATATGGTTACCTTGTTTTATTGCTATTAAGAAAATATTTTGGAAAACAGGAGTGGGAAGGGAGGCTCTGTGGTGTTGAATTTTGTGAGAAAAAAAGACTAATGAGGTTCGTCTGTTAATGATATTATGTTTCTTACTGCATGTTGCCTTTGGTGTCAGTGTCACTTTTTACGGCATATCATGCCTTGAAGTATTTTCACCATTAAGTTGTTAAAGTGAATTTGTGCAAGTTAATTGTTAGCCTCACCTATCATGTGCGAAAAACCATTGAATATGATGCACTGAGTGTCTGTCAGAAGATCCAGTTCCGTTCCCTTTGTTTGGACCAATGGGCTTTTCATGGCTATGGCCCTTGTAGTACTCTTGGTTAACCAGCTTGTGTTGCACTGTAGCTGGTTGATTTTAGTACCCCATTTCAAGCAAACTTTCTGTGGTAGAGAGCCACTATTGGCCTTGATACCGCAGTTTTTGAACAAGTTGCCTATATTAAGCAAATTACCAATCATAAGTGTTCAATGTTAAAGACTATTTGTTCAATTATTCCTACTCGTTGGGTTTCTGTCCCCTTCGATTTTTAGTACGGTAGCCTTGAAGCCAAGATAACTCTTGGTGAAGGTTGCACTGTACAGCTGCCATCACTCATTAAAAAATCAGACTCTACTGAAGTCTTGCAAAAAAGTTGCGGATGTTCCATTTTGCATTTAGGATTTTTTCCAGTTGTCTCGGTCCTTGCAAGGGGTTGTGCAGTCTTAAGCAATGCCTCCTTGCATTAGTCTACAATTCTTTTACACATCATTATGCAAATGTCCAATGATCTGTTTTTTCGACCAATATTTTTACAAAAACTACCATTGATCATGGTCTCCAATGTATTGCTTTGGGGTCTTGAAACTTCCACATAGCAGTAAAGTATGATTATTTGGAGAGTGAGAAGGTCTGACTGCTGTGGTGTATGATTCCTTGTTTCTCTATATTGTTTTCAACTTGTCAAAAATGTGTTTCTCTCCTAAATTAAAGTTTGAGCATCAAATCCACCCCATTAAAGATACATTACTTAGTTTGTCAAAGTACCATTTAGTGAAGCAATGCCCAACCGCCCATGAAGCAAAGAGACTGGGGGATCTTTTATGTTAAAATTCTTAACTTGACTTCCAAATTGATAGCGTGAAAGCATGCACCTTTTAAGTAAGATTCCTTATGAATTGTTTGTCCATTCAAACAGAAAGGTGATATTAAGCACAGTCATCAATTCCTACCTAGAGTACTGTAGCTTACTCTACGCAACTCAAAGTAAAGAATCGCCATCGGATAGCCTTCTCAACAACACATGTAGAACCTTGGGAACACTGTCAACTATAAACAATCTACAGGCCATGGCCATTTCTACATAGGAATTAAGTTTTATAAGTACTCAGTGACATTGTAGTGGACATGTACATATTAAAAGACACATTGATTGGTATGATTCAATTCCTCCTTTTTGTGTTATGTATTTTATGTTACAATTTTGTTGTGACAAATCTTAATCTCTATAATATGCATGACATTTATAGCAAATTGAAAACCTATATGTTTTTCTTGTACTTGGCATCCGTGTTTGATACATTTTGGATGATAGTTTTTATTTTGTGGATGGTGGTAATTGATATGTATATTTGAGACTTAGGCTTGATTGTACACTGAGAGGAGCTGACTGAGTAAAGCAGGCTTCCACAAGCTGTGCTCTTATTTTTGCCAACACCTTCAGAGTGTCCCTGACCAGAAGTTGCTGAACTAGTCCAACAGAAGGGGTGTTGGGGAACTTTATGGATCCTTTACGAAGGCAGACTTTTTAATTTTCGATTTTTAATTGCCCTACCGATGGACCATCTAAGGAAATAAATACCTGGCCTCAGTGTAGCAGAGGTAAAGTTCAGGCTGAAATTAGGGCTTGTGCTCCTGAGGCCTAAACGGAAGAATTTTGCATCTGCAGTCCCTCATTACCTGTTGTCAAAAAGGTGGAGGCTAATTTTAAAAGAAACGAGAAAAGGTGGTTCTACAAGACAGAGAGAAAAAACACAGGACAAAGGGAAAAAACGATATTTTCTTAATTTATTTTACCTCCCTCCTTTTTTTAACACGGCTAATTTTCAGTCCAAGGATTCTTCCCTGAGCAGCAGGCAGTGATTTCGGCTTCCTTCTCTTCCCGACACTCACCATGTTGCCTGTAAGCTACTCCACCTTCTGTCACTTTTCATCTAGATGACCAGCCCCTTTGGACTGTAGTTACTAATTAGATTGCGGCATCAGGATCAACGCATTTGCTGGCTGGAAGTTGTGCATTATTAATTGCCAGGGAGGGTTACTTTTCAACTATATTAATGTAGGTTGGCCACGGCCTTGGCTGTTCTGCGCTTGTCACGTGCGCTTTCGCTTTTCTCAAAATCTAGGGTTATTCAGGCGTGGGCGGACAGTGCTAGCGGCGTCATCCCTTTCTTCAAAGTTTGCCCAAATATTCGTTGTGTCGTTGGTGTGAAAGATCATGGTATTTCTCGTGTGATCTTAAGATTGCCGTGCAGTGGAAAGTCTGCATCAACAGCACCAGCGTGTTTTGACTTAGGAAAACGATTATTATGACCGAGCCATTTAGAAATCCATCGTTTTGTGTTTGCCACAAGTGCATGAACATTTGTCTCTCCTTACTCTCTTCCCCAAACTAATGGTGAACTATTGTGTGCCGTTACCAAATAATTGCAAGAGGTGAATATCTTTAATACGTTTAGTTGGCCAGCAATGCGTCTTCTAGAAGAAAACTTATAAGTAACTTGTAGTGTTGTCCCATTACTGTGTTGTTGTAACAATATGTTGTGACGTTTTTCTGTCTATTACTTTTGATGGAATTTTGAGGGTGTAGGAGTTTTTTTTTTAATTTGATGATGTTTTTTGAGTGAGTAGAGGGTTTTTGTTGCTTTCCCAGTACTTCGCTAGAGACCCCACAGGATTTCCACGTCCACATTAGTTCAATGCAACCTTTTCCTTTTTGGCCCTAGCTGCTTACCCTATTGGCCTTATCCACCATTTTGAATTATTCATTTCTTATACCGTTGACGTGAGAGTTGGCATGGATTCAGTCTCTTGAATCCCTCAGTGCGTCAGAGCTCACATTCGGTTTTGGTCTGAAAATAATTTCGATGGCTTCCACAGAGGAGCCTTGACGTTGTTAGCAATGTTTAGCAATATGCCCTACACTTTCTGGTAGTGCAGCCTTTTATAGTAGCATGTTTGAGCCCTTCTGCCCGGACTGGGCAATGAGCTCTGGAATGATGCAGGTGGCAATAGCCAAGCACATTTGACCGACAATGTTTAGAATCGGTGCTAAGCATCTTTTAACGCGCCTATCAATCATAACAGCACTTTTATTTCTTGTGTTATTAGCTCCTGAGGCTTTGCTGCGAGTCTAAGAGGTAATTTCATACTGCAGACTTCTCTAGCTGTGCTTTTGATGTACTTGTGGTGTGTGGTGGAACTGTTCCTCTGTCACCTGGAGGACCCATAGCTGTGTACAGGGTAGTTATGATCCCCGTTGGCCTGCCTGTAGTTGGCTCAGTATCTATTTGGCAAATCTCCTGAACATGCTGAGCTATTTGATATTGATGGGGAATGCAACACATTTTGTTGAGTCGACTAAAGCACTGTGCCCTGTTGACTGAAAAACCTGTGCACTGCCTGCAGCAGTTTGAAAGGGACGGAAGAGCGAGCATAACATTTATATTGAGAAGAACGCCTATATTTGGGTGAGGTGCAAACAGTAGTAGGCCTAATTTATCTTTTACATAGAAAGTGAAAATAACAGCCCAGGCAGGGATTTAAAAACAGAGTTTTGGCTATATCAAAAATACTGCAGTTTGTGACCAATACCTGATGGATCGCCTGTTACCAGTTCGGTCTCTACCTGAATATACTTCATTCCGTTGGTCTTAGATAACTCAAGCATAACCTTCCTGCCCTTCTCTTAGGTTTCTAGCCACGGCCTTTACCCTGTCTGTCTGTCAAATATCGAAGGATTGCTTGCTCTTTGCTTTTATTTTGTGGTCCCTACTTGCAACATTTTCACTTTCCTTGTGAGCAGGATTTAGATTGCCAAAGTGACAATGCTTCTCAAACTTTTAGAACCACATCACAATTTTTAAATGACAAACTTTCACGACCCAGTGACCCTTAATGGACATCATGCGGGGTGATTTTTTATTGTAATAACAGCAATTGTTTGTAAACCCTGCGACCTTGACCACAGCCTTTGATATTGGATGGTGGCCAAGATGTTGGTATGCCCATAAAAGTGGCAGATGGGGAACTGCAGTGGAGCCTGGAGGTTGAAATCTTTTCAGAATCGAGTGCTGGCCTGAAGCATCCGTTCACTACAATCACAAGGCTTCTAAAAATCTTGGTGTTGAACCCAGTGATTTTAGAAAATAAATGTGAGAAACCCCTTCTGCAGCAGAGTATAAGGTGAGGCCTCATATCCAATTTTGTGTTAAAACAAGGCCCACTGGTGCATTCTGGGGAAAAGAAAAAAAACAATAATTAATATATATATATATATACATATATATATATATCTCCAAAACTCGCCTTCACTGCTTCTGTGAACAGACGAGCGTGGACCCAATTTTAAAGTGCAAATATGTTTTTTTCGCCAGTGCCGCCACTACGCGTTTCGGGAGATCCCTCCCTTGATCACATGACAACTCCTTGGCTTATTCTCTAGCTTTTTAAAGTGATAGTGCAGTGCAACCATTACATTGACAGAAGAAAAACTCCAAGTATAAGTGCTTTTTTCAGGCCTAATAAAAACATAATGTAAAAATTATGACCCCAAAGCTTCTTAATTCCTCTAAATTTGTACACAAGGAATCCTGTTGTGAAAATCAATATATCACATTAAAATTCCAGCATACATGCATAATATACTTGAATTTCCAACTTTGTACAATCAATACAATTTGTCCAAGTGTATAACCAAAATCAGTGCAATTTGTTTCAAGTGAATACATTATTAGACTTTAAAAACCACTCAGAAATTTCTGGTGGTCAGCAAGGTGACTATCATTGTTGTACAAAATTGCTATGAAGTTTTAAGAGAGGCTGTGTCCAAGAACTTATCTGTGGTGCAACCATGAAAATAAAAGAGGGCCAATCTCAACTGTAAACTGAAGCCGCCTCTGATGAGATGCACAGGGCATCGAAACGCGTCAGGCAAAAACATCAAATTGAAGCACCATGTGGGGCGCAAGACAAACATGCCGGATGGCAGAACTCCAAGCCGAGTGACCTCCCAAGCTTAAGGGCAAATTTCGAGAGAACATGTGAAGCGGCGGCCCCCGTCGCGGGAGGAGCACCATCTCTCAACCCAGAAAAAGAGAGGCTGTGTCCAAGAACTTATCTGTGGCGTAACAGCGCTTGGAATTCATCTGAAACTGAACGCTCCGCATTGTGCCGAATCCAATAAGGAAAATGAAAAGCTGTAATGACTTTACAGTGAGGAATAACAGAAAAGGCTCCATCAAGAAACTCAAGCTCCCAGCATGCATCAAGATATCTGCACAAACACGCAGAGGGTAAAAGTAATACCTGCATGCAGCCATGAAAATAAAAGAGGGCCAATCTCAACTGTAAACTGAAGCCGCCTCTGATGAGATGCACAGGGCATCGAAACGCGTCAGGCAAAAACATCAAATTGAAGCACCATGTGGGGCGCAAGACAAACATGCCGGATGGCAGAACTCCAAGCCGAGTGACCTCCCAAGCTTAAGGGCAAATTTCGAGAATATATATATATATATATATATATATATATATATATATATATATATATATATATATATATATATAATATATATATATATATATATATTTCAGTTGTATATAGCACAAACTTGCCTCAAGAGCATTGCCTAAATATTTGTCCTTCTACTGCTTACCTTTTCGGGGCACTACTATGTTGCTTTTGGTTAAACACTTCATGAGATTGACTGTGTTTTCCAGCCGTCTCTCTTGTGTACTTTCTCCCTCCACCCCTCTGTCACAATCCATGTTGCTCTCGCTCACTAGTGTCCTCCGTCCATGTCCAATCTGTTTTGTGCTTATCCTTGTGTGCTTCTCCCCCGTGTTTCTTTTCACCCATGTGCTTTTCCATAGCTCCATGCTTCTCTCTAGAGATTTTTTTTCCTTTCATGTTCCATGTTTCTCACCCGGCCATGTCGCTGCTTCCCACCTGCACCTGAAATAAAATAACACTTTTGCTTTTCCTTTTTTATGTAATGGTCCAATGCAGATTGGTAAATAAAAAGAAAAAAAAGTTACCCACATCATTTTGTAGGCACACATGCTGTCTACAAAATGGGGCAGCTGCATCATAGCTTCTTTTTTCATTTTGTTTACTCTTTAGCCATGCTGCACTACATTGGGGATGCTGTACATCATGACTAAAACCCGTCGGCAAAGCCAATGGACCCTAAGGGGGACAACATTTTGGTTTTACCAATGCTTGTTGTTTTCTGTAATTTAATAAATTGAAATCCTTTTTTTTCTGGCCACTCCACTCCTCGCCCAACAGTTCTGCCTCTTCAGAGTCGAATTGTGACCTCTTCTTCAAGAAGCTTTTTTTTTAAACAGACACTTTGTCTCTCGAACAATTTGTAGACTTTATACAAACCTCTGTCACATGCTCTGCGTTGTTGACATAACTGAATACAGTAAAACAGGTTAGGGAATTGTGTACTTTTATCTTTTGAGTCAACCGTTTTCAAAGCACTTTTAAAGTGCACTGGCTTCCATTTTTCTCTTTAAAATTAAAATAATCTAATGTTAAATTGCCTACATTTATGACTAGCCTCATTCATCTGGCTATTTTGCAAAAAAACACTTCAGAAGCAGGGGCGTGCTTCCTAGAAGCTGGAAATAAACACACCATGCATTTCTTCTGTTGGACAGAGCCAGAACAAAAAACTTTGTTTGGGTGGCTGTTTGATCATCAACATTTTCATTGCCACTTCACATCAGCTTCTCTCCTTTTCAAGGGAATTAGTTCTTGTGGGCAGCACGTCAAGAGGAAATGTATTGCTTTTGGCAGGGCGCTTGAATTTCTAATTACCAGATTCCTGCCGTAATTGCAATTACCTGGACAGTCGGGTAGGCAGGCTTTTTTTTCTGGAAGGGAGGGGGGCATAGAAGAAAAATGTAATTAGTGCCGAGGAAAACTGGTTGTCAGCTACTTGGATTGACGGCCCCTGCCATAGTGTGGTCAATATTACGGTTTTGTTTCAATAGGCCAACAGCACCGCAATCACTAAAATGCTGCATGTCGAGCATCTCCTTGTCCCCCACCTCACACTGTAAATGACTTTCAACTTAAAGAAGGGGTGGATCTTAATGGGGAGCGCTTAATCTAGAACTATTGCCGGCAGCATGCAGGTCTATGGTGCGCCCAGTTTCTCTGTAAGGCCATGCTTTGAAAGGATACGATTATAATTCAATTTTTTTTTTTTTTTTTTTTTTTTTATTATGATTTTGGCTCTCAAAGAGGGCCACATAAAATATACAAAATATAACACACAACAATTACAGCGCGACCATTATATATCCCAAGGGAAATATGAAACTGACATATGAATCAAAAAGCTACACGTCGGACAGTCAAGGTACATCTCCAAAGACATATTAGTAAATAGCTAAAAATCCTTTAAAAAAGTTAAAAATATAAAAACAGAACATTTCATTGGGTGGGGAATAAAGTGCAATCAGGAAATCGTTCAAAGTGACAATGCCAAGATCCAAACAGATAACTTTTATCCATCTACAGCGTAATTTACGGAGCGCCGGGCAGATCAGCAGCACATGCATACAATCCTGGATATTTACTTTACAAAAATTACACAGAGGAGAGGAGCCATTCCATTTAGCTAACAGTCGGTTTAACGGTAATAAATCATAGCGTAAAAGAAACCAAAATCTGCGGATACCATGTGGTAGGTTCCATCTTACATAGGGCTGAGGGAGTTTCCACAAATAGGAATCAAGGAGATGTTCTACCTTTCTTTTTCCACAGATTATTTTTTTATCCGTCTGGAAACACAAGTCCCATGCAGCTGCTTTTAGAACAGATTTTAATTGTAAAGAAGAGTACAAAAACAAAGCAGTTTCATCTAATTTGAGGAGGATTACAGCTTTTCGAAAATTAAGCACAAGTTGAGAGAACTCATTAAAATTACCCAGTAGTTCACTTTTGAGGATAGCTCTCATTGTCCCTATCTTAGCTCTTGCAAGGCAGGCCACCCATCTAACAAGGGCAGATAGTCCCTGTACCCAGCTACTCCTGAGGCCGAAATCCAGCCTACAGGCAGCTAAGGGGCACGCGGTGTTTAGGGAGGAGAGAGATCTTAAAAGTTTACCCTCTATCTTATGGCAAAAGTCCCACTTTTTCACATCAATAAGTTCAATACCATACAATATTGTTGCGGGGATTTTTGATCTATACACTTCCAATAAAATCGGAAAGTGCCGTTTCCCCGTTGCATGGTAAAGAGAGTTTAGACCTTTGCCATGGGCAATAGCTTTGCGTGTACAATGTTCTATGTGGAGTTTCTCGCTCAAATTGGCCATGATAATTTTCCCCAAAAAAGTATAGGACTTTACCACCACAAGTTTTTGGCCCCCTATAAACCAACCAAAATCAGCGGAGCGGCACCTCTTCTTACCAGCTATACACATAACTTTGCTTTTAGTGATGTTGATCTTCATATGATGCGCCACAGCAAACATATGAAGCGCATTGAGCCGATTTGCAAGTCCTTTAGGGGATAAATCTAAAATTAAAACATCATCAGCGTACATCAGGCAAGATATAGGGGACCCCCCGAGCACCGGGGCGATGCCCTCACTAGAAGAAAGGGCTGCGGGTAGGTCCGCCGTGTACAGAGAAAACAAAAGGGGGGCCAACAAACAACCTTGCTTAAGGCCATTCAAAGATGGAATTATGTCTGAAAGGCCCCTTTCGCCTCCCATCAACACCCTACACCAGGTCTCTGTATGTAGGGCCCGCACCAACTCCAATAGGTAGGATGGCAGACCAAGCGCTGCCAATTTTCTCCACAGCGTTCCGCGGTCCACTTTATCGAACGCTGTGGAGAAATCGATAAAGGCAGCATACACCACCCCACCTCTCACCTGAACATACTTATCCGTAACCACATGCAGGGCGGTAAGGTTGTCTAACGTACCGTGGTCCCTACGGAAGCCAGTCTGTTCTAGCGGAAGAATATTATTCTCCTCGACCCAATCGGAGAGGGCTTTTAGTAAACATTTCGCAAACACTTTTCCGATGGAGTCGAGGAGAGCAATAAGCCGATAATTACTGGGGCTGTCCCTAACTCCCTTCTTGAAAATAGGGACCAGGATACTACCCCTCCATGAATCAGGGACCATTTTTGTCATAAAACATGCTTTAAACAGGGGAAACAGGATTTTACTCCACCTTACAGGATCAGATTTCAGGACCGTCATAGGGAGTTCATCGGGTCCCATTGCCCCGGAGACCCGCATGTTTTTTATTGCCATCTCAATTTCCTTCTAAACGGGGTAGTTAGTAAGCCCCAGGGGAGTAGCACTAATGACAATATCATTGCCTAAATTACCACTGGTGTCAATATCATTACTTACAATCCCATTCCCAGCATAAAGATCCCGAATATAAGATATCCAATCCTCTTCCGCTATAGGGATAGGCGAGGGGCCAAGTCTAGACCCACACCCTTTACCAATTATTGTCCAAAAATCTCTAGTCCTACCATGGACCACCGATTCCCTCAAATTAATCCAAACATTATCCTCCCGTTCTTTCTTTAATTTTAATTGGACTCTGCTTCTCTTTCTTTTTAACCTTGATATTTCTTTACCACGATCCATAACCCTATCAAGATATTGTTTGCGAACCAGATTGTTTATTTCCTTATTCAGGCTATGCAGTATACTCGGGACCGCTACCCTATTTCTTGGTCGAAAGATCTTTTTGGCATAAGAAGTGATGTTACGTACAAATTCTTCAAAATATGCTATTTCATTCCCATGCCACTTATTTAAAACCAATAGGGTCTCATCTAGAAAGTCCTGTACCCCATTAATGGCATTGGGATTCCAATAGCACCTTCCCGAGGAGGCATGGAAAGCGACGTCACTATCCTTAAAAGACCAAGGTGACATTGTCAAAGGCTTTAAAGAAAGAGTAACAAGCAATATACTATGGTCGCTCAACGGAGTAAATATTATCTTAATATCCTGCACAAAAGGGAACAAACCGTAGTCTGAGATAACATAATCCAAAATAGAGGTCCCAAACGGAGACTTGTGAGTAAATTTTGCAGGCACGTCAGACGGAAATCTCCCATTTAATATCAATCCATCTACAGCCTCTAATTCATTTAGTAGGATCTTCCCTCTTTTATTTGTCACTAATTTATCAGGAAAGAGTGCCTGCGGGACAAAATACGCCTCTTCTTTAGGTGTATTCCTAAATAGATTCAGGCTAAAGTTGGATATTTTACAATTCAAGTCTCCTACCAACAGAATATACGGGGGGGATGGGACATTTTTGATTTGGTCAATATAACGAAATACCTGCTTTAAAACCGCATTAAAACACTCTTCCGGAGGGATATAAACATTCAAAATTACTACAGGGGATTTTATCCCATTATTAAACAAATTGTCGATAGTTACAGCATGGAACAATTTACTAGGATCCATGTAATGACTAAATTTCCACTGTAATTTATTAGATAATAGGCAAGCAATCCCGCCCCTGGCATGGCCTTTCTTAGAGGGAACGGCGGGAACTTCCAGAACATAGTAATCCTTAGAGACCTTCAGCATATCAACACACCACGTTTCCTGCAGGCAAATCACATTTGCTCCTAGAGAAAAAAGCAACTCAAACTTCTCAGGGCTACTGTGAATCCCTGCGGCATTCCAGGAGATAATATTTAGTGGGGTGTTAAAGGTGCTGAAACAATCTTGGATCATCTTTGGATTTAGTAGATAAGGCACTTTGCAGCCAGTTCCACTGATTATTGTCCTCTACCAGAGAGGAGTTCAGAGTCACCGGAAGAGGCTTCACTTGTGAGACCAAGCGTTTTCCCTTAGCTACCCAAATCTTTAGGTCCCTAAGAGGGGAGACTACCCCATTTTGTCCCTCCCTTCTGGGTACCTCCCCAAACTCCAAGATTTTATTTCCAGGGTTAAAGATCGGGAGAATATCAATGCCTATACGTTGGAAGTTTTCAGCTTGCTGGAGTATCAGATTTACAATAATAGGAGAATAAAATTTCACCCTTATACTCGTTACATTGGCTTCACCAAACAGGGAGACTAATTCAATATCCCTAGATTGGATATGGTGTAAACTATTAATTTCACTAAAGCGCTTAAGAAGCCAGGCTCTGTTTAAAGGCAGGTCAACGTCGAATAGAGGTAAAAAATCTAACACAAGAGTTTCAAGTGGAATGTTTAAAGTTGTTAAGGAGCGATCCGGGAAATGGCGATCTCCATTCCCCGAAACTGCACGGAAAGGAGAGGCCAAAGGGTTAAGGGCCCCAGGTGGATTTTGTATAGCAGCTTCACTCATTGGTGGTTGAAGCAGACTGGTAGGGAAGCCCCCCCTTTGAGAGGAGGATTCCAAAGGCATTGGGGGACACACATCACTTTCTACCTTAAAAAAGGTACTAATGGGTAAATTCTGTTCAATATCAATCTCTACCTTTCCAGAAGTAGAAGAAAGCTCCAAATCAATCACTTCATTCTCCAGTGTAGAAACAGGATTTTGAAAAATTATCCGACGCTGCCTTTTCTTCCTATATTTACGAGTTGGTTTCCTTTTATTCCCCTTGTTGCTTCTGAATTTCACATTTTTTGCCTTAGCCTCGTTTTTAACCTCGGGAGTATTTATTTTATTTTCCGACATGAAGATGGGAAAAAGGTCTTGAGCCACTTTAGGTTCAGAAATGGATTTGTTTTCCTCCGTTATTACTAGAACTGAGTCGTTTATACAGTTAGGCACTGCAGTTAAGGAAGTAACCGCCGTATGTGGTATCAAACCCGATGTCCCAGCTTTCATGTCAGGCTCTACTAAAGCCACGTTTATTTCCCCCCCAGTCTGACCGTGTTCGGTCATGAGGGGAGCATTCAAAAAATCCGGTGACTTTTGTAGCAGAGTCTTTAGTATTTGGGTAACGGATTCCAAAATACAATCCGAATTGCCCACAAATTTCCCTAAAAGAGTTAAAATAGAGGCTAGTAATTGTTCCAGCGCAACCATGGATTCGGAGATAGGTTTTTCACATGCTTCCAATGGACGGCAGATGCCAGAAAGATTAAGGCCAGGGGTCCCGGAAGCGACTAACAAGTCGGACATATCCTGAACATTCAATGAGGGGGTACTACTATATAACATTAGACCAGAAGGGGTAGCACCCCCAGGGGATTTATGATGGGCCAGGGACCCCCTATTCGCTATATCTACATACCGACCACAGAGTTCGTGATCAATTAGTAATACGGATAAGTCACCATCCAGCTTATCCTTCGACGTGGTTAGAGATATAGGTGGAGGATTCGTAGA
Organism: Lissotriton vulgaris; assembly: GCF_964263255.1. Taxonomy (NCBI): domain Eukaryota; kingdom Metazoa; phylum Chordata; class Amphibia; order Caudata; family Salamandridae; genus Lissotriton; species Lissotriton vulgaris. Next base: position 845,869,072 of record NC_141694.1, read on the forward strand.
ATCCCTCTCACGTACTAGTGAATTAAGTTTGCTTTCCCCATTCCCTTCATGGAAAACAGGGGAAGAAGGCACCACGGACACAGGTAATTGTAGTGCAAGCTGCGACGAAGAAATCTCCAGGCATGTACTAGGTTGCATAGGAACCTCCTGAGATGGAGCACCGGAAGCTTTTTTAGTGGGTAAATTAGTGTTCTTAGGGGAGGGGAGAGCCCAAAGCTCATACAAATGGCATTGACCCTTAAGGGGGGGATTATTTACCGATTTATTTCTAGTGCGAATAGTTCCCTTCTTTGCACTAGGTATACCACCCACTTCCCTACCAGAACGAAGTTTCTTAGACATATTATCAACAGTGTAACAACAATGAATTACCTCCGGATGAATGAATAAAATAAAACAGTAAACCACAATAATAATAATTGTCCTGGAGATGCCACAAGGGCCGCCCAAAAATAAAGTCAAAGGAAGAAAGTCTTCTGCATATAGTCAGGCGTATTTCCAGTGGGAAAAGTAGCGGTCACTTTTAAGGCAATAAAACAAGCGATGAAAATAACCGGGCCCAGCCCAGCCAACCTCGGCCACTGAGGGCCACAGAGGGCCCGCCCTTTGCCCGGGCTTCGCACGGCATCCCGCAAGCGTCCCGCTTGACGTGAAAGGCGTGTCCTAAATAGGAGGAGCAAGGGGCGGGAAGAGACACCAGGTGCGCTCCGATCTTCACGCGCTGAAGCCTGGGTCTCGCAGTCCCAGCCCCTGTCTAACAGCCTCACCAGCGAGAGATCCAAGAGCCGCTTTTACTCCTCTGCAGTATCAGGCAACACCAAGCGCGGAACAAACACGGGATTCAAGAACAGCTGCGAGCGGCACCCGCGGAGCGGGGGCCGCGAGCTGTATGTAGTCGTGGCAGGTGATTAGGGCGGAGCAAGCAGCCAGCAAACAGGGCGGAGCAGGGGCGGTAAGAGACACCAGGTGCGCTCCGATCTTCACGCGCTGAAGCCTGGGTCTCGCAGTCCCAGCCCCTGTCTAACAGCCTCACCAGCGAGAGATCCAAGAGCCGCTTTTACTCCTCTGCAGTATCAGGCAACACCAAGCGCGGAACAAACACAGGATTCAAGAACTGCTGCGAGCGGCACCCGCGGAGCGGGGGCCGCGAGCTGTATGTAGTCGTGGCAGGTGATTAGGGCGGAGCAAGCAGCCAGCAAACAGGGCGGAGCAGGGGCGGGAAGAGACACCAGGTGCGCTCCGATCTTCACGCGCTGAAGCCTGGGTCTCGCAGTCCCAGCCCCTGTCTAACAGCCTCACCAGCGAGAGATCCAAGAGCCGCTTTTACTCCTCTGCAGTATCAGGCAACACCAAGCGCGGAACAAACACAGGATTCAAGAACAGCTGCGAGCGGCACCCGCGGAGCGGGGGCCGCGAGCTGTATGTAGTCGTGGCAGGTGATTAGGGCGGAGCAAGCAGCCAGCAAACAGGGCGGAGCAGGGGCGGGAAGAGACACCAGGTGCGCTCTGATCTTCACGCGCTGAAGCCTGGGTCTCGCAGTCCCAGCCCCTGTCTAACAGCCTCACCAGCGAGAGATCCAAGAGCCGCTTTTACTCCTCTGCAGTATCAGGCAACACCAAGCGCGGAACAAACACAGGATTCAAGAACAGCTGCGAGCGGCACCCGCGGAGCGGGGGCCGCGAGCTGTATGTAGTCGTGGCAGGTGATTAGGGCGGAGCAAGCAGCCAGCAAACAGGGCGGAGCAGGGGCGGGAAGAGACACCAGGTGCGCTCCGATCTTCACGCGCTGAAGCCTGGGTCTCGCAGTCCCAGCCCCTGTCTAACAGCCTCACCAGCGAGAGATCCAAGAGCCGCTTTTACTCCTCTGCAGTATCAGGCAACACCAAGCGCGGAACAAACACAGGATTCAAGAACAGCTGCGAGCGGCACCCGCGGAGCGGGGGCCGCGAGCTGTATGTAGTCGTGGCAGGTGATTAGGGCGGAGCAAGCAGCCAGCAAACAGGGCGGAGCAGGGGCGGGAAGAGACACCAGGTGCGCTCCGATCTTCACGCGCTGAAGCCTGGGTCTCGCAGTCCCAGCCCCTGTCTAACAGCCTCACCAGCGAGAGATCCAAGAGCCGCTTTTACTCCTCTGCAGTATCAGGCAACACCAAGCGCGGAACAAACACGGGATTCAAGAACAGCTGCGAGCGGCACCCGCGGAGCGGGGGCCGCGAGCTGTATGTAGTCGTGGCAGGTGATTAGGGCGGAGCAAGCAGCCAGCAAACAGGGCGGAGCAGGGGCGGGAAGAGACACCAGGTGCGCTCCGATCTTCACGCGCTGAAGCCTGGGTCTCGCAGTCCCAGCCCCTGTCTAACAGCCTCACCAGCGAGAGATCCAAGAGCCGCTTTTACTCCTCTGCAGTATCAGGCAACACCAAGCGCGGAACAAACACGGGATTCAAGAACAGCTGCGAGTGGCTCCCGCGGAGCGGGGGCCGCGAGCTGTATGTAGTCGTGCCAGGTGATTAGGGCGGAGCAAGCAGCCAGCAAACAGGGCGGAGCAGGGGCGGGAAGAGACACCAGGTGCGCTCCGATCTTCACGCGCTGAAGCCTGGGTCTCGCAGTCCCAGCCCCTGTCTAACAGCCTCACCAGCGAGAGATCCAAGAGCCGCTTTTACTCCTCTGCAGTATCCGGCAACACCAAGCGCGGAACAAACACGGGATTCAAGAACAGCTGCGAGCGGCACCCGCGGAGCGGGGGCTGCGAGCTGTATGTAGTCGTGGCAGGTGATTAGGGCGGAGCAAGCAGCCAGCAAACAGGGCGGAGCAGGGGCGGGAAGAGACACCAGGTGCTCTCCGATCTTCACGCGCTGAAGCCTGGGTCTCGCAGTCCCAGCCCCTGTCTAACAGCCTTACCAGCGAGAGATCCAAGAGCCGCTTTTACTCCTCTGCAGTATCAGGCAACACCAAGCGCGGAACAAACACGGGATTCAAGAACAGCTGCGAGCGGCTATAATTGTATTGTGCATTGTGTATTGTGCATTTATATAGCGCTTACTACCCCAGACGAGGCGTCAAAGTGCTTTTTTGTCGAGTAGCATGCTACTGCAGAACCCATAAAGGATTAGTGTTGAATTAGTATAGTGAAATATGAAAGTGATTTGAGTAGTGGATATGTTAGTCAGTTATTTGGATTCAGAAGGATAGCCGAGGGATAGAATAGTATAATGTATATTCAGCTTTGGCCCTCTGTCAGAATGACACACTCAATTCTTGACCTCCTTGCTTTCTCCAAAAGTATTGAGCTAATGGTACGGTGACAGTTTGAATCTGAGAAATGTTAACTACTTTTTTTTTTTTAAACAAAAAAAAATATGCACCAAAAAACAAAACAAAAAACACTCACTAAAGGAGGCTTATGGAAAGTGCTTCAAACCTTGACAAGGTTATTGGGGAGCACTCTGGGGTCAGCAAACAGTAATAAAACTTTCTGCCCCTAATTTCTCAGGAGTGTGAAGGCTTTAGAAAAAAAAGATGACCTTGTTAGTGTCAAAAAAGACAAAAAATCCAATTCTGATAGATAACAGACTGTAAGAATTGCAACAAAGTATACTCACTAAGTAGCAAGCACAGTCTTCCATCACAGTTTCTCACTGGGCTAAATGTCCTGTTTATCCCTTTGAACCCATCTGTAGCCTGACAAGTGGCATAAAGGCTTAACCCGTGGTAATTGAGTGCATGTGCTGTGATGTGGACTCATCTCATTGCTTTTGTGCACTTGGTCGGCTGGGCTTACCCAATGGCATTTCAGAAAATTACTTTAAATATTATTCAGTGAAGCAAAGAATTATTCGTTGTACAAAAGATTATATTCAATAATAAGACTGCGTAGATTTCGTTTAATTAAATTGCAATCTTGATTCCTTCTGTTATTCTGGAGGGGGCTGATGCCCTGCAATGATGAATGGCACAGGATACATCACACTGATGAGTTCTTTCACTTGGATTACTTTTCACTCAGTCTACCCACCTCCAAGAAGAAAACAAACGCATCCAAGTGAAACGAGCTGACCCGAAACACGCCCCCATTGCAACCCTGTATTGTTTTGAAGTGTACAAGAAAGCTCACTAATTTAGGTGAATCAAAGATTATTGTGTAATATTGAGAAGGGCTTTGATTGTCTCTAGACAGAAAAAGGTTCTTCCACCGAGGCCTTCAGATGCACTGAAGTAGTTCCCTAATTAGATTTACACAATGATCAGGGCAGAGGAAAGACAACGTACACATAACAGGATCTCTGCGTGGCTTCAGAATTCATTCCTGTAGTGCAAGTTAAAGAAAGAAACATAGCTCAGAAAGCATATTAATTCATTCTGACTTAACTTCCTTATTTTGGTCACTAAATGGTTTCCAGGTGACTCTGTTTTGAACGACTTTTTTAGTCTTGAGATTTCCTTTTTTCAAATCGTTATTTTCATGTGTATGAGTTCAGTTGGTATAACTGACTTGAACAAAGACTTATACTTCCTGTTAAGGTCTAACTGAAAATCCACTCTGGAAACATGGAATCATTGATGCCGACACTCACTAGGTTGGGCAGCAGTGGTTAATTTGTAAAGAAATAAGTGCCGGGGCTCTCGGCAGAAGGCAGCTTGCACCAGCCCATTTCTCCTGTTAGTGCCGCCTAAAGCAGAACCAACTACTAACCGTGAAAGTGGTGAGTGCATGTGGCTTAATGGCTAGAGCTGCCGACTTCAGAACTGGGGAACCAGGTTCGAGTCTTGGTGTTGGCTCAACATCCTGTGGTGCTGGGCAGATCCCTTAATCTCCCTGTAAAAGAATTTGTTCTTAACTGGTGCACATGGTAAGTGTTGTGTGTTGATGATTAAGTGCCGCTGCTGAGCACTGGAAACCACTGGCTCAAGTTAAGCACTGTGGGCAGCAGCTACAGCAGAGCTTGCAGCTAGTGGCTCTACACACTGGCTAAGATCAGGCAAGTTTAGTGTCCTACTTACATTCTCTCTGTTCAGCATTTCCGCTCCTTCTCTTATGTCTGTGCATCCGAAAAGCCTTCAATTATCAGGACTTTGAGAATTATAGTGCAAATGGGGCCAGAGGGACCTGTTGAAGCCTGCTTAGCCACTCCAGGAAGTGAAGAACGCCTTGGGTCCAACAACAGAATCAGCAGCTCGCATGTGTAGGAAGCAGAGCATGATCCGCTGCTCAGTATGGCACTGTTGCTCTCTTTCCCTCATTTTGGAGTCCCCATTGTGTTCCTTGCAGTCTCCTTTCATCCATGTTATGCCCCTTCAGATTTTCTTTTTCTTACTAAATTTGTAGGTGCAGCGGTATCTCTAACTCCTCAAGGCGTTGTATCAAGCGCACAATGTGTGAGAAAGGGGTGGCAAATTTGGCTGTGAGAGACGGTGAGGACGTGGCATCACCATCATCACAAGCAGCATCAAGACATATTTGCATGGTAGTACTGACACATGAATCCGCTGTGGCATATTTGAGCCGCTCCACACATGTGTAAAGGAGTTGCAGTGGAAAACTGGGTACACTGCTAGGGCACTCGTTCACCCTGGTGGATTTAGACACCAACACCGTATCGTTGATCCACCATGGTCTATGGAGCTTCTGCTCCTTTTCATTGACCAACCCTTGTATATAGATAAACTCCACTCTCACTTTGGGTAATCCTGGTTTATATTAGACCATCACAGAAACGACAAGCAGCTCAGGTACTAACCAAGGAGTAGCTTCTCCGGAAGGCAGGTACATGGAGGAGTACCCCTATTGTATTTGCAGTGCTTTAAAACATTTGGCCAGGACTAAAATCCTAGCATGTGATGGCAGCAATTCTGAAGGTATTGTGTGTTCTGAGGCAGGACCTCTGAGTTGGGGTTTACTGTCAAAAGCACGGTGATAGTGACCATATCTTCTGACACAGCAGTTAAAGCTGGTGTTTTTTATTGTAGCACAGGACATTTAATGAGCATTTTGTGTTGATAGCTTTCACTGTGTAATAGGGATGCACCTGAGGGCCGTGATAAATAGTGCACACTTATGCAAAATGTTTATTGAGTACAGAAGTTCGTGGAGGCCCATGCATTTGTTTGTTCCTACACTCAAATACTGCCCTTTCGATTTGCGGAGGTCACAGCATCGGCATATTTAGTGGCACCCCACATTGATTTGCACCTTAAAACTTATGTTTTTTGGTCAGTTTATGTAAAAACATGCTGTTAAAGGAATCTTTACGTCCGTTTGCACAGAAATTTATTGTGGCCATGATCACATCCTAGTAAATCTTACTAAGACACCGTGTACTTTACAGTATTGAAGTGATACTGCCAACACGTGCCATACATTATTTAGAGGTGTTAATGTAGTCAAATTTTAAAAAGTTGAAACGTTTAAAATGCTATTGTTTAAATGTTTAATATTTAACATAATGCGTGCTGTGTGTTTTTGTTGTATTTGTGAGGTGTTTTAAACCATTAGTACATCGAAGCCACTGTAAAAAACAGAAACCTTTCTCTCAACACATTGGCCAATCTCAAAAGCAAATCCCTAAACGTTCGGTGGATTTCGTGAAGTAAAGACATCACATTTCGCACAGATAAGCACCAATGGTTTAATAATGTATTGAAAAAGATGTTGGGTGATGCTTATTAACTACGTACTTGAACTAGGTGTAGCGTTAGAATTTGAATGAGTGAGGTAACAAGGAGTGGGCGATGTTTATGAATATACACAAAGTTATATTTTTTGGGTTGATATGGAATTATGATCGCTGTTGGGGCGAAGTTGTCCACTCTTGAAGGGTGGATGGTGGGAGTGGCCCCCAGAACGCTTTTGTCATGAGCCTCCCTATGTGTCTCCAATGCCCTCTTGATAGCAGGTAGGCTGAGCTGCTTTCTCAAGAGTCATTTGACCTTCTTCAAAAGCTTTAGACTAAGACATTCAGTGGATTCCCATATACATTTCTTTGTAGTTGAAAATTAGCTGGACAGTGTCCTTGGCCCCGTCCGTTCTTATGGAAGGGGCTGGAATAGAACGAACAGTCTGTTACTGCATGTATTCATACCAGGGCTCGAGTCGGGGCACCACGCGGGTGGACGGCGTCCCCCCACTGATTTTACCGGGAGCTCGATAACTGGAGCAAATGGAGCCACACATTCTCTCTTTGGCCTCTCTGGGGCGAGATCGGAGCCCATTCAGAACGCTGCTCACGCGCTGGCTTCTCTGATGCAATCGCATCTAAAGCGTGAGCGAGGGGAGGCAATGAGTCGGATGGTGCAAGCCACCTTTTGTGACGTCACTGCCTGTCATGACATCAGCGTCCCCCCACTTCTTTTTTTAGGGCTTGTGCCCTGATTCTAGCCCTTTCCCCACTTAAGCTTCTTAGAAAGTACACAGAATGTTTGCTTTAGTTCCTTCCTTCACTGGGACTCTAGGGCACACCTACATTTCCTGATATGTATCGGATATGTTTTACAATCCAGATCCAAAGATGTTACTCGTGTATCCCAACAGAGATCACCTGGAGAGCCTAAACATTTCTACTTGAGTTTTTAAGTATTACTAAACAATTCAAAGGCGTTCTTAGGGGCTTCGCTTCTTTTACTGTGTGGGTGCCGCTTGGCGAGATGTGTTTTCCATCACCATAGGGGAGTAGCTTCAATTGGAGAAAAGAAAATCGGGTAGTTTTAGCAGCCATACCTGGAAATTTGTCAGCAACAATACATAACCAATCTTTTTAAATAGGCCAAAAATCTAAGATTTCTTGAGAGCTTCTGCGTTTTCTTTTTTCTTTACGTTTTGTCAGTCTTATGGGAAATTACTGAGTCAGTGAGCTCCGGTTGCGTTTCATCCACACGCTGCCTTTTGATTCACCAACCGCATGTTGTAGAACCCAGGCGGCGTGACGGATTGCCTTTGCAGCTTTTTGTACACATATAAAGTAGTAAAGGTTGATGTCCTCCCCAGCATATCACTAAAGTGGGCAAAAACGTGATTCACAGGGCTGCCAACATTTTGGCGTTCTCTGAGCCCCCATCCATTTAAAATGATCCTCATTAGTTTATTTAGGGGCTCTGCAAGGTGAGCAGGTGAACCACAACCCCAGGGACATTAGTGCGGCTATTCAAGGCCGGAAGCGGCTCAGAGCCGCCTCTTGTTCGCTTGCTTCTAGGCCTGGATTCGCGGCTAACGCTAAATGCAGTGAAGGTCGCTCAGCCGTACTTTTCTGGAATTAGCGCTCGTTATTGACCAGTTGAGCACCAGCGCGCCTTTTTAAGTGCGCATGGGCTGCTTTTAGTTGGACAGGTTTAGAGGAATATCACAGTATTTTTTTTTCTTTGTACATTTTTTTCCTTTGGCTGACGGCTGGTACGGTATGGTGGCATGTTGGCATCCTCGGATGCTGGCCTGGTGTTTTTTTTTGTACTTATTTAGGAAAGGCCTGAATATTTCACTCGCCAGTCAAGTACTTCTTCGCCGCGAGCGGGCAGGCCGGGAGTGTTTGTTTTTTATGGGCCTCTCGAATATGTTGAATGAGGAGTTATTACAGTTAAATGAACCTGTGAGAAACCCAGAGAAATGCGAGTGCCCGCAGCACTAATAATGAAAACTGACAGGGCAATCCTGCTGTGTTTATTTATGACCCTCCGCCTTTGTTAGCTCTTGTGAGAATTTCCTTCCTAACCATAACAATATTGCGGCCGTTGGCAGCATGCGGAGGCCCCGCTGCCTGGCACCGTCGCAGCACGGAGCACGTTGGCATGCGGGTTACACGTTTTTACGACTTTACTTTAATTATCGCTGGAATTATTCATAGATTGGCCCGTTGCACACAAGGCCGAGTTCGTGAACATGCCGTGACATACGCACAAATTTACCTTTAATTTCCTTTTTTTAAACTCTCTAGTTAGCTTAGGTCACCAGAGGTGTGCATGACTTAGGGGGAAAAACAGGACCAACAATGCATATTTACATATTCTAACTGGATTTATCTATAGCTATTACGTAAATGATCAAAGGTGGCCTATAGCATATTTTTTGAACTCTTGGTGTGTTGGCATTGTGACGTATTTTTGACCTAAAAAGTAAATCTCTGCCTTTCGCAGAATTTGGAAAAGGGTTGCTATTTTTGATTTACCAACATCGTGTTACTAGTATTTTGGTGTAGCCGCATATTTAGTACTGCAGGCTGTTTGGTAGGTTGTTTTCATATTGTTTAACTTGAGATTTTAACCCCTAAACAATTGCTTTGCACAGACAGTGGTGCTAAAGAGAACAAGGACAGCCCAGTTATCCGGTAGGTATAAGAAACAGTGGTTTATTACGGGCTGGAGCAATCATTTTCCATCCATTTTTTAGCAAACGGTTGGCTAGGCACCATCAATCTAGTTTTAGAGAAAAGATAGAGCCCATCTTACCAGCATAATTAATTTTGAGTCAACAAGAGTAAATCAGAACACAGTGACCACAATGCTTATTGTCCCCAGTGATCGCACTGTGAAAAGGATAACTGTGTATATGAGTGTGTATGTACAGTAACAGATGACCAGAGTCATGGGAACCCAGCAGGGCAGATCGCTTTTAAGTTTACACTGCTACATCTTTCAACAAATGCATTGAGGCCCAGTCTGTTTTTTTATAAGGTTACCAACATTTCCAACCATTAACAGGTTGGTGCATAATCTCACACGCAACAATTACTCCTGAGCTCATGTTGAAGAAATTGAGAGAAGAATAGGGGGTTCTGAACTTTAGATCACTGTTACCAGTGTGTGCCCTGGCTTCACAGGGAGGTGTCGTCATCAAGTCGTCATCCAAATGAGAAGCTTGGGAGTCAAGATGAGTGCTTGGAGCGCCGTACAGGCATAAGTAGCGCCTCGCAGTCTGGGAACAAAGATCTTGTATTATTTAAGAGGAATTTCATACATCATCTTGTGCCACCACCAAGGCAGCATCTTAATGTTGACAAAATAAAAACACAACATGGCGATAATAACTTTAGCATTTACCAGCATTGGTGCAAATTGCCTTGAGTTATCAATGTGTTCTGTGAACCAAGCAGCATTTATCGAAGTAGGTAAGCTACAAATCTTTGTAATGTGTTAAAAGGCTCAAAGCAGCAAAAAGCACACATGCTTTTAAAATTCTATACTCTGCCCTTTTTTGATTAATTTAGACACTGCTGTGTCTATTGAAGCACTGATATTTTTTCATGTACTTTTCATATAGGTGAAGTCAGTGGAATAACTGGAAGAATTGCAGAAGCCGTGGGTATTTACAGGCAGTTGGCCAGACAAATGTATCAACCATATGTCTTTTATTACAGGGTGTTGCATTCAACATGTGGCTGTAGTAGAGGATTCTTGTGGTCTTGTTCAATTTGTTGTAGGAAGTAAAACGTGAAACGCTCCACTTTGGTTTCACAACCGAGGCATGCATATTAGGTCAAGTAATGCAAAACACACTTTCAGCAAAAGGCTTCTTTACCAAGCATGTTAGTCCACCTCCTTCCTGTTCATACATGCCTTCCTGAAAGTTCTGTGCGACGATACCTTTCTTCCTTCACCTCTTTCAAGACCTCCAAACACTTAAAGGCTTGTACTGGTTAAAGACCATTGAACCAAGGATATTTTTCTTTATTTTGTGTATTCGTACAACAGAAATATTTAGTGAAGGCAAGAAAGATTGTCTGATGGTAAAATAAAATGTCAGATTGGATTGAGAAACTAGCTAAGCTTATCAAACTTTCTTAGTACCTGCAGCCAAAGCCGCAGTGCTACGCAGATGACCTACTGCATTCGGTGGTTAGTGAATATAGTATGGAGACTGAAAAAAACTAATAATAAGGTTGAGTTAGGGATGTCTTATAAATGTCTTTCAGAGATTTATGTACATTCGGAAGATCACCGATTCAAATCACAGCAGCAATTCTACTTTCCAGGCTCACTCAACGTTTTGTCTTCTAGAGTCACCATAGGATGAAATAGGTAGTAACATATACTTCCCAGGTGAGACCTCTCCCGCTAAAGGATAAACTGAACCTAATTTAGAAAGGGGCGAAGCCGCCACTGAGAAAAGTAGCAAAACGTGTGCAGTACACACTGTACCTTAATTTATTCTTTGTGGTTATGTTATGACTGCATCGGGGCTTTACCCCCGGATTTTTTTCTCCGGGCTCCAAAGCTGATATTTAAACTGATTTTTTTGCACTTAAGTTGAATTTAAGTGTTCAGAAACTGCATTTTGCGAATGTATTATTAGCATCCTGATTCGCATACTTAAGATTATCCTAGTTTTTTCAACTCTCGCTATTTCAAAGCAAAAGCTGGAAATGCTGCCATGCTTGCTCTCAAGATATTATTAGACCCTTTAAAGGTAGGGGAGAAGAGATGAAAGCAGGTATCAGTCCGTGTGTTTGAGTAATGTGACCACCCCATTCAAATGTGCTGTGACATGGAGAGACCTGGCAGCCAGTCGAGAAGAAAGGGTTATTCAGATAGCTGCAGCTCAAGTGTGACTTGTGCATGAAAGGGGTGGGAAATAAAAGGGTTTACAGTGATTTCTTTTAAAAAAAAATGTTTTTACGTTTAAGATTGTTTCATATGATCTTTGCATCCATCCCAGTTAAATTTTTATACTCCAGATCTATGGTCATATTATTTATTAATCGAAGCAGTTTACCAGGCAATTGATGTAATTAATGTTGATGTACATAGTAGACAAGGTTTGCTTCGGTATTGTAGATTTTTTTTTGTTTTGCTACACATATCTGGAAGTGTTTTTGGCACTGGATGATAAACTGCTTTCTAGGCAGTAGTTCTGCTGCTGTGTGATTTCACATAGCATCTGTGAATCCGAAAAAAGAAAACAAAGTTTACCCCGAAGGTGAAGACACGTGCCTTAATTGAAGGTGGCAATCCAGGATGAGATCCAGGTTTGTTGCTGTGGTGCCTGGGTGTGCGAGCCCGCTGTAGTATTGCAGCAGCCATTTTTGCAACCCGCACGCTTATTTTCAGAAGAGACACAAGAAAGATAGTCTTGTGGTTAATACTTTTTGGCCACCAATGTGCAGAAAATCGCATCCTGAGCACGCATCATTAAGTACAGACCGGTGTGTGGATTAAAATCCATTTTAACTAGTAAATTTCTGTGCTTAATTTGTGCTTGAGGTTGCATGTGGTGGAATCCGGCACTCCTTTTTGTAATGTAATGTAATGTAATGTAAAAAGGATTTGTAGAGCGCTGCGTTCACCGGACGGTTTCTTGGCGCTGATCACTAACCCATGAAGAGGCAGAGAGGGGAGAAAGGAGAGCATTATGTATAGACACCACGGAAAAGGTGAGTTTTTAGGAGAGACCGAAAGTGAAGGTAAGAAGAGGAGAGTCTGAGGTCTAGAGGTAGAGAGTTCCAGAGTGAGGGGGCCAGGAAGGAGAATCTAAGGCCTCCGTGCTTTTTTCGCCTGAACCTAGGTGTCTGGAGAAGGGCGTGATGGGAGGAGCGGAGGTGTCTGGGGGGGCGTACGGATGAAGAAGAGAGGAGATGAAAGAGGGGCCGATGCCAGCCAGGGATTTATGGGTTAGGCAGCCAAGTTTGAACTTGCAGCGTTCCGACACAGGAAGCCAATGAAGGGCTTTAAGGAGGGGACGGACGTGGTGATGTTTTGGCTGACGGTAGATGAGACGGGCAGCCTGATTCTGGATTAACTGAAGTCTCTTTATTTGGTATTGCGGAATGCCTGCGTATAGGGCGTTGGCGTAGTCAATCCGGGAGATGACTAGCGCCAGCAGCGCCAAGGTGAGAGCTTCAGTGGTCAGGAAGTGAGCTATTTTCCGGATTTTTCTGAGCTGGTGGAAGCAGGAGGATACTGTGGCACTGATCTGATGGTTCATGGAAAGATCTTGTGAAATGTAGACCCCTAGGCTTTTTACTTTTTCGGCGGGACTAGGAGGGGGGCCGAGGGAAAGGGGCCAAAAGGTGGAGTTCCATGGGTTGGCTGAGCCTCCGACAAGAACGAGCTCCGTCTTGTCGGGGTTGAGCTTAAGGTGGTGAGCGCCCATCCAGTCACTGATATGGCAGAGGGTGGACTGGAAATCCTGGGCCGCTTCCTGCGAGTCAAGGTTGAAGATGAGCTGGATGTCATCTGCATAATTAAATGCAGTGACATTCCTGCCCCAGAGGGAGCGGATCAGGGGGGTAAGGTATAAATTAAAAAGGAGTGGGGACAAAGACGAGCCCTGCGGGACTCCGCAGGTGAGTTTCATCCTATCCGCCGAGAATTGGGAGATTCGAACAGATTGGTGGCGGTTCGTCAAAAAGGAACAAACCCAGTCAAGGGCCGTCCCTCCAGTACCAGCCTCCTTGACACGGTCGACCAAGATGGAGTGGTCGACCGTGTCAAAGGCTGCCGACAGGTCCAGGAGGATTAAGGCTTGGCTGGCGTTAGAGTCAGCACCTCTGCGGAGTTCCTCCATTACAGAGAGAATGACCGCCTCGGTTGAGTAGGCTGGTCTGAACCCAGCCTGTTGAGGGTCCAAGAAGTTGGAGTCCTCAACGAAGGAGCTGAGGATGCTGGTGACATATGACTCAAGTACCTTGCTAAGGTAGGGAAGGAGGGAAATGGGACGGAAGTTGGCCATGATTGTAGGATCGGCGCTGGGTTTCTTCAAGATGGGTACTACTTCCGCGTTCTTAAACTGACTGGGAACCTCGCCGAGCAGAAGGGAGTTGTTCAAAAGGGCCAGGGGAGGGGTGGGACAGGCTGAGAAGGCAGCCCGGAGAATCGCGGGGGGGCAGCAATCTGTGGGGGAACCAGAGGAGACTTTTTTAAGTAGACTAATGAAGACTTCTTCTGATATCGGGGGGAACTGAGTCAAGGATTGAGGGTTGACAGAGGGTGCAGCCTCAGTTGAGGGTGCAGCCGGGGGAGTGGAGGAGATGCTGTTTTTGATTTTGATAATTTTTTCTATAAAGAAACAGTTGAGGGAGTCACAGAGTGCTTGAGACGGAAGGGGTTTGAGAGTTACCCTATCCGGGTGTGAGAGCTCGTCAACGATTGCAAAAATATCTTTTGATTTCTGCGCAGAGTTAAGGATTTTGGTGGAAAAGTAAGCAGTTTTTGCAGCTGATATGGCTAGTTTGTATTCTCCCAATAATTTTAGGAAGAGTTGTTTCTTTACAGGGTCATAGTTTCTGCGCCAGCGGCGTTCGGCCTGGCGGAGACCTAGTTTTAAGGTTTTAAGACTATCAGAAAACCATCGATGTGCGTCGTGGGGGCGCTTGGATTTTATTAGTTTAAGGGGAGCAACCTTGTCGCTGGCCTGTTCTAGCCAGTCGACTAGTGCAGCTTCTTGGGAGTCGATGGGGCCTAGAGTGACCAAAGCCGAGGGTGATAGAGAGGTGAGGAATAGGTCAAGGTCTGCTTTGTTCCAGTTGCGAGCTTGGAGGCTAGGGCCTCGGCTGCGCGGGGGCGGGGGAGGAACCAGGAGGAGAAAAGAAATTAAATGGTGGTCGGACCAGTGACAAGGAGAGATCGTGAGCGACTTGATTTCAAGGTTATAGGTCCACACCTGGTCAAGGGTGTGTCCCTTGGAGTGAGTGGGTAGATGAATGTGTTGGGTACCGTTAAGCCCAGTTAAAAGATCAGTGAAAGCCAGGGATTGAGGGCTTTCATGGGTATCTGCCGGCCAGTAATTGAAGTCTCCCAGGACTAGGAGTTTAGAATTGTTGATGGTGAGCTGAGAGAGCAGGTCACCAAAGTTCGAATAGAAATTGGGCATAGATTGTGGAGGACGGTAAACCAAAACGCAGGTAAGAGGGGAGACAGAAGATTCAAGTCTGATTCCCAGACAGTCCACCTGAGGGATGTTGAGGAGGGAGAGGGAAGTGAACCTGAGGGAGAGATTGATAATGGCGGCTACGCCGCCTCCTAGTTTGCCCGCAGGCCTATTGGCATGAAGTATATAATACCTTGGAGGGGTGGCTGCTAGGATGTCAGGGGAGGAGTCCTCAGTCAGCCAAGTCTCGGTTAGGAGAAGAATATCGGGTCGGTCCGAGTCTAGGAGGTGGAAGATGTCAAGTTGGTGTCTGACAAGTGAACGAGTATTAAGGTACATAACCGCTAATTCCATATTGGCGGGTGCCTGAGCAAGTGGGGGTTTAGGAGGAGAAGGATGAGCTGAGGGTTCGGAAGTGAGAAGGGACGGGAGGGACTGTAGCTCAGGAAAGGTACTCCGGGGTTGATAAATACCTAGTTGTTGCAGGCATGTGGAGCTGGTGGTATCCAGTGACCTCAGTGAATGTAGGGCAATCAAGTCCCTGGGAGTGAGGGTAGTAGATTGGGCAGAGTGACATGGCCCGGGCCCCGTCCGGTCGCGGACGGGCGCAGACGGGCTTGCCTTAGGCGCGCCTTCGGCGCGCAGACGGCGCGCCCGCTGCGCTCATCCGCTGCGCTTCCGGTATGGACACATCCTATATGCTGGTAGAGGATTGGTGAAGGAAGGGGCGTGGCCTAAATAAGTGGGCGTGGCCTGTGCACCGCGAGGAAGGCGGCGGTTCAATCAAGCCCAGCCTCGCCCTCTGCAGCGCTGGATCCGCTGTGCAGGGGCTCGAGTGTCAGGTAAATAACAAGGATTTAAAAAGAATAGAACACAATTCAATTTTTAAAAAGAGCAGTAAGAGCGTGGCTCCCGGCTGTGCCTCAGGAGATTAGTGAAGTCCAGCAGCGCTTGTTATCAGCGCTTTAAGTATGCTGGCGAGCGGGGGCGTGGCCTAAATAAGTGGGCGTGGCCTGTGCACCGCGAGGAAGGCGGCGGTTCAATCAAGCCCAGCCTCGCCCTCTGCAGCGCTGGATCCGCTGTGCAGGGGCTCGAGTTAGAGACTTGATTATCATCGTCAGGCTTTGAATCAACAAGAGAGCTGGGCAGCAAATGGAGGGGGATCACAAAGGTTAATGACAAAGCGTGAAAACATAAAGAGATCCTACAGGAGTGAGATAACGAAACCAAAGTGTAAGGCGGTGGAATTGGAAAAAAAACTAGGCAACCTTGGTATTCAGGGGTCAAGCAGAAGTGGGAGGGGGAATGTTTTATGAGCTGGAATGTTTTCAGACCTGGAATGTTTTCAGAGCAATATGCCTGTCAGTCCAGACTTGGGTGTAAATAGTCATCCTAAGGTGTGGGTTTTATTAAACGTTATTGTACTGTGTTCTCCTTCATATTACCTCTGACCGCATTGCAAAGTGCTTCAATTGCCATTAGGATCCCAATCATCCTTTTTCGGGGTGAAGGTTGACTAGGGTGTTGGTTGGAGACAGAAAAAGTGTCAACATGCAGGTAGGGCAGAAAGATGATAAACTGGAGAACCACACTAAAATATAAAAATGCAGTGGGCTTTTGTATATATGTTTAAAGGGCCAGTGCTTACTTAACTTTATGATCTACTTAAATCCAGTAATCTGTGTTTGTCATCATGGTTAAGATTTGCATATTCTTTTGCTTTTCGCGGTTTGGTTATTCATACCAATTATTGTATATATTATTGTGCAGTGTATATTCATTTTCTCTTCTTTCTTTGCTCTTTGTAAACCACTCTAATGCTCTCAAGTTTTGTACACGTACTATAGAATTACTCTAAATAGGATAATAATAATGCCATTAAAACAGGTTCCAGGTGCTGGTGTCGATTCATGACTATTCCTTGAAAATGAGATTCTAAACCTTTCTAATGAGACCCCAAGAGCAACGGGTGACAGTAGTGGAACCTTACTGAGCCACTCGCTGGCACATTTGTTTTTCTAAAGACCGCTAAACGAGACATTTATTGCAAGATTAGTTCAGCTGCACCACTCTTTACAAACATGTGGCTTTTGTAGTCTCCTTCTGAAGACTACAGAGATGTACCATATCGCATAATGTTGTGCGGTATGCCTTCTGCCATTGGGACAGAGCACAAAAGCATTTGACCCTTTTGTTCAAAAAACATTTTAATTACGGAGGGACAGTTTAATTTCTTATTTTGTTTAGCATAAGCAAGACCCTGTTCAGGCTTAAGAGCCCTGCACAAACAGGGAGCAGGAAGTCATCTTGGAAACCACAAACGGTATCCTGACTAGGCATTTGTAGCTGGAGATACATATGGAGTCATGTCAATGTGTTTTATGTATTTGTACAGCATTTTTAGTTCCATTGTATGGTCCTCTGGCTCTTTGTAGTAGATAATGTACGAGTACATGTTTGTAATCTTTTACTGTCTTTGTCAGGGAGTCTGAGGGCCTGCCCTGGTGAGAGCACCTCTAAAGCCTGTTCCCACGAACGCCCCTCATTGGCTGGTAAGGCAGCGCAGGGATGAAAACCCCGCCCTTATTGTGACTCTGCCCCCTCCAAGATCCTCCTCGCCCCTCCTCCTCCTCTCACAGTAAAAATATTTTAAGGCTTGGTGGGTCTGGGGCAGAGTTGCCCAACACACCTCGGACAGTCTACCAAATTGTGTCTGTCATAAACAGAAGAAATTGCCTCTTAGAATCTAGACAAATCCATTTTCCTGTTTTAATAATAGATTTTTGGGGAGTTGGGTTGTGGCATCTGTCGTGTGCTTGGAAAGCCACGTTATCTTTCAAATTGACCTTTTCACTGTGGACGAGTCATCTGGGTGATGTCATTTCCTTCCAAAGTTGTGGAAGTGTCAAGTTCAGAAAGGAGACTTCCCCTACCTCCCTCAATGCAAAATGTTGTTTCCACGTGAAACCGGCTGCACCATGCCTCGCAGTCTTCAGTCGGTTGTTGTAAAGGTACAATAGCCTTTAATTCTGTAATAATAGCAGTTGGTGGCTGAGCGAGGAGGGGTTCTAAAGAACCACATTAACAAGTAGTTCGGGCCTCTGGTGTATTTTGTTTTTGAGATTAAGAAATCGCATATTATGAAAAGCATCTTTTGCGATAAAAAAAAAGAGTTGAAGGAACGTTTGAGGGAACATAATTTATTAACTTGGGCTCATGTTTGAGCACTGGGGCACTTTCATGGCGGACTGCAATATTTTCCCCTCTGGTGTATGGTATGGCGCATGCACTAATCACAAATTTGCCCTGGTTTTAATATTCGACTGGAGTGAATTCTGATTGGTGAACTGTAGATCGGTTTTAATCTCTGGTACACTTCGTCGTTGCTTTAACGATTCGACATTTCTGTTTACGTTAATGACCTTTCTTGCCCGTTTGACAACTTTAATTTTTTGAAACCCATAGTTATCGTTTTTATTAACATGCTGCATTGATGAAATGACTATCTTGATAGCACTGTTGGAGTTGCATGCCATTTTAACCATATATATGAAAATATAGTAAGTGCATTAATTGCTTCGAAAGACTGGCGACTGGGTTGTCTGCACTTTATGTCGCACTTTTAGTGAAAGGCACTTGCACGACGCTTGAAATGGTTTGGATCTCGCACTATGGAAAGTTTACAATGTTAATTTGCTTTGTTTTGAATGCGATGCACTGAAATTCTTCTAAACGTGTTGTGGTGTTATTGTGACGATTTTAATTAATAATGCAATAAACCTTTCACTCACTCACGTGCCATACGAAGCCTGCAAACAGTAAACTTGCTCCAGGGGCTTGTGGAAGTGAATGGAAAGCGTGTCCCTGCTGGCCCCTGTAATTCCAGAGAACGTGCGTTTTTTTCAGTTACACAGGAAGTAGGGCTGTTAGCTCGTTTGCTGTCTAGACAATATGGCCATGAGGGCTTTGGATGACCGCTTGAAGCACTCCAGTGCAGACAGCTCGGTACTAAAAGAAGGCCTGAACACAATCTGGAATATAAGAATAGCCTTTGTGCCAGTCTTAGCGTGTGCGCGTGTCCACCTCCAGAACAAACGAAGCTCTCTAAAGTTCACCACAATCACAACGCTTGGTTGTGCGCGTTGCCCTTGCTCTTGTGTTGCCCACGGCGCTTTGATACACAATTAAACATTGATTGGCACATTCTGGTTCATCTGGATGCAAAAAACAAAAATACTAACATTAGTTCAGCTCACATACATTTCGGGGCCTTACCTCGGGGAGGGAAGTTACTGCAGGCATGAAAGAAATCACGCAAGAAATGTAGTTGTCCGTCACAATCTAGACCGTCGTCGGTTTCTTGGAAGCCACGACCTTGTTTGCTACCGTGGGTGAGAATTCTCCGAGGTGGCAGCCAGTTCTGCAATTTGCGTTTAATTAATTTTTGTCTGCCAACAATAATAGCAGAGAATTACATCCGGCGCTCAGTCGCGTCGAGTTTGTATTCTGATGCCTCAGTCCCACTGCGTAGTGCCATGCCTTCAGCGCTTTAGGGCACATAGCTTGAAACACTGCTATTCACGTGGCCGAGGGTGCAGCGAGTGACACCAGGAAATGACGTACAACACTTAAATATGTATGTGCTCATGACCCTGTAATAATAATTCAGTTTTCTTATACCGCTTGTAAGAATGTAAGATAACACACATTGATTATTCACAGCACCCTGTTTGGCTACTTAATTATTATTATTATTTTATATTGTTTTGTAAAGCGCAAATCAGACTTAAAAACACTGGAGCATTGTATAAAAGGAGAAGAAATACATTACATCTAGAGATTATAAAAAAAGGAGGATTTGATACAATAATGAACCAAAGTACAATTTACAACTTGTTTCTGTACATACCTACTAAGAAACATAGCAGGATTGTTACACCCTGGAAATGAAACAATAGTTGCAGGGAACAGGACTTCAGGACTAATAGATTTAGACCCAATCTGGGGCCACTGATGAACCGTTTACCCTTGTATGACATGAACTGATTTGTAAGAGCTGTGAAATTGTGTATTTCTATCAAATATCAGGAGATTTCATACAAATCATTTAAATGTTGATTTCAGAATAAAATGTGGTTGCTGGTATCATACATATTTTTTCATGCAAGGGTTTACATTAGGTCAAAAAATGGGATCTTAGATTCCAGTAGGAGACTGCTCAAGTAGAATTTTATTTTTTTGACCTTCTACTGTTTTTTGGGGAAACCTGCCTCCAGAAAGAGACATTTTATTTTTGCCAGAAACCTTCGCGGGAGTGTACTCAACAACTTCCCAAAGTTTCATGCCAATCGGATGAATGGTGTAGTAATACATAAAGGACAAACGGACAGACAGACCTACATTTGTTTTTATATACATAGATTATTTTCTGTCTGCTTTTAGTTTAAGCCTTTGCCGCCATTATTTTCTATGGGAGGGTGTTGCAGTAATAGTGGTTGGCCACTTGTGGTGCTGGACGTTCTCTAGCTCTGAATTGGAATAAATATACTACTGGTTTGATTCATTTTTGGCTGTGATAACTTTAGAAGTGCAGTTGATGAATAGCAACGGGCTTACTCTTTTGTAGTTGGGTACATGTCCCTTTCGAAAACCTCCCATTTAGTAGTAACAAGGCCTCTTTTTCAGCCACTCCCCATTCTCACATTTACTACTAAACAGTAAACTTACACGTGTGATAATCTCCTGATAGAAAACATGGGAGAAGTGGCGGTGGAGATTTACACTCCTAGGTTTGTGAATTCCATTCTGTAGTAAATAGTGCTACTGTAGTACAACTTGTACAAAATTCAGTTGATGAATTGGCTTCACCGTTTTGAGAAGCCATTTGCAGACTGGAGTCAGATTCAGTTTGTGGTGATGTGCTAAAAGTGGTGTAGTCGGAAAACTTTTAATGTATTGTTAAAGCTCTGCTTGCACTGATCTTTTTGAGGAGACAGAATTAGCTTGTGTGCCCAATATCATTATAATGAGTCAAATCTTCCAACTGCTGTTGTATGTAGGCACTCTTTATTAATCCATAAATGTGATTTTCTCTTTTGAAATGGTTCAGTTTGTTTTCTTTGTCAGTCACTACCTACCTACAACATGCAAAACTGAAACAACTTTAAAGTAATGGAATGGGTAAAAAAACTTTATAAAATCAGTCATTTTACGCTATTTAGTTTGTCCTATACTTCTTGTGAGATTGCAGAATGGGCTGCAAACTCGTGTTCAATGTATTAGTATTTCGATAAGAACTCCAGTGAAAGGCAAATAATTGAAATTAATATCTCCAATAAATGGGTATGAGTGTGCAGATGCCACTGAAATAATTTGGTTGTAGGGTTCAGTCAATTAATGCATGACCTACAGACCAGTAAGATTCCCCTGTAAAGTGTGGAACTTGGGCATTGAGCACATACCATACAGATGAACTATGAGGAAGGGAGTGGCTATTAGATTTCAGTCGTCTCTTTGGCCATTCGTCCTTTTGTGACATGGCTTCCGTGTAAATCTAGAACATGAAGTAGTCCTTAATTTCATGTGATACCTACATTTAAAGATGATTCAAAGTACTCCTGACAGTGGTGTTTGTGTGTGTTCATGGATTGTATATTAGTCTTTAGCTAAAGCAGTTTCCTTCTTAATGCTCTGGTTGATGAGGCTTCTGCTTCTCTTCGCTAAATGCTGTTTTGATTCATCAAGGGGTTTTTACATAGGCATAACATTTTGAAAACTGTGATAAAACTGGTCCTTTGCTCCAGAATTCTTTAGTGTTACAGGTGATGATTACGCCTGGCAAAACTAAGCAAGCACAATAGTAATCGTGATCTTCCACTGAGAGGTTTTTTTTGTAGCTAAATTGTCGACTGTGAACTTAGGATTTCCAAGTTTTCTATCTAACATACCCATTTGGTCACACAGATTGTGTAATCCTTGCTAAAGCAGCCTGAGCTCCATTTTAAAAAGTATATGCGCAACTAAGTAGAACTTGTCTGCTCTGATCTCTTCATGTGTTTGTGCAAATCAAATTTACTGATTCGCAAAATTTAAATTTGCACTCCTAAATAGATTTCCTCATGGAAACACCTGACCACACTGCCAGGTTTGTGTGTATTCCAAAATAGCGTGCACGCATATTGTGATAAATGTCTACAAGCTGGAGAAGTGTGGCTCAATGATTAGAGCGGCAGACCCTGATGCAGAGGTCTAGCCCGGGACCAGGGTTCAATTCCCCGCCTCGGCGGGTCTTGGGCTCAAAATTCCACGGACCTGATCATTCTCGCCTCAGTGCCTATTCCAATCACGGAGTCCCACTCTGCAACTCTGGGCAATAGCTTGCTTAATCTCCACAACGGCCCCCACAACGCTAAGGATGCCTGGCCTCCACCTTGGGAGTGCCCAGGAGTGGACGCCTCACAGTGAAAGCCAGGATGGGTTCCACAGCGGTATTCGTACAAGCGCCTTGAGACCCTTGCGGGTGAGTAGTGCGCTATACAAGTATCCATTTACAATTAACAAGCTCGCAAATTTGTCATTCTTCAGAAACCTTTTATAGGTATTTTCCCATCCTGAGAACATTAAAATATTTACTCCCATTAACCTCAGGAGTAAGTCCATCAACAGACTGGTAAGGGGAGGGGAAACTTTTAAATGTATGTGAGTGTAGGTGAAGAAAAGGTGAAAGAGAAAGTAATATTTATGTGCAGAAACAAATATAATAAGTTTATAATGACAAATGCAAACTAGTGCATAATATTCACATTTCAAAGTGTTCACATATGCACTAGTGGGGATTGAGGTTAAATGTAATCATGTAAAACAATATCCCTGTATATGTGTGGCAATTTATCGCCACCGTCTTACATTTAACCTCAATCCCCACAGATGCGAGAGGCCATTGAGCCATACCAGATCAACCTAAGGCACCCCGGCATTGATCTTTAAGTGAGTACGGCAATTTATTTTCATTCCAAGTGTTTTGACATATGGCTGAACACCCTCAGTCTCTCTGATACTTGGTCCTCTTTTCCCACAGACCGTCCCCCCTTTCCTTCAGTCTTGAGAAAGACCCGCCGTGACCACCTACAGGGGCACACCAGGGTCGAAATGTCGACGAATCCATAGGTTCAGAATCACCAGGATTCCCACAATAACCAAAGGAATCCCCGGTTGAGACCAAACCATCATCTGACCAAACCCTAATTATACCTGTATATAGATTTGTATAGATTTAGTTCCCGCACTGTATATATTATCCTGTTCACTGAGCACCTATTCACAAAAAGTCACAAAATTGTTTATCACGGTCTTGCTATGTATGTATGAATCAATTTACGAATGAAGTAATTCAGTTTTGTAAAGAATCAAACTTGAATTAATATGTACAATACAATACTTTTGAAGATATAACCTCGTTCTTCTGTGTTTTGAGCAATTGTTTTCTCACTAAACACTATTCCCTGTATCAGAGAGCTGATGTGCTTTTACTTGCATCCATGAGCATTGTTCGACTAACTTGATTTACCCAACAGAACCAATTCTTGTTGAACTGCTACATACCCAGGTTCTGAGGGACACCAGGTCACCCCTTTTTTTGTAAACCACATATGCACTAGGCAACAATGTTTATGCACGTGAGTGATCCTGGGAATCTAAAACATTTGTACATTCACAGGAGTACTCGAGTTCCCAGGAGCACTCCTGGATTTCTTTAGAGTTTCATAAAAAAATGTCTAATATACTCCCAGCAAAGCTATAAAGTAGACCACACAAGTAGGTTTCCAACATTTCATGTTAATTGTATCAAAAATCTCTGCCTCGCATTACTCTGCCAAAATGGGGTGCACTTGCTGATGGGCTAATGTGTTACGTGATCCCCTTTGGTTTACTTTCTTGAAAAATATAGAAAGTAAAAAATGTATTGGATGAATTGTTCAGTGCCAAGGATACAATCTTTACTTTACTGAGCACACTCTAATCGGAAACGTTGTATTATTGATCTACATATATTTCTTGTGGTAGGTAAATCTGCACCATCCAGGAGGTTTGCAGTGCTAGATTTGGTTCTTCATTTACCTTTGCTGATCCCTGCTTCAATACTTTTGGAAAGGCCTCCAGACACCCAGTAATAATCTAGTGAAATCTAGAGATGAACCTCTGAAAACCAAACGTTATAATAAGCGCCTTTTCAAAGATGCTATGAACATAAATAGGTGCGGCGTTGCCAAGAGGTGCCTCCCTTTGAACGAGATGTAGGAAAAACATATTTAGAAATAAATACCTTGTGTATCTTGTTACTTACTGCAGAAGAATCGTGTCGGTTTCCTGCTGACTAAATTACCCTCCTGAGATCTATTAGGGAACTTGTTAACTAGGCTGCATGCGTGGAGCACGCTTTTCAGATGCATAAACCTTTGTTTCCTTTAATATGGTGTCCTCTTGGGTGCAGGGGGGGATGATATTGCAACACAACTTTGGTGCTTTGAATCACCCTGCCAAGGAACAACAGCGGGGTCAAAGGCAAATGGAGTCTTTGCAGAAGTTATCTCATTCCGTAGGGTGCTGTGTATTGTCTTGGGGCACACTTACTGGTAAGAGACCTTTACTAAGGTGACGGTTTTCTCTCACAGTTGTCAACACTGAGCTCTTATCTGGTCAATGAGAGTATTTGAGGTCCATTGTGTCTATAGGAATAAACACTAATTTGTTTCACTACCCATATTCTGGTGTGTGGACTTGCAATTCAGTTGTGCCCATCTTTAGTCCTCTGTTTCGGTCTCTCCTGTGACATCACATGAGCTCTTGCTTGCAAGAGATATTGTATACAAGGGGCTTGCAGCCCACACATTGCTTAGCATTTGTTGGCTTCATTGTCAGTCTTATATGCTGCCTTCTAATCGGCCAGCACGTGCTGTCTTCACTTCCTTTTCTTTCGGCTTTAGCATGGACCAAGTACTGATTTCTTAAGCTTGATTGTGGCCCTTCCGCTGATTGCGCTGTGATTGAGGTAATACTTTTTTTTTTTTTCTTGTCCTCCTGTGTTCCTCTTGCTGTCGGCCGCACTTCAAAGAAGCCCTTTTCTCATTTGAAATGGATGTTTATTGTGACAATAGATGTTATCTGCTTTTATTGTGACAACAGATATTATCTGCTTCCATATTTATTTTCACTGAAACATGGACATGGGCACAGGTGCTTTTCTTATTTGATAGGTTTTTTTGGGAAATGTCATAAATTTTTTTTCTTTTTCATGCATTGAGAGTTGAACTGATTTGCCCAGAATCACAGGAGTGTTGTGCAGAGAGCTAACAAGCATTGGCAAACCAAGAGGACTCCAGTCACCTTTGAGATTATTTGTTCCGCCATTGCCTTTTTTTCCTTTTGTACAGCATGGGCATTACCAGATTTTGGCATTGATTTGTAGCCATGCTCTATAGCAGCATGGCTCATAAATAATAATAAAAAAGGACATTGTTCCACCCTGCTTGAATGCACTTATAAAAAAAAGTTTGTTGGCCCTGCGTTTTAAGATTAGTTTTAGCCACACTGCAATGCATCCTCTCTGCTGTACAGCATGGCTAGCATGGCTACAACACATTGTCACAGTCAAAGGTTCTCATAGGCGAAATCTATTAGTATTGCCAATGCTTGTTTTGGTCATCTGTTTGTCACCCCATTTAAACTTCTAGAGGTTGAGAACATGTTTAAATTACCACACTTGTCTATACTAGGGTCCTGTGTGCTGCTTCAGCAATGTTTCAACCAGTTTGCGATGAGACCAATTTCTGTAAAGTGATCTCAACAAGTCAATGTCTGTTATTTGGGTTGGGTTGGGCTTCTAAAGGGTCAACATATGTCCGTATCATTGCTTTGTGGTCCCATACAATCTTATAATGAGCTGGAGTCTGTCTTATGGATACTTTAAGCGCACATACATTAAAGTAGAAGTTTGTTGCTATTGCTATTCCATTGTTTACACACATACTTCAAGGCTTAAACATATTTTATTTTCTGTTAGTTCAAAGCCAGGTATCACAGCCTGGAGTATTAATTTTGGTGAATAACCAAAATCAGTAGCTAAGGCATTTAGGGCCCCGATTGTGGGTCCTGTGGAGCTGTATGCATAGTGGTATACCACTGTGAGAGGTGTGGCGCAGCGACCAGAGCGGATGAATCTGAAGTGCGAGGCTCACGTTCGATGCTTAGCATCATGTGACTCAGGGCAATAGCTCACTTAATCTCCCCGACTCCCCCGACCCTTTCAGCGACTGGATACACTTGGGGGGGGGGGGGGGTGCTAAGTAACTCTTTACAAATGACAAATTATTATTGTTAGATAGTGCCATATCACAAGGAGCAGAAACTCCAGATCCGATTTTTTTTTGTTTTACTTGCTGGAAGATCCTGCTAGTAAAATCACATACAGTTTGGGCACAAACCCGAACCACTTAGAACACTTTTGCCTGCCACCTTACAGCCTGCCCAACCTACTGACATCACAACACTGTCACATTTACCACCAGACATTTTGTGTGTTTTTTTCTGAATTTAGTGGGGTTAACTCCAAATCGCACATACTGGTGTGGTATTTCCGCATGGTGTCAGTGTTTACAGGTGCATCATATTCTACCTGCCAGTGTTATCCAACTATAAATGGAGGCCTCCGTCTTTACAGGCCCCTTCATTAATGTTTGCACTTTTGGGTTTGAAGTACACATATATATATATATATATATATATATATATATATATATATATATATATATATATATATATCAAGATTTGAGGAATGTTTGTCAATAAACTGTTAAATGTAATATGCTGTCCATCACTGGAGAAGCAAAGTCCGGTCGTTATGCTATAAATGCATTTACAATTGCTATCTGCGTCACTTCCTGTCGTTCAGGGCATATCTCTTGCCTGTGATTCTCGCCCGTGCTGGCGTGCGGGGAGTCTTTGTTTACAGTCGGTGTTGTGACGTGCTGAATGGAGGGCAGCCAGGTCAGCCGGCTGCTGCATTTCTGCTGTGTAATTCCAGCTGTCTGCCACCTCCTTTTTTTCCCATGCTGTTTTTTTTCTGTTTCATAGTTCAGCTCTTTGCAGAGTGGCATCACGTGGGAAGCTTTTGCTTTTTATGAATGAGTTACATCAGTCCTGGGAGGAAATCCCTTGAAGGCATGTACAGTACTTGAGGAAATGCCTGGGACCTGTCAGTCACCGCCGCCCCCGCGGGGGATTAGCCAAATGAGAGCTGGCAATGTGACCTGATGGAAACATGAACTTCAATCCCAGCCCACCCGCGTCCCCAGCACCCCCTCCTCACACGCAGACACGCTCGCCAGCAAACAAACGGGAAAGGTTTTTATTCCAGTCACCTTCTAAGGTCGCTTTGATCGTTGCGCCACGCATCAATTCATCATTCGCGGCATGTTACCTGTGTAATAAAATCCCCTCTCCACACACGGCCGGGTAAAAGGACTGTCTGATAGCCGGTCGCCTCACGCAGTGCCGCTTATGTCAGTAAAAGAGTGGAAGCTTTTAACAGACTGTGAGCACCAGTGAATATTATGGGCCTCATTTAGAACAAAATGGCGCAGCGCGACACCGCATGCCATTTTGCTGCGTCAGGCTGCGTCAATTTCAAAATAGAGGGATGCGTCCTGTTTACCACAATATGATGCATCCCTGTACTTTCCACTGCACTGGCACACAATTGCCTGCCATGCATCAACGCGGGCACCCATGCACCAAGGACACCTTCTTGCACAAAAATAATAATTGATACATTTTCCTCTTTCTATGTGTGCTCTATGTGTACTCTATGTATGCTGTAGTATGCAATACACATAGAAAGAAGAAAAAGACAAGGAGAAATTAAAATACTTCTCCTCGTTACATCTCCTTACGCCTCCCCTTCGGTGGTGTAGGATTCTGACGCATTCCCAGGTTTACGAAATGTTGTAAATCTAGGAGTACCGAAGAATCCATGGGTGGTGCGTGGGGATACCCACAACAACACCCATGTCACGCCCCTTACACGCAAAGTAATGCATGAAAAGGGGCCATATTTACATGGCCATGAAAAGCCACCGCACTGGTGACGCAAGGGGCTTGGGATTAAGCCCCTATGTGCTTTGTGCACTTCTATTTGCAGGAGGCGCTAGAGCCCTGCTTAGTCAAAAAACACTCTGTGCACTCCTGTATCTATGAGATGTGCATCTCTGAAAGGCGGTGTGCCACTCTGTATATGGAGTGCTGTGTGCGCTCCCCTGTATTTATGAAATGATCCGCATATCTGTAACTGTATGTGAAACAACATCTGCACCGGTCTGAAATGCTGTGTGCACTTTTGTATCCATGACACACTGAGTGCTTCTTCATCTATCGACCACTATGCACTCCTCTGAATTCCTGAAATACTGTTGCACTTGGGACACCCTGTGCATCTTTGTGAAATTCTGCATCCATCTTTATGGAATGTTAAATGCACCTTTGTCTAAATAATATCTGCAACTGGATGGAGTGCTGTGTGCACCGGTGTATTTATAGAGTGCTGTGTGTACTTTATATCAATGAAACGGTGTGTGCACCCTTGTACTTCAGCTGCCTTGCACTCCTCCATATCTGTGAAATATTCTTTACCTTTGTTGAGTTCTGAGCACGTCTGTGGAATTGTTTTGCAATCTGCATTTGTATAATCATTACTGCCATTGGTGTGCTTCTGCAGCACCTTTTTGTCAGTGTCCGATTTGGTGCAGGCTAGAACTTAAGTTCTTTGTTGCCCTGTCTGATTAGGTGCTGTGGCGGCTGGTATCTATGTGTAGTGGTGAGACGGGGTAAATGGGTGCTGGGTAATAAATAATATAAAATCACTTAAATGCGACACATCCTCCTCCTCACTGCATGTCTTCCTCTAGTGTTCAGCGCAGGCCTCAGCGAAGTACCTTAACCAGTCCTTGTGCTGCTCCCATGAAGCATGAGCGCAGTGCCAGGATTGGAGGGAGCGGCTGTTCTCGGCGTACCAAGGGCACTGGAAGCCTGTACTTGCTCTAATCCAGCTGTATTAAGACTGCTGGGTTAGAAGTTTCAAAGTGTGATGTCTGACTGGTCGTCTCAAGATGGATGGCAAAAGGTACTTGTGCATTTTTTAAATGTAGTGCGCGGTAGCCCACCTCCTCCCTGCTGCTGCGCTCAGTAAGACCCGCCCCGACTCTCTGTTCGGGACGTGCGGATGAAAAATAAATTGGTAATAAATTATTACCATTTTATTTTTCATATCTGTCCTTGGGTTGCATTTTGGTTAGCGGGGTGACGCTCTGCCGCTTTCACACATACCTCAGCCCTTATACCAGGCTGCTCAGTCAATTTGAGGCTAACCAAACATGCACGTGTGATTGCTTTCATCACTTTTGTGTTCAAGCTCAAGTTTGAGCAAAACTGAACGTACGTAGTTGAGGTGATGAGCATATGGTAACTGTCATTTTGTGCACTGGGTTCTGAGAAGTGCTGCAAACGTAACCACGCAACATGAGGCAGTCTATGTGAGTTTGTGTTGTGGGTAGGAATGCAGTGGATAGAGTAGCACTTTTATAAATATTAGTTGGGTCTATTGAAAGAGACCAGATTTGGAATCAGAAAGAATTTGATTTATGGGAGGAATAACACTTCATAAGCTTTACGCATAAGTGCAAAACCATGCATATTTAGGAAATTGTGCAAACACATGTCCCTCGGTGCCCAATAAACATATTCCCTTTACAGAGAGATCAGAAATACCCTTAAAACAAGAATGAACTAATTATCAAAGTTGCATGAAATGTTCCTGTATAACCATAAATGAATTTGAATAGAGGCATCCCTCAAGTTAGTTCAGGAGGAGCATGAGACAGAATCCAGGATCTTTGATTTCATTCATATTAATATCATATCAATTCATATTCAGGATTATCGCACTTAATAAAATAAGGCAAGTCCCAGGCACAGCACTGAATCCGTATCTCGATGATGACTTCAATGCATGTAGTAATCGTTGCCTCTCAGCAGTAACCAGAGCGCATCATAAATACACACCCTTACATAATTCACTAGGAGGCATATGCACCGTATGCACCTCCACACTGACCCATCAATGTTTCTCTAGCCTGCTCTGGAAGGCCCGCCTCCAGAAGGTTAGGTAGTGGTTTGAGTGGCATTCCCAGTTGGTCATTGGTCACCGGACTAGATCCCACAGAGGAGTTAAAAAGTATCAACTTTAACAAGGTTGTCACTAGAAGGAATTCTCTCTCCCCATGGGGCTGAATCAAAGCAGCAACATTGTTTTCCATTGCCTCCTTCCAGATAGATGTGTCGACATACTATCCTAACCGAGTGGCTGACCTGAAAAAGAACTTCCTCGAGTAGAAGAACGGCTCAGTTCAGTCGTCCTCTCTACCACCCAATTACAATAACACTCTTTTATATTCGAGTTTGTAAGCCTTGCTAGCCAATTAAAAGCTTAAGACTTGATAACGATACGCAGGAAAGAACTAGACGTCGTTTCCAGCTAGGACAAAAAAAATATTTACGAGAAAACATTCAAATGTGTTAATTGCAATTCTAATTAAATGTGTTGGTTAACATCTGGCTCTGGTGACCTTACTGTGCAAAATATATCACAAGTGTGAGCTGTAGAGCAGGCTTTGCACCATGAGGTCATTGCTTCCAGCCACCAGAAAACGTGGGGTGTGCTGTTATCTGGAAGCGTCCGAGCTCCTGAAGCCCAACATTCTGCACCAGGCGTCTCCTTTTGAGTAAGACTCCATTTCATCCTTCCGTGCTCACGTGCCAACTTGTCAGCTCTGTGAACACCACTTGTGACTAGACCGGCAGCAGTAGTCACTTGAGTCGCATCATCCTGGTACTACCAAGATGCAGCAACCGCGGCAGGTAAACTGCAGTCAGGATCTGGCTTCTGAAACAGCTAGCAACCAACCCTCCCAGAAACAACAAGCCTGGTGAGCACTATTGCAGGTCAACAAGAGAACTCCACTATCTAGAGGAGGTTTGATACATTTGCATGGTCTACAAGTAGGGCGGTTCTCAATAGATCCCAGGCCGTGAGCACCCAACTCCCCACCGAGTCGCACAGGAATCTTCGGTTTCTCTGCTAGTCAAACCTGGCTTTGACTGTCCATCTTAGTCTTACAGTAAATCCATAGGTTTCTCTTTCCCATTCAAGTAGCAGCATGGGGCCTTATCCAAGGTAACAAGGCATCAACAGGTTAGAGTTTTTACGATGGACAAACACAGCACAACCTTGAGTTGGACAAAATGTTACGAAAAATCTTCAGCCCAAAAAAGTGGCAATGTTCTGGTCGGAATAACAACCACCCTTTACACACAGCACGTCAGTTTCATAAATGGGGCATAGTGTGCCGGAGGCTTGGCGGGGGTGATGGTGTCGGACAGTTGTGGGGGCATACTTTGTGACAGTTGGAGAGGGGCAAACACCCACACAGTCAGAATGCCTCGTTATATGGGGCACATCTCACTGCTGTATGCGTACAAAGCAGCCTCTTCCAGTTATATAGCTTCACACAGCATCTCATTGCTATATATATATATATGGTCACACCATCCCACAGCTACCGACACCCACTTTTTCATACACCTAGAACAGCTTTAGGCCTCACAACTTCACAGAAGTAAGGAACGACTAGGAAAGCTTTCAAGCACCTTCCTGTGCTTCGATTAATCTCATTCAATGAATTTAACCCCTTTCCGCTCACACTGTACTACTTATGCATACAGCAGCACTGCATGCTGCATCAATGTGCAGTCAGAATGTGGCCTTAAATCGCTCTTCACGTCTCGCAGACCAAAGAAGCAAACAGTGTTTCACCACCTGAGTGGAGCACATGGTCTCACAGACTAGGTTCCAGCGCATATCACTAGCATACATGACACACATGTTCCTGAGACAGGGGTGAGCATCATTCCATAGATGGAGGCAGTGGTGTTATGTGAAATGTTGGGGCCACCTGCAGACTGTGATGAGGAGTCCCTGACTCTTCCATCTATCACAGACATTCTTTGGTTCTGGATTGATGGCCTCCAAAAGGCTTGGGGGGCCTGGAGGGTTGGGGCCACCCATGTACTGCTGGGGCCACTATTACGCCTGTGGATGTTCACACTGCATTTCATAGACACAGGGGTGAACTGCATTCCACTGATATGGCGGTGTACAGTGCTCCATGGATATAGGGGTGCACACTGCATTTCTCGGTTGCAGAGGTGCACACAGCATTTAATACACAGAATCTCATCGATACGGAGGTGCACTCTGCTTTTCGTACAGATATTGGTGAACACCGCATTCCATTATTATGGAGGTATTCTATTGATACCGAGGGGCAGTGGCAGTTTGTACGGTATGAGGGTGGCGGGGCGGGTCAGGGGGTGAAAAAAATATATAACACTTACTTCCGCACTGCAGTCTCTCCGCGGTCCTCTCTCCTCCTCTCTCCTCCGCTTCTCTTTCTACTCACGGAAGCACACAGGCTCCCCTAAGCCAATCACGACGTTGCTGTCACCAGCATGACAGCAGCGTCGAGATTGGTCTGAGTAGCTTGGTTCTGCGCTCAGACAGAGAGTGGGAGACTGTGTATGTTTTCCACTCACCCTGTGCAATGCAGCCAGGTGAAGAACATGTGAAGTGCACATGACTGTTTGGTGTGCCAAACTATCATGCGCACTTAAGTGCACATATTTCCTTCCTTCTCCCCCTGCTCTGACAGCCCCGCCCTAACCTGGCTCGCACTGAAAAATAAAACGATAACATTATGTTATATGATTTGTCCTTTTTTGCACTGCTGAAAAGCAGTGGGGCGATTCTCCTCCATGTTTGCCTTAGCGGAGGAGCTGCCGCTGCTGAGGTGCACAGTACTCCGTATATACAAGGGTGCATGCAGCATTCCACAGATACAGAGGTTCACACAACATTTCACAGTCATAAGGGTGAGTGCAGCATTCTACAGATGGAGGTCAACAGTGCCCCATAGACACAGAGTTGCACTGGGCTTTTCATTGACATAAGGGTGAAACGCAGTGCTCCATTGAAACTGAGGTGCACAGCACTCCCTAGATATAGATGGGTATGCTGCATTCCATATTTAAAAAGGCACACACACCATATCCAGGCTCTTGCAGCCCACACAGCTTCCACAGATGCACGGTATCATTCCATGGATACAGAGGATGTTCACAGGCTGAAGTGCACAGTCTCCCACAGACACAAAGATGCAGTCTTCCCCAGCTAGAGGTCCACACCACCTTCCATACACACAAGGGCCTGCTGTACTACTTGCACACGGAAGTGCACACCACCTTCCACACATACAAGAGCCTACTGCATTCCTTGCACACTGAAGTGCACACAACGTTCCACGGATACAGAGAAGCACGCGAAATTCCACAGATAGAGGTGCAATCGCACATTCCATAGATAGAGTTCCACACATCAGTCGACTGACATTGAGGGCACACAGTGCTTCCTTCAAAGATGTAGAGTTGCACATAAGCTTGGAACAAGTCCGAGAGGTGCGGAGGTCCTGGAACCCAACGCCACTGTGAGACCATACTAATGGTAACACAATACAACACAAATCTCAAGTATCATAACCGCACAGAACAACTACTCACCCAAGCCAGGGCTTGCACAAAATCAAACAAAACCTACATGCAAGCAAGCTTTGGCTTGCCTCAGAACGGACAAGGCAAATGCGCCTCCAGGTTTTGTGTTGCACCGAAACCTACTCCGCTATACCATTCTTACGGATAGAATCAGTGGGGATATGTACAGCGTCTTCAAATAATGAAATGTTTTATCCGCTCTACTCCTGGTCAAGACACAAGCTCGCATGTCCACAGCACCAACAAGTTTGGAATACCTCTCACAGTGCTTCGTTTGTAAAAAAAAAATTAAAAAAAAAAAGTGCCAGGGCCCCAGTCAGGAGGCAACTGCAGCTTGCAACACCTATTGCCCCTGCCGGCGCTGCCGATGACAGAACCAACATAACTACTAACTATCACACTGCTGAAAATGTGACAATTCAGACTATTTAATGCACACAATGCTATAAGAATGGCTTGGGCGGCAGGTATTGGTCACTTTTAATGTATATTGAAAGACTAAACCACTGTTGTTGTGTTCATCTCTAAATTAGATATACAGTGCCACTATGTGGCAGACTGTCATAAGTTCTGGTCTTGACATTTAAGTGCCACTGTATCAAATGACGGCAATTGCAAACAAAACAAGTGATGGACAGAATGTGGATCAATGTCACACATTCACCCCAGTCCAAAGATCTGGGCCCAAATCCATCGTTTTTTTGCACTCCACACCACCCTGGGTTAGACAATGGCGATATGCAAATCAGCTCTGACCCTGTTGCCCCATGGGAACAGTCCAGTCCGAACTACAAAAGCCATGTCCTTCCCAGAACGGAATCAAGCATCCGAGGACTGGACCGGTTTCGAGGTAACACCTCTCATCAGCCCGGCTAGCTTGACTCCAGTGGTGTGGAGTGCCTGGGACCCACGTCTGAGCATCCCCAGTGCACTTATGGCGGCAATTGCAAACAAAACAAGTGATGGACAGAATGTGGATCAATGTCACACATTCACCCCAGTCCAAAGATCTGGGCCCAAATCCATCGTTTTTTTGCACTCCACACCACCCTGGGTTAGACAATGGCGATATGCAAATCAGCTCTGACCCTGTTGCCCCATGGGTCCAGTCCGAACTACAAAAGCCATGTCCTTCCCAATACTGTATCAAATGAAGCACTGCTCTCAGAACCCCCAGCACAACACCCACACTTCCAAGATAAGCCACATAACCACTCTACCAAACACGCACACAAGACCCTGCTTGCAGGGAAGTGGTCATGGCAACCATGCAAACAACCAACCCACACTAGGCGATCAAGCACATAAGCGCTGGCTTCCACTATATGTGACACGGTCAACTAAGCGCTACAGAGCCACCGCTGCTGCAGTTATTCTCTATGCAACTAACAATACAATTCACAGAAAAAAAGGTGCACGCAGATATTCAGAGCTACAAAGATGCACACAACGTTTCACAGACCTAATGATGCACACAACATTCCAGGGAGGCGCGCACAGCATTTTCGAGCTATAGATAGCACACAGAACTTCATAGATACAAAGAGTATGCCATAGCTAGAAATGCAACCAGGGTTTTACCAAGTAGCTCACAGTATGTCCTATATAGTGGGACAAATTAGGGACATACATATTCCATGAATAGAGCTACATACATAATTGCTTTTACAGAGGTGTATAAAGCACTGAAGGAATGCAGAATTGCACACAAACTGTCCATATATGCAGCAGAGTGGACATTTCACAGCTACATAGGTACATGCATGAATTTAGAGCACAAGGTGCAGCGTTTCATAGATGAAGGGCATCTAGTTTTATACTTTGGTGTCTGCCTGAATCGAGTTTAAAAAGATTGTGCTTTCTCTTACGAGCAGCTTGTAGCTCTAACACTCAGTGGGAAAGCTTCTCCTGCATGTTATTTCACACCACCTGAAGGAATACTCATGGCTGCAGCTTACAGTGATTTTTTAAAATAAATTCAGGGTAGGGAGATGTAATAATCAATGTATAGTTAAAGCAGAGGGGCTCCTAACTGTTGAATATGTCTCCTGTTTTTAAAAAGGCCTTTTTTCACTTCACCCTAAGACAGTATCTAGAAGGCCTCATATCACCAAATCTTCAAAGATTAAAAAAAGTTGAAGTAGAAAGATTGGGCCTTGGGCCGTCACTCTTAAGCCGTTCTCTATCATGTGTTTTTGCATGGTTTGATATTGTTTCGGTGAACTTTCCTTCAAGGCATGGCATTTCGTGGGTGATTACATAGCCCCGTTTGTGTTGCTATTAGGTTTTGGTGACACTGCATCAATCAGTAGTTTTTTTGTTAGACTTCAGATGCAGCATGATGTTTAGCTTGTAAATAAGACCCAATGCTTGTTCTTTTCTGTATCTATTTTGTTGGTGCAACAACATTTGAATTGCTGATTTTTCTTTTGTTCAGGAAGTGTTCGCGGTTTTAGATTCCATAATGTCTTAAAGAGGCAGTGCTATTCACTAATTGCTCTACCACATTCGGTTATTTCAGTTTGCTAGCAATAGGTTTTCTTCAGTGGTAAAAGACATACTGTCCCATTTTCTTTTTATATACATTTTTTAAAGCTTTTTTTCTTGAAACTGTGCCTATCATACACTGTAGTGTAAGTAACTATGGGGTAACCCAGTATCCCTCAGAACCTGGGCAAAGCTTTTTTTTTTTATATAAACAGTAGTTCTGTCGGGTAAAAACGAGTAATTCAAGCTTTCAAAATTAAATTCACGCAATGATTTCTCAAGTTGCAATGTTAATTGCTCCGTATAGGCCAAATCCAAAATACAAGGTAGGGTATAAACAAATTATTTTATGATTTTTTAGTTGCTTTCATAAGTACCCTGTTTCAATATACACATTACAAATTGTGTATATCTTGCCGAAAATCATGGTACATGCATGGTAGTTAAGAATTGACAACATCCAAAAACAGAGCATGAATCATAATCTGTAGGGTTGCTTTTACGGCCCATCACACTTTATACGTCAAGTGTCCATCTCCCATCTAGCATATAGAATTGTCTGGCCCCAGGGACACGTTCCCTGCCTGTCAGTACTCCCTTTAAGCCTGCCAGGCTCCCCACACCTTTTCTCACTACTTGGGCCAGCTCCTGCTTTGATAAACCACCTTTTTAGGACTCTGGCACCAACCTAGGTCAGACTTCCAATCCATGAGACTTGGTGGATGAATCTGTACTCCCCACACTCTTGCAATATTCCCCTTAGCCACCACTACAGCCAGCAGCAGCCACACCTTCTGGTATTTAGGCCAGACACTGCCAGAAGGAGCCACTTTGCGTCCAATGGGATCTCAAGTGACATTACACATGACATGACTCCAGTAACCCCCTCTCCAATACTCCTGTATCATTTGACGTGTGAAAAAATGTTACCCTCTTGTCCACACCCCTGTAGACCTGTCGATGTTGGCACCCTCCACATTTTGGCTTACCAGGTCCTTGAGTAGTAGGATACTGTCCCTTTTTCCAACATGTCTTCTGTGATACTTTGCAGCGTATGACCTTTAAGTTGATCACTTGCAATGCAAGCCTAATCTTCTGACTCATTTTCATAAAACAGTTTTTGAGGGCACAGCTCAACTCAGTTAATGCAGTGCAGTCTTCAAAGAACATATCCATGTCGGCCAAAATGTGGTTCATTATGGGATTTTCTTTATTGGAGTGTTAGGAGTAGCACACAGTCACCTTAACTATTACCTATCACTACCCTATACAAAAAGCCTCACCTATTGACTTTTGCAATGTGTATTTGCAGCAATTTTGCCTGCCTGGTAAGAGATTGGATGATGAAATAGCCTATTCTTGCACATGGTCGTTAGGAGCTCTTAACACTGCAGAGACTGCTGATTCAGAAATGTTGTAGATTCAAACTAAACTTCTTTAATAATCAGATTTTGTCATTATTCTATATTATACACAGATACATCTATCATATATTGAGCAACTGTATTAGTGATCTGGTAATGGTCTTGCATTATCTGAAGTGTTCCACAGTGTCTGAGGGATTTAGAGCACCCAAATTATATTTGGGGTATTCAGTTGGGTGGTCTATATTTTGTCTGGGTATAATCATGACTGCTCCACACTCTGCAGTGATCTGCTGTGTCGGGCGGTGCTTGATGCCACGCTCCTGACAATATTTCAGGATGGTTTTAGAGCAGGGGTCTCCAACCTTTTGTGTAGTGAGAGCTACTTCTGGTCAGTGAAAATCGTCGTGAGCTACCAAACCCCAAGCAACTCGCGCATTTTTCCGAGAGACCTCTCACGCCCAGTTTCATTGACATTAAGGTTAAAAAACCTATTTTCTTCAGAGCCCACCATACTGTGGTATGAACACAAGACTTAAAGTTCCCTAGAAACACTAAAACGATTGACTTTGGATTTGTGTTTTGTTGTCAAACCACTTTACGACCTTTCACAATAATAGCTTCAAAATCAGGACCTTTTAATACCACGTGGACACCTTTAGAATGTTATATTGCAGACCATTTGTGAGTAGTAGCCATGCTCGTAAATTAAAGAACACAGTTTGAAAGTGAGATAAGTAACCCACCATAGCTATGTGTAATTATGAACACAGGAGGACTGCTTTTCACAAATAACCTGACATTTCATTAATTTTGACCAAAGCATACTTCTGGGCTTGTATTGTCTTTAGTCGTGTTCTATAAATAGGAAGAGGGCTTAAAATTGTACCACACACACCAAGCGCCAAATTCACAAAGATGAAGTTTTTGCAAATCAAAATTTGATTGGGTTCTCCTACATTTGTAGCAAACATGTTTGGACTTTTTTTAAATTAAGAAAAGCTTTCAAAACTACTCCAGGTAATATTTCATGACAGCAGCAGACTTTTGTGACATAGCCCTGGGACCTCAGGCTTATGGTGACTGATATCACCCACACCACAATATCACCTTCCGACCTAAAAAATATTATTTCTCCAACCAACCATGATTACCCTCTTAAATGCTTGTCTATTCCTGCCCTTTATCTTAGCGCAGCAAGGCGGCTAGCTAGCTATGCTGTGTGAAAGTTGGCTAAATATACCCCCAGACCCAGAATAAAGTACTAACTTTAGCCCTAAAATTTGGCATTTAAAGCATTTTGCATGATTGGACTTATTTTTTCCAAAATTTCACCTAATTGCGTGAATGGAAATTACGTGTTTTGCACACACCTACTAATAACCAGAAGCAGACATTGCAAGATATCAAGTGTAGCCATTTTAAAGATGGGGACAGAATGTGGCCAAACGGCTAGGGCGGTGGAACTCTGTGGTGCGCAACCAGGTTCGGTTCTCGCCAGGGGCGCTCAACGTTCTGTGATTCTGGGGCTGGGCAAATCACTTAATCTCCCAGTGCCTAACAAAAAGTAATGTGTCCGTTTGTAACGTAACTGGTGCTCATGTAAAGCGCTATGATACCTTTGGTTCTAGTTTGCGCTATAAAACTGCACACAAAAAGAAAATGACAAAGTTCCCCTTGAAAAGTACATCCCCAGGGCCCAGCCTGAAGAACATCACTGCTGTTCAAGACAAGCTGGCATACTATTGCAGCCATACAGGACGATGATGGGGACTGGGCTGCATGCGTGAGCCTTGGCTCCTGGCCAATAGGTGGGAATGTATTAAATAGGTAGGGCCATGACATGCCACATTACGGACATGTGGGCAGTACATTAAGAAGACTCACAGACACAACAGTGAGACAACAAAATAAAGCAAACGCCACAATAGTGACACAACACAAGGCGTGAAAGAGGAGGCCGCTGCTTGTCGGAATGGGAAAGAAAAGAGGCCCAGGCACACTATTATGGAAACTAAACAATAATATCCATGGAAACAAATAAATATCTCAAATGACCCATAAGTGAGACATGAAAAGTTCAGGCAAAGCCCTGAAACTGATGTAAAATCCCAGAAATGGAAGGTCACAAACCACACTGTCTGACCTTAAAACAGAGCAGGCCTCGAAAATGCTTAAAACTATTATCTAGCCTGCAGTTTAAATAACTTCAATTGCATGCTCTCCCTTTAAAGAGGAAAGTCTTTTTTTTTTATTTAGTGGCAAAATAAAATACTTTGGTCATAGAATTAAATGCATCATCTTGTGTACAATAGTAGTAGGCAGCACTGTTTATTTTCTTTTAAAAATATGGGCTAAATGCAGGTTGAGATGCATACAAAATAACCATTTTGCCAGTCAAAGACGTTTCAAATAAAGGTTCAAATTGGACAAACATTGTCATTACCACATTCGATAGGTCATTTGTTTTATCAGTGTGCTAACTGTTCTTAAGTGTACAATGTTTTATAGATAGAGATACCTCTCTGTACAGCACAAACTTCACAGCGACCTCAGGTCAAGAGTAAATCAAAAATGATTACACATGTAGACTACACCTCATGGCCGCGGTATTTCGAACTACTTAATACTGGTTATTAACCAAACATCCGACACCCCGATTTAGTTCACAACAAAGTGCACCCAGATAATTATTTGTGGGCTTACCATAACGTGGTTTTACAGCTGGTGCTTGCTGTGCTGATCCGTTGGTATCGCGCGTATAACAGGGACAGAGGCTCTCTCACATAGGGGCATGCTCTTGTAGGTCGAGTGGTATCAAGGACACTGCTGGCTGCAGGCATAATTCGTCCCTAATTGACCTCGGTCAATGCTGATGCTTAGCTTCTGGCGTCACGGTAGGCAGAAGTTGAGCAGGCATCTTTCCTGACTGGGCCTGAGGCTCGGGAGAGTGCACTCACTGCATGCTGCCTGCAATGCTGGTTCATAGTGGCTGCAGAGAAGTATTTTAAACGCCTGTGGAAGTCTTTTAAAAACAGCCCAGTGCTGCGGGGAGCAGCTTGATTACACAACAGATGTATGAAGGAGGCCGCAGCAGGGTTCCGTGAGTCTCCGCTTCATTGAATCATGCAGCAAGCTCTAAGGCTCTAGTGTAGCATGTGTACTAATTGTAACATGCTGTTGTGTCTCGCATTTGCATTACCTTCACTTCATATGCTTTGTAAATCCCTGGCGTAGGCAATGTAACACTGCTCGAGCCAAGCCGATATCACTCGCTTCTCCCCGCCCCAGCTAACTAATAGCCAATGGCAGCAGTGCGATCCCGGAAGAAACTCCAGCAAGAACAAACACGAGGCTAAAAAGGCCCAAAAATAAACATAACGACAGTGATAGGGCACAAAAGTGGGCACCAGGCCGCGAGCTACTAGAAGGTTATTGGCGAGCTACCGGTAGCTCGCGATCGACCGGTTGGAGACACCGGTTTTAGAGCCTGATGTATTTAAACATTTTTACCCCTAATCATCATCATTTTTATAGCCCATGAAAACGTTGAGCATTTTGCCTTGGGGACTAAAAACACTGACGTGATGTTTTACATTTACATTTTTTTTTTTACAATCTCCTACCTATTTTTTGTTTTCCCCTGTATATATAATTTGCTTAGCCTGTAATGGCTACTTCTCCCATGCTACTCCGTTATCCTGTGATGGAACAAATTAACCGGCTAATGGATCCAGATCATACGGCTCAATATTGGGAGGTGTGGTATTTAGCTACACAGCCTTATGTGTCCTGTTTTTTTCCCCTCACTACTTTTTTCTGCAATGCAATTTGTAAGGGCTGAGGGGTCGATGTAAATGTTGTCCTATTTATGCGTAACGCTGATGTTGTGAACTTCTGCCCTATAAAAGAAACTTCCTTCAATGTTATTACCACATACTAAGTTCCAACTCATGTTAAAACATGTCTCTCTATTCCTCTTTCTCATCCTCAGGACTTGTCGGGCTCCATTGATGATTTACCTGCAGGGACTGAAGCAACGCACAGTTCAGCTGTTAGTGCATCGGGGTCTACAAGCAGCCAAGGGGAGCACAGCAACCCGGCGCAGTCGCCTTTCTCTCCCCATGCATCTCCACACCTCTCCAGCATCCCTGGTGGTCCTTCGCCCTCTCCTGTGGGCTCGCCTGTTGGAAGTAACCAGTCTCGCTCTGGACCTATATCACCTGCAAGTATTCCTGGTAAGTTGGGACCCAACAGTCCGCACCATTGTCTTCATCTATGTGTCCATGCATGATTTATAAGGATAGGTTGTCAGGAGGTTTGAGGCAGATTCAGCACAATTATTGGTTATTGTGCCCACGAATGTACACTTTAAAAAGGGAATTTTCTTTTGACATAGTGCCTTGACTAGAGAGTTGGCAGTTGTATAGCTTGATTTGAGATATTTAGTGACTAGGTTTGGCAAGTCAATCTAGAGGTGAATCGATCACACACACTTACCGATTGCTCTGGAGAAATCTTGAAAAGAAATCATTCTTCTTAAGATCTTAACAACAGATAGTATAGGTAGGCAATGATATTGTGCTCTCTTCCTAATAAAATAGACTGCCTGGCATTAAGGCAGTTATTTGTATTCCTGCCCAATACTTGAGACAGTAAAATGGTTTTGGTAGAAGAGCGAGCATCAGTGGCGTAACATAGGCCCTGCAGCACGGAGGCACCACCAATCTCCAGGGGCCACCTTCGGCACTGTATCCTGACTGCAGAGTTCCTGATTAAGTCCGGAGGAGGGCCCCTCCATGTACCTTGCAGAGGTGTCCTCTCAAGGTTTGTTATTCAACTTACGAGCATGTGCGTAATGTATTCAAATATACTACTTACCTAAACATAAACAAGCCAGTAGCCCTTCTACATACCTTTGACCCTCCTAGATCAAAGCTGTGGGTTCATCCATCATATTAACTGGTTGTCTGTGCCTGATATACCAGGCTAACCAAGTCTAGTGAAAGGTTTGTGGACTCATCGCTCAGTCTGGTGTGGGCCTTATTTAAACTGCACTGAAATGAAATCCACAGTTGATGGTATTTACTTTGCGAGGTGGTCAGTCAATGCAATACTAGCACTTATGGTGTCCTGTTTACTTAGCTCAACGTTGACAGCTTGACTGGCTGAGGTATGAAATCCTGCGGGCAGCCAATTAGTATCCATATACATTTGCGATGGCTACCAGTATGTCAATGATATGATTGTTGATGAAAATCACGTAAAACTAAAATCTTTTGTGTCCTCTTGGCATAGAGTTGATGGAAGTTTGCCCAGCATGTTTCAGACTAAATAAGCCCTGAAAGCGGTTGTTTGGACATTAGCCTCAAATGTGGATACAGTGTTCTGTTTTGCTGCGCAATGGGCCCTGGTCCTTATTCTTTTAAAAGTAGAAAGAACCTACAAATAATTCCTTTCTGCTTTCAGTTCTCTCAGGACATTCCTATGCACTTCATTGTGCAGCTAACCTTTCTGTAGAGATGGACAATCCAATACATTAATGGTGAGAGCTAACCAGTGGTCTATCTTGAGCCCTAAGAGTTAAAGCACAAGTCGAGACATATAAATATTTTTCAAATACACCATGCACAAATATTGTGTGAAAATATTATAGCCCCTTTGCCGCGGGGCTAATTTCCCCGCGGTGCGGGGGGAGGGGGGCCGCGTGCAGCGTCGCGGTGCTTGTGACAAGCTTGGCTCGTAACGCTGCACGGTGGTGCTGTGCTCATGACGAGCTGAGCTGGTCATGACCACGCCCATTTCCATGAAACACTCAGCACAGCAGGGGAATTATACCTGCGTGGGCGTTCTGCGGCGGTCATGACGAGCTCAGCGCCACTGTGCGAGCACCAAAGGTGATAAGGACACTTTAAAATGGGGGGGGGGGCAGGGGTAGAGGAAGTGTAAACATATGTCCCATTTCAAGAGAGGAATCCTTCACCACCTCCCAGGCTATGTCTCCAATGCCTACTGGCATAGGACCTGTATTTCCTGTTCTCCCTGGGAGCACAA
Source organism: Lissotriton vulgaris (assembly GCF_964263255.1). Taxonomy (NCBI): domain Eukaryota; kingdom Metazoa; phylum Chordata; class Amphibia; order Caudata; family Salamandridae; genus Lissotriton; species Lissotriton vulgaris. The sequence goes on from NC_141694.1 coordinate 845,912,470, forward strand.
CAATCCTGTTGTGGTCGCCCCCAGTGATGAGACTCCTGGGATCTAGCTACAGTCGAGACACTCCCTGTTGATCTGCTCAGGACATTGGTCCAATCGTTTCAGACTATTGCCAAGTATTCCACCGTCAGGAATGCGCACTGGTCACCTAGTTTCATAGTAGGTGCGATTTCTTTGGGAAGATCGGGGACATCATCCGTCCTTATTTGTTCATGCATAACATCAATTTCGTCTTTTCAATCCTGTTCAATACAGATGATCCTTGGGCGCTTAGCAGGAACACCTACAGATGTCTCCTGAAGACTTGCACTGCCGGGATATTGATATGAAGTTGTATTTCCTGAGGCACCAGCTGTGCCTTCTGCTCAATTTTTGAGCTAGACACCCTACCATCGATAGGCGATTCTGATGTCATGACGACCTGAGCGTTCAGTATGGCGAGATGGAAGGTCCCTGGCTTCCCCATCTTAGCACCTATTTCTTTTGAGGTGTTATCGGTCATTTGTCCTCAAAAGACTCTTAGATTTTTTTTTTGCAACCTTCATTTTGTTCCCTGCATGAAGGTTGCAAATTTTCCACTGTCAGCTATTCGTAGAAGAGCTTTGAAGAATTATTCTGTGCAAGTTTGCTTTTTGCAAACATTTGCCATTCTGTATCGAAAGATATGCAAAAGGTGAACTTCATATTTTTCCAGTTTGGTGTGGTGTGGCTCATCTTGCAATAGGAAAAAAATAACTACGGCAGTGAAAGGTATCATAGAGAACCTTTGCAACCTTTGTGAACAGTCAAAAACGTAGCCAACTCCGCTGGCAGAAACTTTTTTTGCACACCGCGGCATTCCATGATGCCTACCTTACAGCAAATATTGTTTTCCGCCATAAAAATAGAGGATAATATATTTTTAGGTGGCGGCGGAAGTCATTCCTGCACCAGATGCGATACTTAAGATAGCGCCACGTAGTAGCTTCTGTTGAGTAATTACCCATGTCAGTCTTTGTTTGTTTTCCCTTGGTGAAAGTCCCCAGCAAAACTTTTGATGGTGCGATCTAAAAGAGGGAATCTGTGATCCAAGAGAGCCGAGAAGACTTTGTACGTTTCTTTATTTAAGTCACCCCTAGCCTCCTCACTTTGTTTGTTGGAAACTGCAGACATATCACAACTTTGCCTTTCTTGCACTACCTTTATTTATTTTTTTAGAAAAAAGTTAATGTCGATCTAAGTACATGCTATCACAAATATGCTTGATACATCATTTGCAGTTGAGCAGAAATGTAATGGGGTGGAATGCATTGCATCCATACCCCTCTGTGTGTTTGTTAGTGTACTGCTTATTAAGTCATCAATGTTAGCATGTTCAAGTGTTTTACACCAATTTAAGACTTCCTTTTGCGTCTTCGAGAGATTCAGTATGGTACCAACCTACCTTTCAGCCATAGAGACCAAGGTGAATGATATTGCTTTTCTCCGTATGAATGCAGTGTCTCTATGGTCTTCAAACCAGCGTCAGATTGACTGAAGGGCAATTAGGCAGTGCCCGATGGGTCTTACATATGGCCAGGTGAGCTGGTTTTTACTGTTGATTTCTCTAATATTATCACAAACATTGCTTGCACCAAACACAAATGCACACAATCTTCCATTTCTTTCAAAATATCCATACAGCGCATCTTTACAAGTTCAAACCTGCCATTATTGCCAAAAGTGGGCCACTTTTCCTTTTTAGCTTTCTGGTTGGCAAACGGAGGCTACTTTTATTTTGGTGCCCTGGGTCTATGTTTTGGCCCAGTCCGACCCTGCTTCAAACTGGAGGGTGGGGGTTGAATTGATCTTCAGGGTGGCTCCAGGCAGGCCAAAAAGAACAAGATGCTGACAGAGCGGAAGTGAGACACTTTTATTTGGCCATCAGTAACATCATTCATCTCTGCTGACCTGAATTGGGGAAGGTGTAAAAGAGGGCGGATTTGGTATCGGATAACTCTTAAAGAGCCCCCTGCCACATTTCGGATGAAGGATCAAACTGATATAGTTACACCTCAGGGAGATTTGGCCGTCCATAGCATGTTAACATTCGTGTGTTTGCATTTTAAAATGGACAACTGACCAAAACGAGAGTTTTGAATTGTTAAATATGTTAAGAGCTGCCAGTTTTATGAAATAATTTGAAAACATTTGTTTGTCATTCTGGGGAACCCAATGGCATTTTTTTATACAGGGGGGTCATAGGATTAATCTAGTTGTAAATCACTGCTCTTCGTCAATATAAGCATTACATAGCTTCAAGATATTGTAGAGTGCTCGTGCACCTGTTACTGAATAACAGATCTTTACTGTCCATCATTCTCTTGTTAAGCTCTTTGAAACTAACATCCAGGTACAACCTAGTTAATGCTGTTTGGGTCCAGCATTTGATGAGGCACAACCTCTTGAATATACCATATCTAGATGGACTCATTGAGGTAGGGACATGAAAAGTTCTAATCTTGAACAGAGACTAGTGTGTCATTGCATTTGATGTTAATTGTGCCTGTGGTGCGTATTCTGTGGCAGGGTTGTACCCAAGGCTGTCGGATGCTTCCCCCTGGTATTTCCGTGTTTCGAGTTACCATTTAGACGTGACTTTGCTTCATGTTCGTGCTGTGGTCCAGTCACTAGCTCAGTCCTTGCTTTGGCTCATAGAGTCATATCTCTGACTCAATGGTGCCTTTTTTTTTTAATAACAGATTTTATTGATTTTCTGCAGTACCAAGTGGGCGGAGCCCGACAAGCATCGTACATGTGTATGGCAGATTGTAAAGACTAGGTACTGAAAAGTTTCTCAATGTTGCCTTTTAATACTTTAAATCTCCAAATAGCAGTGGTTAATTTGTAAAAATAAAAATTGTGCTGGGGCTCTCGTCAGGAGGCAGCTTGACAAGCTCATTCCACCTGTTAGCGCTGCCTAAAACAAAACTAACTGCTAACTCTGAAGGTTGGGAGAGAGGATGTGGCATAATGGCCAGAGCTGTAGCCTTCGGAGCTGGAGAACAGGGTTCGCGTCACGGCTCAGCATCCTGTGATTCTGGGCAAATCGCTTAATCTGCGTCCTTTACTGGTGCTCATGAAAAGCACTGGTGTTGACAATTAAGTGCCGGTGCTGGGCACCAGAAACCACCGGCTCAAATTGAGCACTGCCCACAGCTGGTAGTGATTGCTTGTTGTGCCTCCACCATAAAACAGCCTCCACTGTACGTTTGGCTGCTGCCGAGTTCATGGCTTTACTTGCATTAATTGATGCAATCTGTCAGTGTTGTAGCATGCTTGGTCATGTGTCTAGCCGTTGCCGAGAGAGATTTTTGCACAAAGTGTAATGGTCATACATAGCAGATCGTGTAAAGACACGTTTGTTTGTGATTTCGTTAAGGACAATGCATCCAGCAAAGGCTAAAGCCGTTTCCGCAGCAGCCGAGGTGAAAAATCAGTGTTTTTTTCCCCTCTCGGCTCCTATTTCTGCAGGGCTATTTACTATTGCCCCCAACCTTCAGCCGCCTCGTCCTGACCTCCCCTACTTCCGCCTCGCAGGGGGGCGGGCTGCAGGGTCCCCTCGATCACTCCCGCTCTCCCTGTAATTTGTTGTAAAGCGAGCACCTGTTCGGTTTCACATAGCAAGGGCACCTTACACGCTGAAGAAGGCTGGTGCAGCAAGAAAGGTTATTTAGGAGCAGACCCATGTTGTGGAGCCGCCATCCTGGCCTTCTCCCAACGAGCGGATGTGCAGATGGGATATTTAGCAAGAAGCTTACCTTCCCCTTCAAAAAGATACTCCATTGAGGCTCTTTCTTCACAAGCAACCGCTCCTTCCCCATAAAGTTACAACGTTTAAATAGAAGACAAAATAGTCTATTTCTCCACAATGGACTGGATATGAATTTCGTGTGGGATACTTGAGGAAACGATGTCAGGACCAGATATCACAGGCTACAAATTGAAACATGAAATTGGATTTTAAAAATGAGATCATGATGTAAAATGAAGGATGAGGTAGGAAGAAAGGATTTCTCACGTAGTACAGACTCTTGCAACAGTTTTGAAATTGTTTTGTAGTTTATGGAGATTTTCAGACAGTGCAGTACATTGTCTCATTCCCAAATTCATTTGTTGTTACTTCTACATCCCTCTTTGTATTTATCAAAATCCAGTTGAAATAATTACTAAAAGCTGTGGCCTGGTTGAGTTTAGAGATCGGCAGGGCCAAGGGATGGGAAACTGAGATTCAGGATCTACCAAAGTAATTGCTTAGTAGATTTTCTGTGTTTATGTCTCTGTGTCAGCCAGCCCCCACCCGCTTGTGTCCAAATGCCTTTCTGCTATTAGTGTGGAATGTGCAGAGCTATCCAAGTTTTAACTACTTCCTGTTTCCAAATCGATCTTTTTCCACCTCAGCAGTTTTAGTATATTTAAAACAATGCTCAAAATGCATACCAAGCCTATTGGCTTTGGCAGTGTTTGCTTTGAAAGGAATTGATGCTGCTTTCACTTTGGGGGATATCCTTTGACTATAGAGAATCTGGAAGATATAAATACAACCTTAGGGCAGAATCTGATCTTAGAATCTTGTTTAGCACCTTTACTCTTTTAGCCCAGTGGTGCTGCTAAACTCCTTGGTATCGTTAATGCTGTCATATCCAGTTTATTTAGGGTTCAATCAGCCGCAGATATTTGTTGCCTAGTATAGAAGGCAGAACGAGCTATTGACTGTGGAAAGTCATAAGGCCCTCTTGAGGAATGGAGTAGTATTTTTTGATAGTCACTTTGTTTTGGTGGGAAAAAAACGTGCAGAGTCCTGAAGGTCAAGGGTCTGGATTTTGGAGGCTCCAGTAGTAGGTGTGAGGGTGACTACAGACAGTCTTCAATGTCAAAATATTTCACAGGAAGCCGGAAACCCAGTGGTTGTGGCAACCTGGCCACAATAATTGGCACCACAAACCAGTTATCAACAATTACTCAATAATCTTGTTAACTCAGATCTTCAGGATAAAAAAAACTATATGCAAAGATCAAATAATAAAAAGGCGGAGGTGGACAGTAGTGTTCTGCAGAAAAATGCCTTCTGGGAACAGGATTTTCTCTTACAGCACCCATGCATGGGGTGGTGCGTAAAAATGTGCCTTGAAGAATCACATTTGACACCAAAAAAAGAGTTGGTCACTGTACATATATTTCATTAGGATGGTTTTGAACATCTTTTTTACAGTGGAGAGTCCTCAAGATGAATCGGGGATAGTTGGCTTCTGAATCGAGCGTTGACAATAGTTCTCCACTGAACTTGACAAGCTTGTCACACCACCATGAAACATCCCTCGGAAACATAACTAAGCAGTGGAGGACAACACCATTCCCATAGCTCATGGTTTGAGCAAAAGTGGGTATCACAATATACACAGCCCAGTGGGTTTGTGTTTGCAGTTACAGGTGAATGTGAATCAGTGGATCAAACGGTGGTTTACCAAAAGAAAGGGCCAACGAAAAAGCCAGCAGCACCAGGGCTGCTGCTTTTGTGTAAGCTCCTGTAGTTATCCGGTGTCCACTAGAATCCCTGATTAAAGTAAAGGGTCAACAACAAAACATCCTCATTAGGGAGGATTTCTCTTCTTCAGGGTCCACTGATAAAAGCGGAGACACTTAGTTTTGATTTTGATTGGCAGGAGTCGTCTACGTTTCCCTTTGTACACCCTGAATTTGGCCAAGTACATTTAGCAGGTGCAGTGGAATACTTTTATATCAGTTTTAAAGTTACCTGATGATCGCAATGGATGGAGTCTAGGACCATGATTATGAATCTGGTGACCTTTCTCTTGCAGGAGCTTGAAATCCCTTTTCTTGTACTGGAGAGCAGCTGGGATGGACCAATGTACTTGGGCAACGTTGTCTATGTAATGTTGTGGAATTGTTTCACTGCTGCATCCTAATCTCTAATAAAAAATATTTTTACAAAAGTCCCTTTTCTTGTACTGGAGAGCAGCTGGGATGGACCAAGTTGTCTATGTAGTGTTGTGGAGTTGTTCCACTGCTGCATCAAAATCCCTAATTAAAAAAATATATAAAAAGTCCCTTTTCTTGTCTGGCCTACGGCAAAAGAAAAACCTCAAAGAAATACAGTGTGAACCAATGTATCCCAATTGTAAAAGAAAACAAAAAAAAACTACTGCAGTAAAATGTGTGAAATCTGTGAATTATTGAAGTAACAGCCAGGGCACTGGTCCCATTTCTAGTTGGGTAGTCGAACATAGGGAACCAAGAGGAGTTGGGCAATGAAAGTAACAGAGGATAGCCTTGTTGTACACGCAGGAGGGATCCGTAAAGTGTCCTTTTTCTTGCATCACGGGTTTTAACCCGCTCACAAATGCCCTGTTTCCTGTCCTGCTTCCACGTGACAAAACATTGAAATAGAAGAGAGCCTGCTGTGCTCACCGGGGCAGTGTTGCATTATTTATAACTGTACAGAGGCAGTGTATTTACTACACAGGTTTGCTCTGCTATCCATGAACGGTGCATGCGGTGTGATAATGAGACATCCCATTTACTAATAAGCATGTAGTGCCCTCTCATCTCTGACTATTTGTTCATGAGACTTCAATCTGCTGGGGCCTATTGCTAATTTAGATAGTGAGAACCGATTTTTTGTAACCAACAGCAGTGCTCTCTTTTATGTACCTCACACATTTGACTAAAATATCTTCCTGAAATCTTATTTTATACCTCGAGTTAAAGTCTAAAAATAAATAAATATCCTGTACCGATCGTAGTCTTTTTTCTGCTTGTTTTACAAACGTCTACTAAAAATATAGATATTTATGTATTTCTTGAGACCCTTGACATTGCATAAAGTTTGCCTAATTCCCCCTAAAACAGCTACGGTCGCTGACTCAGCAAGACATCAAAATGCACTGCTGTTACTAGAAGATTTAGTGCATGTTCATTTCACTTGTCTTGCCTCCCGCGCCAACCGTTCCAGTTTACTAACAAAGCAAAAATGTAAATAAGGCACACTACTGTTTTTTCTCCAGTATTATTGGTCAAAGGCTTCTGTCAGCTCTTTCCTCCATGCCGTGCAAGCAGCAGTAATGTTTAAATATTAAGACGGGCTCAAGTGCCAGCGTGTATTGCTGAAGGTGGCACTTGTAGTTTAACCCTTTTCAGGTCGGGTTTGCGTAAGGTGCTACGCTGTGGTGTTACCTTTTAAAGACACCGTTTTTTCAATTCCTGCCATTTGTAGGAGTAGTTACCTCATGCTTTCCTTGAGAGATTTGACATCCTCTGAATGGAGTGTACAGACTCCCTCGATATTGATGCAGGGCCGGACTGGGAACCCAAAGCAGCCCTGGCACATTTTGTCAGCCATCCCCCATACGGTGCTTAGCGAGTGCATCGAGCGAGCCCAATCACTACAAGGAGGGCTTGGAGGTGGTTCTCCCCCCCTCTAAGTAAATTTGGGGGGAAATGGTACATTCTACAAACACATTTTGGATTAACTATTCATTTGTATTGGCTTTTAAAGCATAGTAAATGATGACCTTAGCGTGCACCAGGGTACGACAATCTTTGTTGGGGCTCTTCAATGATTCCTTCACTGTCACCCTCCAAAGGTGTCTCTCATCTCTCTATAGCCTCTCTTCCACATTCATGTTATCTGTTTTATAGCACCTCTCATACTAGTGTAGGGTGTTGGATTACTTTATATCACACGCACTTACAGAGACAATTAATCATACGTGTGTAAATCAGGGTATAGAAAATGTAACATAAGGTTAAGGGGACTACAAGGTGTAGGATTTACGTGCCATTCATACTGTTAGGGATCTTTTAAGAGTGCTTGGTCTGGAGAAGCACAAACTCTGTATTCAGAACATAACACAGTGGTTAGGGTTGACTCTAATAACAAGAATGTATTTCTGCCCAAACAACCCTTGTTTTAGCAACATCAGAATAATGAAAGACCTGGAAAAAAACATAGTTTTCTAACCTGTAACCTGCAGTTTGCATGTAGCTCTATGATGGCAGCTCATAGCTCACTGTGATAGATTAAGATTGTAATTTATTTTCTGTACAGTAACAAAATAGTCTCTGTGACAAAAGCAGTAACCCACTGAGCTATGTACATAAAATATTGTTCTTTGATATGCCTGGTATACGTCCTTTGCAGCAGGCATATTAACCCTCTGAGCTACCATAGATGATTCAAAACTGCCAATAGACAACATTTCCACCTCTCTCCAGCAGGTACATTAATCACCAGTTGATCTTTGACACTTTTATGGTTGCCCGAAAAGTTCTGGCTATTTATGGAACTTAGCAATGCTTTTAAAACTGCTGCACTGCTACAAAACCCTCCACCACTAACAAAACTGGCCCCCACCCTTCCAGCCTCCAGGGGAGACGCCTAATGCCACAAAACAAATGTGCTGGCTGATTTTTAATAGTCATTTTTTTTCAAACAAAGATTATGAATGTAATTATGTGTAAACCGTTTACAAACCTACATTAAGAAACATTGTGGTTGGGTCTAAGAATTGAAATTAAAATTATCTGAAACTGAACAGTTGTCTTTGTTATGGTCACCAGTGTGGTTATTTCTGTTTGTTCTAGAGGACACTATGATTTTGGTGGTGTAAATTAGCAAACATTTTCACAGCTTTTTAGGTGTTGGTTTTGGCAGTACTGTTGTCTCTTTTGCTTAAAATGTACATAGAGTGGGCTTTGGGTGTGCCTCTTTGAACCATTGGCTTAATTCGACCACCCTCTTTCAGTCATTGGCTTTCATTGAACCGGAAATGATTACAGATTTATATGTGAATAGTTTTTCAGGTGGAATTAGGTTTCGGCTAGAACTGAGAGGCATTAGTGCAATTTCTCTAATGTACAGTGCTTTTTCTAAATACAGTGGCGATTGAGGTTAAAAATGATATGCCCCTGAGGAGAATGCCTTTAGCTTAAATGTTGTTTGATTGTTTAAACCTGTGTAACTGACATTTGACTTATGCCTCCTGAAGTGTAATCCTGGGCATCTTGGTTAGCATGCGGCATGTCCTACGGCCATCTCCTGCTGTGTTTGGTAGCTGAGCACTGCCATTTTGTTTCGGTTTGCGCAACAATCGCCACTGCCAATTATTAAGCTAACATCTTGGTTATGAGTTATGAAGTCCTTCTTGGGTACCCAATTTCTCCAATTGGATTTCTCTCACAATGATTCTTATGACTTAAAGAAAATTTGAAGAGGGGTATTCTGAATATTGGTGCTTTGTCCTTCAGCTTGAGCACACTTAGTATTTTTAGACTAATGCATTTCACATCATAAACAACGATGTACCAGCAACAGGACTTTTGCAACGGTCCAGTTCTGCAGCTGCATATATCACAAGAGCTCAACCAGAATATAGAAAGCACGATTGAGCTTGTTTTTACAGAATCAAAATGAAGTACTAGCTCAATTTTTTGTCATTTTTCTTTCAGCCAAGAAGCTTTTAATAAGACAAGGTAGACTCCCTCCCCGTAAAATCATAAATTAACGTATTCCTCCAGCACAGCATGTGATGCCCCAAATAAAAAACCATAAGTGCTATCTCTCTCTCTCTCTCTCTCTCTCTCTCTCTCTCTCTATATATATATATATATATATATATATATATATATATATATATATATATATATATATATATATATATATATATCCGTCATGAGGATGAACTTCACATACTTTTTTTCTGCCCGGCTTATAGCAAAGCTAGGAAGTATTGGTTAGTCCCCTTGTGTAAGAACATGGGCTTTGACAAATGCTCGGTTGCACTGAGAATCCTAAAGACCGATACCTCAGGGCATATTGTTTTTGCACTATCGAAGTTTTTGATAGCCATGTGGTCCAAGAGATGTTTTTTAATTGTGAATAGTAGTCAGGGGTGATTGTATATTCTCGATTTTATGGAATTTTTAATGTTCATGATGAAATGATTATTTTATAACTGTGTTGGAATATATGTTTTAATTGTAATCTTTTATGGCTGAAAGACGTCGAAATAAAGATCAAATGAATGATATAATATATATAATGTCACGACTCCCAACTCTTCGAGGTCAGTCCAGCCGCACTTTCCCTCGTACATCAGAATTTTTTAAATTATTTTTCTTGCCTCATAGCAACACCTCCCAACAGAAAAGTATATATATATATATATATATATATATATATATATGCTAGTCTCCAAATGATGTAGCTGTCAGCTTGCAGCATCCAGTGAAGTCTTAATGACTTCCACAGTTAGAGCTTATGTCCTCTCTATGTTTTCACCCACCTCACTCAATTCTCACTCTTGAACTAGTGGTTAAGATCTCTGACACTGAGCGTGAAGATTAAAGGTTCATATATCCTGCTGTTGCCATAATCTTATGCCCACTTAAAAGACACATCTATTCAATCACAAGGTGTTCAAATGATCTCTCTAAAGAGTGAAGTTAATAGCCTTTGATTTAAAAAATGTAACCTCATTTTTTTGTTGCTGGGTGAAAAGTGGTATTGCAATCACCTATGGAGCCTCATTGAATTTCTTTTTCAGATCATGTAATGTTTTCACCCAGCTTAATAGTGTTCTTAAGTAACTTATAAGTATAGTGGAAGGTTGCCATCTCAACCTCTTGTGCTAATGTGAAATGGCACTCTACACATCCTGGAGTTTAAGGAGGACCCGCAAGATCACGTCAAACAAATTGCTAATAGGAAGGAAGTGATTTGCATAAATACTTACACGGTGAGGGATGGTTCATTCGCCTTTGCAATTGATTTGTACCAGGCATTTTCATTCCTGCTATCTTATCATTTGCTCATTACCATCCAGGCACTGCGTGAATCCAGAATAGAGATCTTTAATGTGCTATGATAATTATACTAACCTATTGGTCGAGTAAGCAATCTGTCCACTTTTCAGTTGGTACAAAACTATAAAATCTTTAGGAGAAATGACTGAGCAACGTTACATTGCACTATTTTTCGCCTATGTGAATTTTATCCGCTTATGTTTTTTAAAAAAATTGTTTAAAACAGCTGAATCTGTTAAAATATTGGAAAAATAAAATGTTGGTTAATTTTATTAAGAAAACTTGTATAATTCAGTTTACAGCTTTCTCTAATGCAAGTTAGTGGGTGAATAAACATTCAAATAGGACATGCAAGAGTTAAATGTCAACAACCAGCAACAGGGGAAGATCAGTTGAATGTGTCAGAAAGAAAAGATCACAGATGTTGACTAAGCGAACACGTTTGTGTTTGTTTTTATGTTTCTTAACAGCGCTATTTCTATTTTGGCTTAGTGCCACCCTACTGCGACTACTGTAATATTTCTGTCACTTTGAGGGTATTCAGTCAGGCGTCCATACATACATACATACATGCATGCAGACAGGACGAGCGTTGGATCCAGGAATTTAGTTACATCCAAACCTTTCTGTTGATTCTGAGGATTTTGAATCATAAAATGTTGCTTTACTGGAAGTCTCCATCTTATCACCTTGCTAAGACAATGTCAATAGTAAGTAAGACTCGCTTTGGCAGACCAAAAATGCTTTGAGACTAGGTAGAGAAGCTGATGAAAGAAGTTGTATGATGTTCCTTTCGTGATCTAGTGAGGCTATAAAGCAGAAGAAGCACCTTCTTTGCTACCATACTCTAGCTGAAAACAAAAAAATCTGAATAATTTGCATTGGTAAAATTATTAGATTGAGCCTACCAGACAGCACAGATGTCTGGTTGTGAAAGATGTATTGTGGGCTTACCAAGAGCATACAGGGCCTTGGAGACCGCCCATTACTTACTACTTGTTGGCTTTCTTTTTGCTCCTTTACCTGCTTCTTATTTATGTCTCACAGTGTCCATATTGTGTTTGTCCCTTCCATGGAGCAGAGTAGCTTTACCACGTCTTTTGATTGACTAGCTTCTATGCTTCCACTGCTTGCATTTGAAGCACTATTTCTGTGCTCTTTAAACACTCCATAAGAGTGCATGTGTTTTCCAGGTGTCTCCCTCATGCACATCTCTTTCTCTGCACTCCGTGTTGGTCACTGTGTCCGTGTGCTTCTTCTCGCCCCCTCCATGTCACAATTACTCTTGGGTCATCCCCATTGCTTTCCTGTCTGTGTGCTTCTATCCTGCCAATTACACTTTGCTATCATGCCTATTTTTTTTGTCCCCACCCGCGCCCTTCTTGCTGTATTTGCAACCATCCCTCAGTATTGCTTCCCCCTCACACCCCACTACTCTGTCACCCATGACTTCTCCTCACCATATCATTGTGTTACTCCTCACACTCGTGTCCACTGTGTTGCACCCCCCACCCGCACTAAAAAACATGTTTTTATATGTTCTTTTTATTTGCCCTTTCTACTTGGAGTGGCAAATGAAAAGGGAGAAAGCATCTGTGTAATTTTTTAGATGCATGCAAACATGGTGCGCGCATCTTCAAAATGATGCATCTGGCTACATCATAGGCCTTTTATCCTTTATTTAGCCACCCTGCACAGCATCGCGAATGCTCTACATCATGGCTTAAAACCATTTTCAAAGGGGAGAGCCCTATTGGCTTTGTCAATGCTTTTTTCCCCTTTTTTTATACAGCAAGGTCCTCCTCATGTAGCACAAAGACAATTTGAATGTGTAAGCAATTTTCTATTTTGTAAAAGGTTTTATTGGGTCACTGAACCCTGAAAGATGATATAGTTTATTAGGTGAGAAAGAAAGCCACATTTCTCATGATCATACCAGTGCTTAACTTGTGCCGGTGCTTTCCGGTGCTCAGCACCGGCACTTAATTGCCAGCACCGGGGCTTATGACTGTCTGCCCCATGTTAGTGGTGTCTGCCAATTTAGGTATGAGCACAACTTCTGTTTATTATTTCAATTTACATTTCTCATAATTATTTTTTCTCCAAAGCCATTCTTATAGCTTTGGAGCCCAGTAATAGTAGGAATTTTCACACCCTAGTATTGTGTTGGTGCTGTCATTGGCAGTGCTGCCAGGGGCAACGGATGATGCAAGCTCTAGTGTCCTCCTGTCGAGGGCCCCGGCATTACATTTGTTTTTACAAATTAAGCGCTAGAGCATATCAAATAAATTCACCCACTCCTCCAGCAACCTTCCTTAAGTGATTTTCACCCCAGAGCCGGGCACATGCACAACCTGCAGGTATGCACAGTTTCACTAAGGAGCGTCCTTTATTTAACGTTTCCTGTGTGAAGGCAGAGGTTTAGACAAACAATGTCCGTTTCCTATACAGTTGCCTTATTTGCTTTGTACCAGCGAATGTATCTTCCCAGCTGCTAAGTGCACCACATTGTGCTCACTGCAGGAAAAAATCAGTACAGGTGTGTTTTCAAAGTAGTTCTTTCTTTATTGCATCCCATGGGGTCTTTTTTGCTTTCAATGCTTGTGTTTTATGTTATGTAGCCTTCAAAACATTATTTTCATTTTAAACCCAGGTCGCCGCAAACCGCACGTTTCCTATAAAAGCAACGGTTAATGTTTTTATGGAGTTTGTCTAGAACCCTTTATAAATTATGTTTAATAGCAGAAAGAGCTTCTAAAACATAATCCATTTGAAAGGAAACATTTTCTTAAAGCTTTCACTCACTGTGAGCAGGTGAAGGACGAATGGATTCCGTTGTAATGGGAGTGAAAGATGAGCGTGGAATTATATATTTTTAAAAAATGCATTTTATTACAGGAAGCACATGGGCCCTCCAAAGACCAGTAAATGAAAGTCTGGGCTTGGTGAATGAATATTTAGGCCCGCATTCCTTTCAATTTCATATTTTTTGTGTTAGTGTGGTCCTCTCGCTCCATTCCTGCATCTTGATACACATTTTGATTATACCTGTAATAAATACGTCGTTCGAGTGTTCTGTGCCTCGTAGCTTTGTGCGGATTTGTGCAATTTCTTTTGTGTCAGGTGGAATAGGTCGGGGTGTGTACCCGGTTTCCCGGCGTACTGTGCCATTATGCCAGTTGTCTAGCAACAACAAAGGATCAGGGTACAGGGCAACAATTGACTGCACTTATCTAAAGCTATGGTCTTTTTATGTTTCAAAGAATCTGGGTGCCAGGAACCTGAAGCCACATACCCTTAGACTTCAAAAGGGCAAGAGCCCAACAATATACAATAAAGCACACTGGTTCAGCACTCCACAAATCAAAGCAATAATCTTCATGTAATTTTTTTTTCAAGAAATCCATTCAGTAGGGCTTAAAATTCATTTTTATTCTTTTGCTCCATACAAAACATAGCCAACGTGTTTCGGCCCAACTGGACTTCTTCAGGGCAAGAGCGTGATTTGACTAGGTGAGTAATGAATCCTATAAAGAATACGTCTTTTCTTTATATATTTCTTATCAAGAGTTCCAGAATACAAGGAATTGCCACCTAGTTGATATTGTGCTGACCAATCCTTCGTTTCTCTCCTATTGCTCTTTATCAAGTCTGCGTGTTTAGAGTTGTGCCATATTCTGCATCCAATCTCTGTGGTATAAGTAATACCTTGAAAAACATGTGATCTTCTCGCCGCGTGGTATGTTGGCAAAGTGTAGACATTATGCAAGTTGTGTAACTAGTGCACCAGTAAGGGTCGCACTGAGACAGAAATAGGCACAGTTACCAAAGTAAAAGTGGCCCCATTAGAGAAACAGATAGCTGAAAGCAAGTGGCCTTATTTGAAAATGATGGCAGTTTTGAAGAGGCAAAGTCACGCTTAATACGTGTTTTGCAAGGAATGGGAGACTGCATGCATTTGTGCTTGCTGCTGGCAATGTTTGTGGTAATATCAGAGAAATCAACAGTGAAAACGGCCTATCAGCTCGAAAAACAGACCGCCAGAAGTCCAGCCTACCTCTCAAACCAGCCCTTCTGACCCTGGCAACAACTCTGGTGTGCCCGCACTGGCTTACTTTAAGCATCAGTTGACTTTATACCACTTAGATTCTGACACTATTGCATTCCCAGTTTGGGACGTGGGAATGGAACCCAAGATATGATGCCAGTGCTTTCGTCAGCCCGTTAACTGTGAGCCTACCCGGAGACTGTAACAAATTAGCGTGGATAAAACTCTATATCGAGAACACAATAACATTTTCCAGTTGTAGGCCCAATGAAACGTTTGGTGGCACATATTGCCTGACATTCATGGTTCCTGAAAATGGAGGAGCAGCTACTAGAATAATAGCCTTTTAAATAATGCAGAACAGCTCCTTTGTCTGCCCGACAACTTTGGTTGCCTCTTTGGCTTTTACCTCCTTTCAGAAATTGGAAAATCTTTGCACCCTACAGTACATTAATGTTGCAATTTTGCTGTTGAAGAATTCTACTTAGAAAAGACCCCGCTTCCTCAGAAGTGTAGAGCTTCATGGACAGGCGAATAGCTGACCCTCTTGTTGACTCTGGTTATTCCATGAGAAGTTTATTAGAAGTAGTTTCTGTATTATGGGGTGTATTCATGTGAGAGGGGTTATCTTCCCAGAAGACAGCATATTTAAGGAGATTTGGGGAACAGACATTGATCATATTTTCGACTTACTTTTGTGGTTTTTATATCTCATCAATAAGCCCCAAAACAGCTTCTGAACAGTTCACAGAGCACGGAGTTACAGTAATTAATTAAATTAGATAAACAGTGTGTTCGAGGCATATGGGCTGCAGATGGTACATTATGAATAGATCGCCATCTGGTGTTGGGCTCGGATGATTGCACTTTGTTTTTCTCTTGGAGAGTCTTTTGTATCTTGGTGACTCCTCCCTTGGTTGGTAGTGCGCATGGGCATCGGCTCCATCCTTAGATTGTTTTTTTCCGCCATCGGGTTCGGATGAGGATCGAGACGCTCCAGATAAACTTCAGAAGAAAGTGATTTATCGGCGCGTATTCCCTTTCCAATTCGACGGTATTGTTATCGAACGCGTTCATTTCCATTCCGACGCGTTGCAAATTCAAAATCGAAGAGAAAAACTTGGATCTACGTCGAAGAACAGGAGGCCTTTCTCGACGCAGTCAAGCCCGGAGTCCATGGAAAGGACTCCATTCAAAAAATGTCCAACGTGTGGTGCTAAGTTCCCACACAAGGACCTACACGAGGTGTGCAACCTCTGTCTATCGCCTGAACACGAATCCAGGGACTGCGAAGCCTGTGCAGCATTCTCCTCCAAGCTAACGATTAGAAATCGTCGAGCTCGAAGACACGAGGTTTCCAGAATGCAGGCGGAAGCGATCCCGGAGCTGTTCGGAGACAAACAAATCGAGGAAGAAGAGGACCAGTCGGGGTCGGAAGGGGACCAGTCGGAGGTTGAAGAACTCATCGAGCAACAAACCGTGAGTGACGACGTCCCCTTACCGAAAAACCGACCCCGTGCGGTAACGACCCCGCCCTCGGGCCCGGTCAAACCGCTGAAAAAAGTTTCCGACGCCCCGCCCTCGGGCCCGGCAACGAAACCGAAACTGAAACCGAAACACTCGGACTCCCACCATGTCGGATCCGAGAAAAGGGCGACATCGACTTCGGCACCGAGGCTACATACAAAGGAGAGCTCAGTATCGAAACATTCCATGTCGAAACATAAATATGACTTATCGCCCAAGATACACTCGATACCCAGAAAGTCGGAATCGAGCAGACATTCGGTGTCGAAAACAACAAGATCTGACGATCGAAAACAAAAGCACCTCTCGGAACCAGGACCTTCGGTACCGATTCAGGAGCAACAGACAGATCCCAAACAAAAGATCTTGTTTATTGATCCACAAACTGGGAAAGTGGTCACGAAGAAGAGAAAGAGTGAACAGTCAGAAGATAAACCTCTTCCTTCAAAAAAGAGAACAATGGGGACGAATATAACTCCTCCTGCTTCTCCTCGTCCTAGAGTCACACCCTCTTCTCCTATTCCTCACAATAGGCCAAATATTCCTACACCTTCTACACCAAGACCAGCTACACCTCAGTCAGATGTAGACAGTGATCTAGGGGAGGGAGAACCTCAAGAGGATGACGAAACTATCCCAGATGAGGAGGACCCATGGGAAAATTATGATGTAGGGTCAGATGAGGACAACGACCCAGAGCTATATCCCTCAAAGCCTTCATCACCTGATGATAACACAGGTTTTGTGCAGCTCATTAATAGGGCAGCAAAATATCACAAACTAGATATGCATACAGAACCTCAAATAGAGGATTTTTTGTTAGAGACTCTACCTAATGCACAGAGAACATCAGGTACTCTTCCTATGTTGAAGGGTCTTCTTAGTCACACAGAGGAAATATTCGAAAACCCAGTGAGAGCCAGGGTGTTAAACCCAAGAATTGATAAAAAATACAAAGCGGCTCCAAAGGACCCAATATTTATTAGAGGGCATGTACCTCTAGACTCGCTGGTGGTCTCAAACGCTCGTAAAAGAGCAAACTCATTATCTACAGGAGAGGCTCCTCCACCAGATAAAGAGTCGAAGTTAATAGATGCATCAGGCAAAAGAGTAGCATCACAGGCAGCGAATAGCTGGCGTATAGCCAATACACAAGCACTACTCGCACGTTACGACAGGGCACATTATGATGAGTTAGAAAAACTTCTCACACATCTCCCAAAAGAACATCAGAAAAAGGCAGATCAATTAATACAGGAAGGTAAAATAATAACCAATACTTCCATTAAGTGTGCATTAGACGCAGCAGACACTGCAGCAAGGTCTATTAACACCAGTGTCATGCTAAGAAGGCATGCATGGCTTAGAATCTCAGGATTCAAACAAGAAGTACAAACAGCCCTACTGAACAAACCATTTGATCAGAAGACATTGTTTGGTTCAAGCACAGACGAGACATTAGAAAAAATTAAGAAAGATACGGAAACGGCTAAGTCAATGGGAGCATTGCAACAGCCAACACACAGAGGTTCCTTTCGTAGATCCACCTATAGAGGGGGCTCAAAGAACACAGGAACGAATCAGCAATCCACATCTTTCACACCAACATCACCCAGAGGTAATTCAAGAGGCAGTTACAGAGGTAACAACAATAAGGGTAGAGGCCGCGGAAATAATAACAACCGCAACGCCTCAACACCAAAACAGTGACTTCATAGAGCTCCCCCCAGACCACATAACACCGGTCGGGGGACGTCTATCACAGTTCCTACCTGTCTGGGAAAACATCACGTCAGACAAGTGGGTGAGACAAATTATCCAACATGGTTATTGCCTAGAACTCACAGCTACCCCACCAAACATCCCCCCCAAACAGCGTCCAATGAGGCAAGATCATCTGACATTGTTAAGAGAAGAAGTTCTAGCACTTCTACAAAAGCATGCAATAGAGAAGGTCCCAAAAGATCAACAAGGAACAGGAGTATACTCTCTATACTTCCTGATCCCCAAAAAGGACGGGTCCCTAAAACCAATATTAGACCTCAGACCTCTCAATGCTTACATAAATTCGGAGCATTTCCACATGGTCACGCTCCAACAAGTACTCCCTTTACTGAAGAAAGGGGACTTTCTTTCTACACTGGATCTAAAAGACGCTTACTTTCATATCCCAATTCACAAAGCCCACAGGAAATACCTAAGGTTTGTGTTAGAAGGACAACACTATCAGTTCAAAGTCCTTCCGTTCGGTGTCACAACAGCACCAAGAGTTTTCACAAAATGTCTAGCTGTGGTGGCAGCACACCTAAGAAGACAACAGATACATGTCTTCCCATACTTGGACGACTGGCTAATAAAGGCCAAGTCAAAGGAAGAATGTCTTCACAACACACAGAAGACAATTCAATTGCTGCACCACCTAGGGTTCACGGTGAACTACAAAAAATCACACCTGCAACCAAACCGGATTCAGCAATACCTGGGGGCTACAGTAGACACAGAAAAGGCAATAGCATACCCCAACCCAATCAGAGTACAGACAATGGTCGGGTTAATACAAAGATTTCAACCACAACACTCACTACCAGCACGAGTGTTTATGCAACTATTAGGCATGATGTCCTCCTGCATACTGCTAATACCACATGCCAGACTACAAATGCGCCCACTACAAGAGTGTCTAGCGACACAGTGGAATCAGGCTCAAGGTCAGATTACAGATCTGGTGTTGGTAAACGACCGGACGTATCGCTCTCTGAAGTGGTGGAACACAGAAAACATTTCCAAGGGACGGTCGTTCCTAGAGCCAATTCCACAAGTGATGATAACAGCGGACGCATCGCTCTCCGGATGGGGAGCGCATATGGACAGATACACAGTGCAGGGGAAGTGGAGTGTGCAGCAAAAGAAACTGCACATCAACTACCTAGAACTATTAGCAATATTTCTAGCACTAAAAGCTTTCCAAATGCAAATAACAGGCAAAGCAGTCCTGATCAGAACAGACAACATGACTGCAATGTATTATATTCAAAAACAGGGGGGGACACACTCTCTCCAACTGTCCAGACTAGCACAGGACATATGGAGATGGGCCATTCCTCAAAAGATCTACCTGTTAGCGGAACACCTACCAGGAGTTCAAAATCAAATAGCAGACATCCTAAGCAGACAGTCAGAACAAGTACACGAATGGGAGCTGCACGACCAAATACTACAGCCATTCTTCCAAAAATGGGGGCAACCAGAGATAGATCTGTTTGCCAATCATCAGAACGCAAAATGCAAAGAATTTGCATCCAGGTACCCACATCAACGGTCCCAGGGCAATGCACTGTGGATAAATTGGTCCAACAAATTTGCTTACGCGTTCCCTCCTCTACCACTAATTCCATTACTGGTTCGGAAACTGCAGCAACACTCAATGACAATGATACTAGTGGCACCCACGTGGGCAAGACAGCCGTGGTTCACCACGCTGCTACAACTCTCACAAGTACCACATCAAAAGCTAAGGTTATTACCCATGCATCTTACACAGAACCATGGAGAAATAATTCACCCAGATCCCATACAACTGAACCTAGCGATCTGGCTCCTGAGGTCATAGAGTTTGGGTATTTAGATTTACCACCAGAATGCATGGAAATCATTAAACAAGCAAGACGTCCTACCACCAGAGCATGCTATGCAGCAAAATGGAAGAGGTTTGCTATACACTGTAACAGTAAGCACATCAACCCTCTGGACGCATCCACTAAACAAATCATTTGCTATTTATTACACTTACAGCAATGTAACCTAGCATATACCTCTATCAGAGTTCATCTCGCAGCCATAGCGGCGTACCTACAAAACAGGCAACATCTGTCACTGTTTAAAGTACCAGCAATTAAAGCTTTCATGGAAGGACTCAAAAGAGTCATTCCACCAAGAAGACCACCTTCCCCAGTCTGGAATCTCAACATAGTGCTTACCAGACTAATGGGGCCACCCTTTGAACCTATGCATAGGTGTGAAATACAATTCCTCACATGGAAGGTGGCCTTCCTCATAGCTATCACGTCACTTAGAAGAGTAAGTGAACTGCAGGCTTTTACGATTCAAGAACCATTTATGCAGCTACACCAAAATAAAGTGGTTCTTAGAACAAACCCAAAATTCTTACCGAAGGTTATTTCAGCATTCCACATCAATCAGTCAGTGGAATTACCGGTTTTCTTTCCAAAACCACAAACAGTAGCTGAAAGAGCCCTACATACATTGGATGTTAGAAGGGCCATATTGTACTATATAGAAAGAACACAAACTTTCAGAAAGACAAAACAGCTATTTGTTGCGTTTTCTCCTACACATAAAGGCAATCCCATCTCCAAAGCGGGCATTGCCAGATGGATTGTAAAATGCATTCAAATATGCTACTTAAAGGCAAAGAGAACATTAACTGTTCCTCCTAGAGCTCACTCTACACGTAAACTAGGAGCATCTATGGCATTTTTGGGAAACATTCCACTAGATGACATATGCAAAGCGGCTACCTGGGTTACACCGCACACATTCACAAAACACTATTGTGTAGATGTGCACACAACACAACAAGCTAGAGTGGGACAAGCAGTATTAAAAACATTGTTTCAGACAGTTGCAACAGACACGGGCGACCACCGCTAGGGAGAGAACTGCTGTATAGTCTATTCATAATGTACCATCTGCAGCCCATATGCCTCGAACGGAATATGCTACTTACCAGTATGCATCTGTTCTTGGCATAGAGGGCTGCAGAGTGGTACATGCCCTCCCAGCCTCCCCGGAAACCTGTGTCTGTTCCAACATTATCTTATTTAGATACACTTACATGGGCACTCTTATCTGTATTCTACTATACTACTCCATCTAACCCTACTATGGCAAAACAATCTAAGGATGGAGCCGATGCCCATGCGCACTACCAACCAAGGGAGGAGTCACCAAGATACAAAAGACTCTCCAAGAGAAAAACAAAGTGCAATCATCCGAGCCCAACACCAGATGGCGATCTATTCATAATGTACCACTCTGCAGCCCTCTATGCCAAGAACAGATGCATACTGGTAAGTAGCATATTCCTTACAGATTAGACTGGTCGAAAAGCAGCGATGATTTAGCAGAATATGAGAAAAACGATGCATAAGAGAAATGCATTAAAAAAAAGTAAAACATCAGGAATCGCAGTATACAAACTGTTATTGTATACTATGGTACAAATTTTGCAGTAAGCAACTTATATATTTATGCGTAATGCAATATAATGCAAACGTTCCAGGGGTGGCTATACCAATAAATGGATAGCTGCAAAGGGAGAGAAGCAGAGTTCATCTGCCAGAGTCCCAATCAGGTATGATTCTGTCTGTAGACTATGGAAGCTTGGTCGCTGGGCAAAGGGTTTTTTCTAAGGTGTTCGCTGTAACTTTGGGCTTTCCACCAGTGCAGCCCTGGTTAGAGGAACTGTCAGAAATGTGAAGGCAGCAGCAGTAGCGGCTCCTACCAGACGGGAGTGTGGTGGGTCTAATTAACAAAAAAAGCACTTACCTTGGAATGGCAAGCCGGCCGGCCGCCGCCTCCCCATGCGTCCTCTTCCTTTTTGCAGTCTGGCAGCAGAAGGAACCCCCTGGCACACAAGTCTCCCCCAAGCCAATCACAGTGCTGCAATGCCGCGTTGTGTTTGGTCTGAGTGCCGTGGATCAGCGCTCAGACTGAAACAGGGAGCCTGTGCATGTTCTTGACCAGGCTGTGCAATACAGCCAGGTAGGAACATGCAAAGTGTGCATGAACTTTTGGTTGGCCCAACAGGGCCGGCCAAACAGTTCATGCGCACTTTGGGAGTGCAAACCACTCCTTCCCTGTTCTTGCCAGCCCTTCCCCACACAGGCTGCTGACTGCATGCAGTAGGGAAAATAAATTGACAATAACAATACGTTATTGTCATTTTATTTTTCCTTTTTGCGCAGTGGGGCAACATTCCTCTGCCTTAGCGGAGGCGCCGCCACTGGGCAGCAGGCGACGAGGGGCTGACTTCAGTGGCTTTCCAGTAACGAGCAAACCTCACAAGAGTCCTGTCCATAAAAATAAAGCATACCTGTTTATAATCTCTCGAATGCCACCCCACACGTACCCATGCAAGTTTCTGGAAAAACGAATAATCCAAAGGTGACTGAGTTGGCTCTAATTGGCCTAGTGGGCAAAGGTGCACACATTGTGGGTAAAAATTGCAGGTTTCAAATTATGAAATTGGCTAGGAAAGACAGCAACCGCTTAATTTTTAAGTCCATGTTCGAGCCTCTGCGCAAAGGTTATTTGCTTCAGGGGTGGATTACTCTACAGCAGTAATAAAGACTAATTTACATTAAGAACTGTCTGAAGAACAAATTGATTTTATGGGTGGAGATACTGACTCTACATCTGTGGCCCTACCTCTCTATAGGTCCCTCCTGGAACTGAAAAGCCACATAAGCCCAAACTAATTTACATCAATGATGGCATGTGTGGGATTCTATTTACATTTATATTTTTGTACTATAATAATGTATATTATGGAATGTTTACTAGTGATCTTACATAATAGACCGAATTAATATAGTCTCAAGTTAAAAAAAAAATCATATGACGTATAGAAGGGAAGTTAGTAATGTGTTTTTTAGTTTGGTCTCATGTCTGTATGAGATGTCATCAGTCATTCATTCCTGCTTTGGGGGAACATTTCCCTCTTTTCTATGCCTTGTAACATTTGTCAAGGTAATTTACGCTGTGATGACTAGTCTATTAATTTGCTGAAAGTTTTAATTGTTTAATGTGCCATAATTGTCCCAACATCTCTGGATGACATTAGCTTAGTCTGTGTCCAATAGAGTTTTAAAAAATGGGCTGGTGCTCAAGTGTTTAAGTAATGCAGTGTATTTTTACTCCTTTTTTTAAAATGTAATATTTATAATTTAACATTTGCTCAGTATACAGTAAGCATAAAAGAATTACCAATCGATTTAACTTCATAACAAAACAAAGCATTATATACATGATATTGCAATCACGATACATAGAGATAGGAATATTTTAAATAGAAAATATCAGTGCCTCGTAAAAACAGCCACTGTATCCTAGATTCACACGCAAGGTATATAACATCCCATTCCATAAGGCTCCAGCCCATCCCTGTATCTCCACCAACTATCCCAGACTTTCTGTCATGTCTACGGGTAGCCTATGCTCTGGTACACCACCTGTTCAGTTTTTTGGCACTAGTCCACGTCGGCCTCCCAGTCTGGAACTTGTGGCGTCTCCAATATCCCCAATCCCTGGACTTTATCTATCTTGGCAATTCCAGAGGCCAACTCAAGCCATATCTTTTGATATTTAGGCCATTTCTCATCTCCGTTAATACATATAAGGTGCCACCTGGTCAATAGCGGCACTTCTAGTCTGGTGGCTCGTGCCATAATTTGCACCACTCCATTTCAATTGCGCTGTATTGCTGGGCCTTCCCAAAGGATATGGTAAAAGGATCCCACGTCCCCCCTGGCACAGAGAGCTTTGTCGCTCGTTCCGAGATGATGTACAAGTGTCCTAGAATCATAGGACCTGTGAAGTATTTGCAACTGGATAAGGTGGAACTGAGCCCAAATGGCCAGTTCTCTGGGTGGAAGCTATACAAAGCCACAATCTTCCTCCTCCGTACGGCCCAGGTCACCCTTTCACTTCTCCCGCAGCTTCCCAAGAGGATCCAGGAATTTTAATCAATTTCTGATATGTTGAGGAAACCACCATTTCTGGGTCCAGAAGTATCCTATCTTGCAGAGGTGCTGCCTCTGCCTGCTGCTCCCTTCCCATGTGGCACCTCAGATCATGTCCCAATTGTAAGTATTTAAAGCGTTCGGATGCAGCCATTTCATACTCCTGTTGTCGGGCCTCAAATGTGACCACTGCTTGCCCCCTCTATACCTCACCAAAGCTTTCAATTCCTATCAGCTCCCACTTGGAAAAACCCTTCAAGTTCTGGACTTCTTACAGAAGATTGCTTTCCCATAAGAGGGCGTCTGTCAAGTTATTGTCTCACCCCAAGATTTAGTGGCTTTCCACCAGGATCTTACAGTCGCCTGTGTGTGCAGTGGGAGTGTGCCCTTGCGACCCCTAGGATAAAGCTGTGAGGAATAGCCCTGATTACCCATGCTGTTCCTATCAACCTTGTATGCAGGTTCAGCATTGTCAAAAAAGACAGTCATTTGCTACTATCAATTGTGATGCCCAGTTATATTTGCGTATATCAGGGATCACCAATCCCCCTCGGAAACACCTCTCTGAAGTGTGCAGAGCGCTATTCATAATCTTCACTCATCCCATTAGAGTTGTCTCAGTAAGCCAGCAACTTAAAAAAAGAAATAAAATCATTTGAGATTGTGTGTGGGTTCTTCTGCAGAACATTAAGCAATCTGCTGGTGAGGGTCATCATTTTAAAGAGCACCGTCCTTCCCATCAGGGAGATCGGAAGTGTTGGCAGTGAACAATATCATCACAAAGGCGGTCTAGGTGCGGATAAAGGTTTTTGTCAAGAAAGTTCTCCCCATTTATTGTAATGTACATGCCTAAATATCGGAACTATCTTGTACTATCAGGCTACACATTGTGATGTTAGTTTGGTGGCAGCGTCATGCAAGGGAAGAATTCGGGATTTAGCCCAGTTAATTTGGTAACTGAAATATACTTCAAATAGCTGGAAACCGTATAAAATCCTATCTACCGTGGAATGAAGCTGTGCAGCATAAAGCAAGAAATTGTCTGTGTAGAGTTAGATTCTCTCTTCCCAGTCCATTCCGCTACTAATACCTCATATTAGAGGGTCCCGACACACCCACACAGCCAAAGGTTCCAATGCAAGGTTGAATATCACTGGGGACATTGAGCAACATGTTGAGCATGTGCCCTGCTTTTATGCGCCACACGTTTATATAGTTCAACCGGTAGGCAGTTAGGCCCTGCCGCTTTGCCAGACTATAAATCTCAGATTAACTGCTCAACCTCATCAGTCATTGGGTCTTGCTCAAGTGTTGTATTTTCTTCCTCCGAGAGAGTCGGAAGGGAGAGGTCCCTCAAAAGTAAGTGCAATTTTCTCTCTACTTCACTGTCTTGGATGACTATATGCTCTTGTAGTGTGTAGTGAACGCCTCTATCTCTGCCCCCTTGGTATGAAGCGTACCTTCTGCATCGCGGACCTCCATAACCAAATTCCACTCCATATCTCTTTTATCGAACCAGGATGTGAGTTTACTGGCTTTATCGCCTATGTCGTACAATCTAAGCGGCATTGCTATGGCATATGAGCATGCCTGATGCTCCCAAACTCCCTTTAGTTGTTTTAGGTTGTCTGTGCAGCAATTGCGGGTCGACCCCACCTCTCTCCAGTACCCGAGTCTCCAGAGCTAATATCTCCCTTTCTAGAACCTTGCATTGTATCTTCTGCTTCTTCTTTCCCCTCCCTGATCATCCCCTTAGTATGACCACAGAGAACAGACGTGAAGGCCTCCCACAGGACACAGACCTAATAGACTGTACCCTCATTCTTCTGAAAGTACTGACCTGTTTTTTCACCAGTTTTGTCTCAAAAGGGTGCCTCTTTGAAATACCAGGGATCGATCCGGAAAGGCAGTGTGTTGTCTCTTGTAGTGCCATTGAGTATTACATCTACTAGAGAATGGTCAGAGATATCCCGAACCCTGTGAGTGGCACCATGGAACCGTCTGGCAAATAGAAATCAGGTAAAGATGTGATCTAGCCTGGAGCCACTGCCATGTACTGCAGGGAAGTCGGTGAACTGCCGTAAACCCGGGTTGTGTTCATGCCACAGGCCTTTAACCCCATAGCATCAACAAAGGCTCATAAGGGACTACATTCACTGCAGGTTTGGGATCTAGTGTCTGTCAAGCACCGGGTCCATTGTCGCATTGAAGTCCCCGCCCATCAGTAAAATCCTTGGGGGATGTAGTTCCAGTAGGATTGCCCCCAATGTCAAGTCAAGTCAAGTCAGATAATTTATATAGCGCACTACATACCCAGAGGGTCTCAAGGCGCTAAGGAAGGGGAGGAGGATTACTTGTCAAATATCCACGTTTTAAGTTGCTTTCTGAATGCTAGGTGGTTCTGGGTAAGGCGAAGGTAAGTGGGGAGTTAGTTCCATGTTTTAGCAGCCAGGTATGAGAAGGATCTGCCTCCCATGGTGGTCTTGTTGATGCGAGGTACAGTGGCGAGGGCTTGGCTGGAAGAACGTAGTTGGCGGGAGGGGGTGTAGAAGGACAGTCGTGAGTTGAGGCATTCTGGTCCGATGTCGTAGAGTGATTTGTGTGCGTGGGTTAGCAGTCGGAAAGTGATTCTCTTATTGACGGGTAGCCAGTGGAGGTCTTTCAGGTGACCAGAGATGTGTTCGTTGCGTGGGATGTCTAATATGATTCTGGCTGAGGCGTTTTGGATTCGTTGGAGTTTCTTCTGGAGTTTAGCGGTAGTACCTGCGTAGAGGGTGTTTCCGTAGTCCAGTCGGCTCGTGACCAGAGCATGGGTGACTGTTTTCCTGGTTTCGGTGGGGATCCAGCGAAATGTTTTTTTGAGCATGCGAAGAATGTTGAAGCAGGATGAGGATACGGCGCTGACTTGTCTGTTCATTGAAAGTGAAGAATCCAGGATAACGCCTAGGTTCCGTGCGTGGTCTGTCGGGATGGGTGCTTTTCCAAGGGCTTCCGGCCACCAAGAGTCGTCCCATGCAGAGGGGGATGTACCTAGGATGAGGACTTCTGTTTTATCTGAGTTCAGTTTCAGACGGCTGTGTTTCATCCATTCAGCAACTTCTTTCATTCCTTCGTGTAGGTTAGTTTTGGCGGTGCTGGGGTCCTTGGTGAGAGAAAGGATTAGTTGAGTGTCATCCGCGTAAGAGATGATGTTGAGGTTGTGTTGGCGGGCGATTGCCGCGAGGGGGCTCATGTATACGTTGAAGAGGGTGGGGCTGAGTGAGGATCCTTGTGGTACGCCACAGATGACTTCGGTGGCCTCGGACTTGAATGGTGGAAGGCGGACTCTCTGGGTTCTTCCGGTGAGGAACGAGGTGATCCATTCAAGTGCTTTTCCTTGTATTCCGATGTTGCTGAGGCGTTGTAAAAGGGTGCTGTGGCAGACTGTGTCGAATGCTGCAGAGAGGTCGAGGAGGATGAGGGCGACTGTGTCTCCATTGTCCAGTAGAGTTCGAATGTCGTCTGTTGCTGCGATGAGGGCGGTCTCGGTGCTGTGTTTTGCTCGGAAGCCAGATTGTGAGGAGTCGAGGGATTTGTTGGCTTCGAGGAAAGCGGCGAGCTGGTTGTTGACAGCTTTCTCGATTACTTTGGCCGGGAATGGAAGGAGCGAAATGGGTCGGTAATTTTTTAGTTCGGTGGGGTCCACTGTGGGTTTTTTCAGAAGGGCGGTGAGTTCAGCGTGTTTCCAGTTTTCCGGGAAGGTGGCGGAGTTGAAGGAGCAGTTGATGACGTCTCGGAGTTGCGGTGCTATGACGGAGTCTGCTTTGTTGAAGATGTGGTGAGGACATGGGTCTGTGGGGGATCCTGAGTGGATGGAGTTCATCAGGCGGATGGTGTCCTCAGTGGAGATTGGGTTCCAGTCGTTAAGGGTGTTCGCGGGGGGAGAGTGTTCAGCATGTGGTTGGGTGGGTTGGACTCCGGGTTGGTTGTCGAAGCTGTTGTGGATGTCTGCAATCTTGTTGTGGAAGAATGAGGCTAGGGAGTCGCAGAGGGCTTGAGAGGGGGTGATGTCGTTGGAGTTGGCCGAGGGATTGGAAAACTCCTTGACGATGTTGAAAAGTTCCTTGCTGTTGTGGGCGTTGTTGTCAAGTCGATCCTTGAATGCTGTTTTCTTGGCCTTTCGGATTAGTTGGTGGTGAGTGCGGGTGGCGTTTTTGAAGGCGTCCTTGGTGCTGGTGGTTGGGTCTTTTTTCCAAGCTTTTTCAAGGGTGCGGCAGAGTTTCTTGGACTTCTTGAGATCATCATTGAACCATGAGGCCTTCTTGTTGCCAGGTTTGCTTTGACGTTTTTTCAGTGGTGCTAAGGTGTCGGCGGTGTTGGATAACACATGAGTCGTGGGATAAAAGGCACGGAGTTTCAGTTTAGTATGCCTGCACCTCTAGAGCTAGTCGTGAAGCCTACACGCACTTGCAGGGTATACCCAAAGTTATCCAAGGATTTGTACTGGATGTCCTTCAAGTGTGTCTCCTGGAGGAGAGCTATGTTAGGGTCTTGTCTACGGACATTCTGCAAAACGACTTTAATTGTATTACCTAGGCAGTTTACGTTAGGGCCTCTAATGTTAAGTGGATGTGATGCGGCATTGGATACAGTCAAGTTTAAGGGGCTGCCCCCATATGTAGTGAATGGCGAGAAGCCCCATTCTCTCCCAACCTATCTTCAATGTCCATTCCTGTGTGTCTGTGTATACTGAGCTAAGCAAATAAGAGTAAGTGAAAACACAGAAGCTAACATAACTGTGGTGTCCCCTTCTGTGTAGCCCCCCACCCAACTACTCTACTCAGTGGACTCAAAATTACCCACCACCCCAACATATAGAATGCCTGTCACCTCAATGATAACATACTATTTCTTAGGGTTGGCCAGAACCGCCATGAGGGTCAAACTGACACAGTTGAATGAACTTTCCCCTGCAGCTTTTGTTACGTTCCCTGCAAATTTCAATTACAGTCACATCTTCAGTCCTTCCCCCAGAGCACCTGTCATCTCATACTTGGGCAGGCCCAAAAATATCTGGTAATAAAGGATTCAATTAACGCTCATGTTTGTCAAAAGTATACAGTTGGGTGCCCATTTCGACTAAACAGTCTGATACATCTGCCAAGTTGTGAAATCCAGTGAAATTGAGGTTTAACACCATTTCCGAGCCTATAAACCCTAGGAGAACCGACTGCGGCAAATTTTGGGATGTTTAAATTTTGGGATATGGCTTTGCTCCGCCACGTGTTTCTTCATTATATTAGCTTGGTAATTTGACAGAAATGCTCCATTTAACTGTATGTCATTGGAAACTTGCTGGCGACTGCATTAGAGGTAATGAATTTGGCATTGGGACGCACTTCTTGAAGACCATAGGTCTTGCTTTCTAGACCTCCTTTCTGCAGCACAAGCCCCTTGTGCAATCCCAGGCACGTCACTTGGCTCGCTGTGCTTCACCTCCTCCAAGCAGGCTGTATGATATTAACAGAGTGCTTGCTCTTTGGGGCAGAGCATGTTGTTTTGTTATTTCCTTCGTACATAATTTAGTACATTGTAATTGCGCTGTGGATGCACGGTATAATTATTGTTGTTATTAAGTGGGACTGCTTGTAGACTCCCTCCGCTGTTAAGTAATCAGCAGTGCAGAAAAATAGATCGAGTGACACAGGCCACGAGGCCATGTGGCCTGACCGCGCGCACATCACTTAACCACGGCGCGCTGATGGACTGTTAACTAGGAGAGTGTCGGGAAGAGAGTCACGGGTTATTCCTGCAAGGTCATCAAATAACGCGCGCTGGTAATACATCGCAAGTCTCCTCAGGCAATATCCGTATTATGCCACCGCGCCTTCAATATTTTTATAACGTGTGAAATGCGCGCGCGCACCTCCTTCCAGAATTAGGCCAGAATATTAACTCTTGATATTTGCTGTAGGCTCATGCTTGTTAAGAATCACAGACATATAGTGTAAGTAATTCCTTTACTAATGCTGAACACAACAATGCTTTACAGGGTGATAGGTGTATTATCCGTCCTCTGCCCAGCTTACGTTCGCACGTATTTACACGGCTCCCGTTGCGTGCTTGCGTTGCATACGTCTGCGCTTGCGTTGCATACGTCTGCGCTGGTGCTCGGTTCATTTCAAGCGGAAGTGCCCCGCAGGGCATGGACATCCTATTAAGTGCCACGGCAGCGAATTCTACCCCCGCCGCTTCCTAGCTGTGGGTTTAATTATGCCGATGTGTTGATTGATTCCCTGCCGTTGCATCTCCCGGTAATCCGTCTCATCACTTATTCTCCGTTCCCGCTTGCACCTCTGATTTTTTCTTCCGCGGCGGCGTGATGCGGCTTGTCGTTGACTAATGAGGAGCAGAATTGGCTGCGGCACGAGACAAACGGAATGCCGGCACCGATCCCGAAATGCATTAGTCTTTAATAACCCACATCTGCATGTTTATAAATGATAGAGCCAGGAGTTGTTAATGTTGATCGCCCCCCTTTGAAAAGGAAAGTGACACGGGGGTTTGTACACGCAAACTACGTTAGGGGCGCGTGAGAATGACCTTGCTGTGGGGAGTATATTGCTGAGAGTTTTCAGTTGATTAAAAGCAGCAGAGGTGCGTAGTGGGGAGGTAGGTGAGCGTCGCTACATGCACATTTAGCGGCGGCAATGTGGTTATTATAATAACGGGCATAAATGTGTTCAAATAGTTGGATACAGGTGCTTTAAGTCTGTTATGGTGAAGTGTTTATCGGATTTCACGTGGGACTTTTACATATTTACACACTGACAAACACACAAACTCAGTTTTGAAGATTTAAAAATGGTTATTTTACAAAATGTTGAACTTTTAAATACCCCTAACAGTTCACACTCTCGTTCTACTGCTCCTTAAGGCCACTTTCATGCCCTGTTTCTCATAATAATGTATTTTAACAAGCTGTACCAGCGTGATTGTTTCAAAATCTGAATCTGCCGCTGAATATTAACAGCTGGGCGCAAAGCGTTAGTTCATGCACTACAACAGAACATCTTGTACCTTAAATAAAGTGGAAAGATCTTTGCCCTAAATCCAGTCCTAATTCCACAGGTATCAGACACTCTGCAGTGGTTCTGTAAAGAGTCTCCAGTAAAAAGCAAGGTTTTGCATTTCGAATTTCTGGGGTATTTTCTTAGTGTTTTTTTGGTTGCTATTACCCCGCTAATGTTAATGAATTTTGTTAATGCAACTAATTCATAGAGTACGGTCAGAAAGAAGAGAGCTTGAACTGGCAAAATCTAGAAAAACTTTTAGTTTTTAAAAAATACATTTTAATGTATTAACCCAGTAACAAATTAATTTGCCCACATATGTTCATTCAGTCTGCTGTAAAATTATGAAGGCTGTTTACATTTTACACTGTATGGCAAACAAGCACCATGTGACTTTTTGCAGATAGGCGATTCTAGATATAAGTATCTAGAATTAGCCTATGATCACATCATGTAAAGCGCTCTGATACCCCAGGGTCTAGCTAGCGCTATATAAAACTCAAAAATAAATAAATTAATTAAAAAATGACTTTTCCCATTGTAGTTAAATTGGATTTGTATAGTGCCTACTACCTCTGACGAGGCGCTGAAGCACTTTTTCGGGGAGTAGCACACTATTCTGGGACACAAAAGTAGGTAAGTGGTGGATTAGTATAGGGAAATATAAATTTCTATTGGGAGTGGTGTAAGTGGTAGGCATGTGAGTCTTGCTAGTTGGATGCAGAGACGTTTTGAGACATGGGCAAAGTTAGCTCCAACCCAGGGCCCCAGGCGTTCAGGGGGGTCCCCTTAAAAAGCCAGCTCTGTGAAGTCTTGCCCTGTTGACCTTTAATAATTTTTAAACATATAGTTTTAACCCTTTTGGTGTGTCTGGGCTTGTGCGGAGGACGGCCGGGGGCCGTCCGAACCACGCCCAGCCATTATTGCACCTGCACAGCGGCGGAATATGCGCCACGGTCAACTGTTTCAATACCAAATATTTCCTTTAATTTTTTTTTATTGTGAGAGTCTATTACAGACATTTGCAGAGAAATGTTGTTAATGTTTCATACAACATCCATACAAACAAGTTTCTTTTAGAGCAAAACAGGACCTCACGTATGAGAAATGGGAGGGTGTCACAGAGATTATTTGCAGCAATAATAGTGAGCTGCTGCTGCGTTACAATATTGAAAACACACATCACTAACCCCTGAATATTAGATCTAAACACATCAGGAATTTGGACATGTTTGCCTGTCAGGGATCTGGCCAAAGACAAATTGAGAGAGCGGACATTGGTTCATAAATTCAAAACTGTTTCCAACAAGGGCCCATAAAATACGTTTGGCCTAGGGCCCCCAAATCCTTAAGATGTCCCTGGTATGATGAATAGGATAAAGAATGGATAGAGGAGGGAAGAATTTGGAAAGGGTTATTTGGGAGTTAATGGTAGTAAAAGAGGTTTGGGATGAGTCTGAGAGTGGAGGTAGGGAATATTTTGGCAGACAAATAGAATGAGTCATACAGTGGTTGTTTGGTGAAGTTTGGGGGAGATTAGTTAATCTTTTTTTTTCTGTCTGCAGTACAATATATAAATCTGTAGATACATAACACATAAGAGGTATACATAGAGATGTTAACATGATACGCATATAGAAAATAATGAGATCTAAAATTGTACTAGGTAAAGTCCCATATGTATATGCATGGATAAATATTTACAAACTCAGGCTTTTCATTTTGCTGTAAAGTTAGTTTTTTTAATTGTATTTATTATTCTGTTTTTATGTAATTTTCTTTTCATTTTTGTAATTGTCCTCCAATCTTTAAGAATCATTGCAAACCAGCCTAAAAATAAAAGGATCAAGTCTGAAATCAGTGAAGAATTACTATGTGAGCTTTTATTGCTCACCAGTCCTTTAGTGTGGCGCTCAATCAGAAACCACACTTTGCAGAGCATACCTTTGCTAACCATATGTCATTGTTCACCAGAGGGATCAACACTAAGGGGCCCATTAGGATCACGGGCGGATCGTCACCGACCGCATGGCGGTGGCGATCCGCCCGTGATCCCACCCCGCCTGCTACCCATTTCCCCCCCGCCATATTACTATGATGGGGGGGACCGCGGCGGACGGAAAGACCGCTAGCATTTCCGCCCGGTTAACGAGTTGACCGGGCAGAAAAGGGTTCATATGGTGGCGGTGTCTGTTAGACACCGCCAGCCATATTACCATGGTTGCGGTAACATGCCTTTCTGCCATAGAATGGCATGCAGGAATAGACTGCGGGGGCCCGTTGGGGGCCCCCAGGGACTCTGGGGGGTACCTATGGTACCCCGACAGCATTTCTATGCGCGATATGCCAGGCACCACACGGTGCCTGCCATGTTGTGCATGGAAGTGCACAACATGCCTTCCTGGCCTTGAGGCGGGCCGTGCTGAGTGCACCGCCTGCCACAATGACAGAAATGCAGGTTGCGCCCACCACTGTGGCGGGCGCATCCTAATTGCCCCCACGGGACCCCCACCCTTATGGTGGGTGGTCCCGTTTCCCGATAGGATGGCGGGCACACAAAGTCCGCCCGCCATCCTAATGAACCCCTAAACCTGAGCAGGGCAGAGTAATTTCCGTTTCACAGACATTTGATTGCATTTACAGAACCGCATAATTTAATCTAGTTCTTTGAATGCAATGCTGTATTCCATTTCAATTTTTCAGAATTTCCCGCAGAATTTCTCAGACTTACAGTGGAAGTGCCAAACAACTAGCAAATCAAAGAGCCTCAAATTATTCCAACTCAAGGTCGCAGTAGAATTTCAAGGCCAATCCTTTGGTCACTAAAGGCTTCTCCAGCAGAGGGGTTTTGGTGGGAGAATAGCAACCAGTTATTTCTGTCCCTCCTCCCTTGTGGTTTTGCACCTCGCATAGTCTTTATGGACTCATTCTTTGTGAGCACCTCATTGACACATCTTACAGCACATGGCACTTTGGAGTCTTGTGCCGCTTGAAGCAATATATTTATTTAGTCCCTTTTAATGCACCAAAGATCGACTTCTTCAATAATATAATTGGAAGTGTAGCGGCAGACATGGGTTTGTTCATAAGGGTAGGGTTGATGCTTTCTTATAAGGGGAAAATGAAATGTATGGGGAGTAGGCATTGTGATCACGAGTGCATGGGGATGAGGAGCTCTGCGTCTCTTCTTAGTCCCACTGCAGGTCATCTCTCTGTCTCTCCCACTTGTATGTGTGATGTGAACCTGATCACTACATGGATCCGCTTTTGTTTGAGGTGGCGTTATTCCAGCTTATGAGTGATCCATGCAAACATAGGAACCCCATATACTGGGATAACTGTGATGATTAGCAGTGGTGACCACCTCAGCTTCTTTCCCTCCATA
The DNA here is from genome assembly GCF_964263255.1 of Lissotriton vulgaris. Lineage (NCBI taxonomy): Eukaryota > Metazoa > Chordata > Amphibia > Caudata > Salamandridae > Lissotriton > Lissotriton vulgaris. The sequence continues at coordinate 845,947,084 of NC_141694.1, forward strand.
CCTATCCATCACCTGCATTCACTGAATCGTATGTTCCCGAGGTGGTTTTACTTTAGACAAATAATACAATAGTTATTCATGAACCAGTTGAAAGTGAGCTCAATCAAAAAACGAATTTACAAATATGTATGTGATTTGTTTTGATTAAATTAAAAGTGATCCAGAGATGCTGCAAAAAGGTCCCAATCTTATCAAGGCCTGAAAAGTATTCTAATATGTGACCTCCTCTTGCTAGTATTTGCTGTATAGTCTGATGATGAACTCTGAAGACTTGTGTGTTGAGGCAGAACCTGTGCATGGGTACCAGGATGCATAAATATTGGAAACCTTCCTGTAATGTCTGCAGAAGCAACCTATTGGTGGACAGAAGGGCTGATACTAATGTTATAAATGTGTCCGCTAATGAACGTCACAGGTGATTGTCTAACACGGTTAGTAGCAGTCCTCCAATCAGAGTATTTTGCGTGGCAATCTTATCCGCCCTGCAGAGAAAATGGGGAGAATGATTGAGTACTTTGGGGAACTCGAAATGTTCTCTCCATCACAGGGGGGTGGGAGGCATGCTTTAAAAACAAGAATTGGCAAAGCCAGTAGTTCTGGCTTCGGCAGCCGACCTTTTTGTTTTGGCAGTGCTTGTTTGGTCTTGTCATTGTTTTTGCAAGACTTTTTTGTTAGAGACGCTGGCGGGCTCTTGCTAATCTAAAAAAAGAAAAAAGTCTCAAAAACACACACTGCCACAGTAGTACCTGGCACTTTAAGGAGCTACTTTGTATGTGCCGCTTGTGAAAGGGTAGAAAGGTGTCACTCACAGGGAAGTTAGCCTGTAGCCGAAGGGGGTGGACTTGCTGTCCTATACTATAGTGAGCAGAAGAAAAATATGAATGACACAATAACAGACCAGTTGATGAAAGCAGCTGACTGAAAGCCCCAATAAGTAAGCATATTACACATATACAAGACCTTTCGATTTTGCTAAAAGTATATCACAAGACCTATTGAGTGTCCGAGGGGGGAGGAGGGGGGAATTTTACCTCTAAGAAAGCTTTCGGGGTTGAGCTTTCCTGTTATGATGCAAAATTAATAATCTGGTGATGTAGATGACATTATTGCAATATTTGAAGCTCAAACATTCCAACTCATACAAGGAAATCCCACCTTCATAAAAAAGGTTGCGCCTATTTACGTTTGATGAGCTTTAAGGTAATACCCATGGTAGCTCATTCTGCTTAGGAAATCCCTTTTCAGCGTCAACCTCTTTTGACCAGAATTCATATTGTCAGTGAAAATCAATCCAATGGGATTTTGTTAGCACGAAGTACTTTAGGCAGGCGTCTAAATCTTATCTATACTTCTAAAGGAGAGGAGCAGTTAGACAAACAAAACCTGATGTGGCTTAGACCATGTATATGCTGGGTGACTGACTCTTAATCTCTGCTACCATCTGACTGATGTGCTTCAATAAGAGATCTCAACATGCCGTCTGATTGGCCGAGACATTACCAGGCCCGGGTTAAAAGATTTTTAATGCGAGCATGATCTAGCATTAAACTCAATTATGGGTTACCTTTTATATTTGTTTGTTTTCTGCTTCCGCCTTTTTTTGCATAGTTTTTACCTGCCTGTGTTTTGTTCAAGCAGGAACGTTCTTCGAGGAACTGTGAAACAGGATTCATGCTGCTTACAATGTTCACTGTGTATCTTTAAAATGGTATAGAAATACACTGAGCAGGTATTGCACGTGAATTATTTTGTGTATTGGCCAGCTTATTTCGTTTATTTACAGTAATTTATGAAAAATTTCACATTTGGTGGAAAACAAATTGAGATTTTTCTCACCATCAAGTCATTATGAGACTCCTGCTTTTCCTATCTGTTGAGTAATTATTTTGACACACTGAAGCAAGTCTAAAGTTGATTACCTAAACACCTGCTGAGGTTAGTGAGGAACAGAGGTCTTGGACAAGGAAATAAATATGGCTAAACAGAGAAAGGGAAGAGTCCCTCACTCTGAGTAATCCAGCTGATCAAAGTGGTCTTATCAATAATATTCATTACCCCATTTAAGTAGGAGTCAAGGAGAGGTGATACTTGCGGCAATGGTCCAGGCATTATCGACATGTAGGTTTGCTTCGTTCTGCTGCGAGTATTGTATTGTCTTTCTCCATGGTCACACTTAATAAGAAGAGCCTTAAAGCTCACGAGAGAGCATTGCATCAAAGCAGCGGCATGCACATTTCAAATGTGACGTGCCCCCTCGCGTCAGTGACCAATATTGACGAGGGTCCCAGTTGATTATTTTTTCATTGACATTTCTACCTTTAGTAGGGGTGATGAGAATAACCCATTGAAGAGTGGAACAGATTCAACCATTGACTTATCTTTGGGTGGCACATGAGGTCTTTAGTATCATACCGTACACAAGGAGGAAGCAGTGTTCCACCAGGCGCATTTGCAGTTTGTGATCCTGAGACTGATTCAAGAACGTTGTCATGGCAACCTTGGGCTGTGCGTCTGATCAGGCTTGCAGAGGGAGCAGTCACATAGAAGGATTTTCCCCCCGGGCCTGTAGGTTTTGTGATTTAAAGTGTGGACGGCACTGCAAAACTATTTGTGTTGCTGCACTCTGGTTTGGGAACTCAGTTGTTAATTGCAAGTGGTTGCCTGACTCCAACTAAAAAATGCAAAACATGTTTTAGAGGCTTTATCTTTGGCAAGAACAGTGTTCAATGTTGGGGTCGTGTTATGTCCCCCCTGGCATAAAACGGATTATTTCATCATCTCCTGGTTGTAATCTAGACTACAGCTTTCAAGGTGCCTCAAAAGAACTGCTTTTGGTCCTCAGTGAACTATTAAAAGCTGTTGTTGAGTTTCAGGACACACCCGTACATTGATGCTATGCGGATCTGTATTTTGGAAACTGGGTGGAGCGATAGAAGCTGCGACATGGGTAGAAGCGAACTGTCCAAAGTAAAATCCCCAAAAGTTCAAATAGCGCTCATTCATGGGTCTCGAGCGAAGGTTACTATGATTGCACACTATTATTTTCCAGTTACTGCTGTGTTGATCCAAGCACCATAGATAATTGTACCCAATAGTTGAATTGCTCTTAAAATGGCTAAAGCTTTGAACCAAGCGGCATTGAAAGCAGGAATAAGACAGGCACACTCCTCCTCCTAGACACACACACAAAACCTTCAATGTGCATTGCTACGCCATTTGCATCGGAAAACATAAATGTTAGTAAAACATCACGAGTGAGGAACAAAATGATCAGTTCCTAGTACAGTTCTTTTAAAAAAAACATTTTTTAAACATTTTTATTATAGATAAGACTTGCAGTGTATACATTTACAGCATATCGTAGTCATATTAGAGTGGATTCCATCACATACTATCGAGAACGTAAGTACATCACACATTTGGGTCACAGTTTAGAATGCATAGTGTATCAATAATTCCCCTGTAAATCCTCATCTTATCAGACTGGACTTATTACTGAAGGAGCGCAAATACCTTCTCTGGAGTTATTCCATTTACTCAACATTCTCTCCCATTTGTTAGTCCTAGTACAGTTCTTAATTATACATCAATGTATGGCTTTTTAAGGACAGGAAAGACAACAGCATAAATGTCTGCAGTTGAGCTGTTCAAAGGATGGTCCTTTGTAGCTTATGCTTGGAGACTATAGGAGGCCATGCATTCATTTTAGGACAGTTCAGATGTCTGCCAGCATCACCCGGTAGGTCATCTCTTACAACACACATTACGTGCACAAAAGGTGCAAACGCATGTTCATGCTCAGTCACTTCATTAGATTACATTTTCAATTTGTATATCAATTTTTGCTGTAAACATTGTTCAATAAAAACGTTAACACCACAGTCAAAGACAGTACCGTATCACCACTTAATACGTATTACATGGACAATTCGGAAACATCATTTTCACACTAAGAATGCAAATTCAAAACTAGGGGCTTACAATACCTCCGCCCTCTCATTTTCACCCATATGATGACAGGCCTTCTATGTTCAAGGTGGTATCTGGGGATTCAGACAATTTAACTAGCATCGCGGCACAATCAGCAGGTTGTGCACCACTTTTTGATCTCTGGGTATTCTAAATATACTTTTCATCAGTTTGACTAAAAGACCCGAGTTCAGAGTTCAATATCTTTATTCGATTGTAAATTTTACAATCATAAAAGTTCATTTTTAAAATCACATAATTAAAACAATTACAATTCATTATCAAAGGCAATTAAAGACACAGTAAACAGTACAATATGACAGGCAATGAAGCAGGGAAGTATATAATTAAAAATATAAATAACTGTAAGTTTAAAAACCAACACTCATTTTCACATCATGATTAGCCGTCCATGCTTTTCCTAAAGCAGATGGCTTTTTTTAAAAAATTACAAATAAACAGGGTACAGTCAATATTCAGCAGTTGTAGATAATAAAGTGCAGGTTTGATTTGTGTGAAGCTCAATTTTTTAAGGCATGGTTTAAGGTAAAGAATCCGTGGAGTATCATAGTATGGGCAGTTAAAAAGGAAGTGTGCCAAGTCTTGAGGAGACTTCCCGTCGCAGCCACAAGCTGGCAACACTTCGCCCCGCTGAGCACCACTTGGGAATGCCAGTAAGAGGTGATAAAGGTCAAAACGGAACCGTATTAAAAGGAACCGTTCATAACTGGACATAGGCCATGTCAGATAAGGTTCTATTTGCAAGCATGTTTTTAGCAATAGATGTTTCCTGACACTGACCTTCTGAGTCTCGACAGCTTCCCTATCAGTACATCTTAACAGGGTTATGGCATTCTTGACCAGGTTCACATCTTGTTTTCTGATTGTTATTGGGTCAAGAAACAAATCACACCGGCCTATAGCCGTTAAACTGTCCTTTATAAACTTTACCCACGGTACCTTGAATCTCCCGTCTAACTGTAAAATTTCTTTTAGTAGGGCATGTGTTAATGGAATTTCGCTGTTTAGCCAACATTTCAGCCAGCATAAAACTGGGCTTATTGCTATTCTGTCACCCAGAAAGGGGACCCCCAGCTCCTCATGTACTGAAAAATTCCCAATACCCCTGGGCAATCTTAAGATCTTTTTTAGGAAGTTGTTTTCTGCGACCTCTAGGTCGTTAACCTTACGGTAGCCCCAGAGCTCGCTCCCATAACAGGCAATAGCAACGCTTTTTGCCTGATACAGTTTAAGCAGCGCAGCCAGCGGGCAATTGCCAATCTTTTTGGAAAAACCTAGGATGGCCGCATTGACCCGGGCTATCTCACCCTTCTTTTTGGAGATTGCTGGCCCCCAAGATAACTTTTGATCTATCAGAACTCCGAGGTAAGAGAAGGAGTTGGTTGAAGGGATTTTTTCCCCATTTAAACTAAAGTGACCAGGCTTTAGAGTGCCCTTACCTGCTTTCATAACGAAAGACTTGGAGTTGTTAATGCTTAAACCACGTAGCTCCATAAATTTGTGGAAGGAGTTTAAAAGTTTCTGGAGGCCGTTCGCTGTTCTCGAAATAAGAACAGCATCGTCGGCGTAAAGTAGGACAGGTACCCCTCTGCGCTCAACAAAGGGGTAATCTGCTTCTACCCCTAAGAGTGATTCCTCCAGTTCATTAATATATAAGTTAAATAAAAATGGGGCCAAGATACATCCCTGGCGGACACCCCGATTAATTTTAAATTCGTCCGTTACCTTAAGGTCTTGGGAGTAGCGGACATTCGCCCTAGTGTCTGTATGTAAATCAGCAAGGAAGTTAACAAGATCCCTCTCTACACCCATTCTCAGCAAGGTGGCCCATAGTAGGCTTCTGTCTACACAGTCAAACGCGGACGACAAGTCCATGAAGGCCATGTAGACAGTGCCTTGTCTTGCCAGTGTATACTTGCTCAGAATAAGGTAAAGGTTCAGACACTGCGTGATGGTTGAGTGATCCGATCTAAACCCATATTGAATGGGGGAGAGGATTTTATTTTCCTTGGCCCAAAAAGATAACCTATTGAGGATTACTCCCCCCACCACTTTGACTACTGAGTTCAATAAAGAAATTGGCCTGTAACACAACGGACTACTGCGATCACCCTTCTTGAAAATGGGTACTATGGTCGAGAGACCCCAAGTTCTTGGGCAACCAGTTGTCACTGCTGCATTTATTACAGCCGTAAGAACTGGTGCCCAAAACGGGATACTGGACTTGAACAGATCCGGTGGTAAACCATCCGGTCCCGGGGCCTTGTTGATGGTAAGGCCCTGTATACCCCTAACAATCTCTTCTACTGAGAAGCATAAAGGGGACGCGGTTGGAGTTAAAAAGTCAGTAGTTTCCCATTGCTCATTGCTCCTAAAAATTGCACTAAAATGGGACACCCACTCCCCCTCGGGAATGTTTGTGCCAGTGGCTGTGTCATTTGGATTTTCAAACAAGGGTTTATTAATTAATTGCCAAAACTTGCTGCTATTCCCCACCACAGATGGATCCAAGAGGGATTCGATAACATTTGCTTTAATTTCCTTCTTTCTATTGGCTATTGTTTTCCTGTATACCATACGAAGATTTTTTATCAGTTCGTGATCTCTTGGTTTAGTTTTTAGTGCCGATTTCAAGTCCCTACTTGCCTTTGAGCAATTATGGTTAAACCATTTTGAGTTATTCTCCCTATGACCCTTTATTGGCGCTGTGAGCATGGAACCAATTTTGGACACCAACCCCTCGAACCTAAACAAAATGGTCGCAGGGATTGACTCAGATGATGTACACACAGACAGCTCCTCCTCACATGCGCTGGTTATGTTAGAATACAAGGTGTCTTGGTTTACCATTGTCCATTTGATGCGACGCCTGCCATTTACACACTTTAACCTACCATAATCGGGGCATGACTGGCGTTTGGCAAAAAGTGGGCCACTCAGGTTTACGACGAGAGGGTTATGATCACTATACGTACTTGTGAGAATAGAGAAGTACAAAACCCATTGAGCAGCATCTGAGGATAATAGTATGTGGTCAATATAAGAGCCCTGCCCATGCCCTTTAAAGGTTGGGGTGTCAAAAATTTTTGTATCGGGGACAAGCGACATAGCTACAATCAAATTGTGCTCGTTCGTTAAATCATTTAAGTGCTTGCCACCCCTACTATGAGAAAAATGGAATCCTTCCTCGATGTGACACCCTAAAGACCCCATTGGCGTACTAGCTGGGTTACCACATGGTTGCACATTAAAGTCACCTGCTATCAACAGATGCCGTGATACATTATACACAGTATTGCTCAAGATGTCATTCAGAGAGGCAATATGGCACAGTTCATTATTACTATTGGCATTATAGAAATTAATCAGTGTCATCACGGACTTCCCGTTTTTTAAATCAATCTTCTGCAGGTTCAAATTTACACTGTGGAAATTTCTTACATTGCATTGCAATTCTTGGCTGATAAAGATTGCCAGACCACCCTTGGCTCTACCCCTAATCGAGGCAGCTGCTGGGGTGATAAAACTTAAGAAACCCTCTATATAGACATTATTTTCTTCTAACCAGGTCTCTTGGAGGCACACAATGCTGAATTTCCTAATAAACGATAGCCACGCTACATCTCGCAATTTATTTGCCAAACCGGCAATATTCCAGGAAATTAATTTTACACTGTCATCCAGTGCAGGACAAACAACAAGCTCTGTAGTTAGTTTTGATGTTATTAGAGAAGGCGACGATACAGTTGCCACCATCGGTCCCACATTACACACTGCAACCGGCTCCCCGTGTCCAGCTACAACACTAGTGGCTACCTCTGTATCTGAGGGTGGAGCAGAGTGCACCACATTTTCCCCTACTAGCTCTGTGGGTGGTGTTATAGGGGGACTACTGTTTTTATCAGCGATGATTTGGGTGGTATATGTGTTTGTATTTGTAACATGACACCAATCCCCTGATTTCTCAGATGACCTTGAGTTACGTGAGGCACTTACCCCGCCCCCCATGGCTTCTGCATTCCTTAACCATCAATCACAGTCCTCTAGGCTATTAAAGACCGAGAACCTGTTGGTAATCTCTAACGGCGTGAAGGGTAACAGGCTTAACATGTTCCCATTAGTGCCAGTTGTGTGGTTAAAGGGTATAGAATTCCACCCAGGTATGGCTGATGGTGGTGCCAAGGGGTGCATATATGCAGGATTCAAAGCCGACTCGTTATTGGGAAGCTGAGAAAAAGAGAGGGCATTACCATTGTAGTATTGTGGGGGAAAGACAGTGGTTCTGGGATAAAAATATGTTAGGGGGCGTGGTACTATACAATTCTTTTCATTTCCGTAGGGCCAATTTAAAATGTGTTGTACGGCTCTCCTATCTTATCAGACTGGACTTATTACTGAAGGAGCGCAAATACCTTCTCTGGAGTTATTCCATTTACTCAACATTCTCTCCCATTTGTTAGTCCTAGTACAGTTCTTAATTATACATCAATGTATGGCTTTTTAAGGACAGGAAAGACAACAGCATAAATGTCTGCAGTTGAGCTGTTCAAAGGATGGTCCTTTGTAGCTTATGCTTGGAGACTATAGGAGGCCATGCATTCATTTTAGGACAGTTCAGATGTCTGCCAGCATCACCCGGTAGGTCATCTCTTACAACACACATTACGTGCACAAAAGGTGCAAACGCATGTTCATGCTCAGTCACTTCATTAGATTACATTTTCAATTTGTATATCAATTTTTGCTGTAAACATTGTTCAATAAAAACGTTAACACCACAGTCAAAGACAGTACCGTATCACCACTTAATACGTATTACATGGACAATTCGGAAACATCATTTTCACACTAAGAATGCAAATTCAAAACTAGGGGCTTACAATACCTCCGCCCTCTCATTTTCACCCATATGATGACAGGCCTTCTATGTTCAAGGTGGTATCTGGGGATTCAGACAATTTAACTAGCATCGCGGCACAATCAGCAGGTTGTGCACCACTTTTTGATCTCTGGGTATTCTAAATATACTTTTCATCAGTTTGACTAAAAGACCCGCTGGGCTGGACTCTATGTGCCACCCTGGGAACTCCAGGGGGTACCATCATTTTACCAAGATCGTTCCCAATGCTCAAAACTGGATATTTATTTTACATTGTTTTTGCTTGGTCCATATCCCAAGCAGACAATTCTTATTAGATGTTTCCATGGTCTAACCAATGCGACATGTTCTGAGCATTCACCACCTCTTTCCAGAAAGCATCCTCCCTTTAACACCCCCATGTCTGATATAACAAAACTTGCCACATGCAGAAGACCTGCCTGGGCAAATCAAGGATAATTTCCAGGACTTTAGATAAGTCTTGTGAAGAAAGTGAAATTGTTCTAATTTAAACCGAGCATTGGAGGATATCATTTTAACTTATTTACATGGTTTTCCTTATTGGGCAGCATCCACTCATCCAGACAGCTGTCCAACGCTCTCAGGCTCTTTCCACATTCACACCATCTTGCACTAGAGCTACATACAGAACCGTATGCAGTCTCATGTACCCTGCCAAATCCAACAATCTCAGCAGGACCGCTTGTTCTGGAGAGGCTTTACGAATCATGTACATGATCGTCTGTGTCACGTGTGCTAATGTAGCATACCAGTGGAACTGTCCCTCCCCAACCCCAAAATGCTCCCTAGTTTGTTCAAATGTACCCAATCTGTTACTGAGATACGGGTATACCACCATGAGACAGCCTCCCTCCAACCAGCTGGTAAAAGATGCATCTTGTGCCATGTCCCAGAAGGGCATGACAGTCCACAGAGGCATTGCCATTGCAAGTGGTGGTCTCTTTAGAATCTTTATTACCACCCTGCGCCACAATTCCACAGCCTGTCGGATCAAGTGGGGTGCTCCTCTCGTGATCACCCTCCCCATCATAAGCAGTACTGGGAGTGTATGCTGGTCATACATTCCTGCCATCTGTGGTTTTCCCAAGTGGGGCCCTACTCATACCACTGTACTGTATGTTGTAGCTGCGCAGCAGCATAGTATAAGAAAAGGTCCGTTAAGCCTAAGCCCGGCTCCAACCTTGAGAGCTTCTGCGTATCCAATTTTACCCAACTCCACTTTTCTGCCCAGACAGCAGGATATCTAGCCGTCGAAACGTATCAGTTGCGTGGGACAAAGCATATTTTGGATCACTATCCGGCATTGGTGCAGAAAAAAACCCTCTTCACCACAGCAATCCTCCCACCACACTACCCATGTTAACAGTATGCTGGATTTGTGTGCCTCTGGCCACTCATATCCCCAAATATCTAAAACTGTTCTTTTACCATTCCAGGTCCTTGTCATTGGGTAGATCCTGTTCCCTATGCCTCCAGCGACCCAGTGGGAACAGCCAGATTTTCTGCAATTTTATGCATACCCGACACTTTTATGGACTTATCTACCATTTCCAATAATTGTGACACTGACCTAAATGGGTCATTTAGATACACAAGTGCGTTATCTGCATACAGCGAGACAGTGTACACTGTGGCCCAAATTGATATAATCCTGAGGTTGAGCACCAACCGTAATCTACAAACAGCAGCAGCATCAGTAGGCATTCATGCCAGGTCAGTGTTGCCAGGTCAGTCTTTACAGACTCCAGAAGTCTGAGAGTGTCCCCCCGTGCACACTCTGGCCCGAGGTGCTGTATACAGCAGCCTTACCCAGGTTATTTAAGTAGTGTCACAACCCATACATTCTTGCAAAGCCACTAAAATAGCCAGTTTACGGTGTCAAAAGCACATCCCAGTTCCAGTGATGCCAATGCATAGACCTCATCCGAGGACTAAAGCACAGGCACAACATGTATAAGTCGTCTAATGTTAAAGCCAGTGTTCCAGCCCGGAATAAATCCTGTTTGGTCTCGCAATCAGGGAGCCAATTGAATTAAAAATCAGTTTGCTAGGACTTTGATTAATATCTTACCATCTGTAGTAAGCATCAACAGTGGTCTCTACAATTCCAATCGAGCATGGTCTTGGGGATCATCATTATCACTTTGTTTCTCTTTCATAAGAGAGGAACTCTTTGGGGTAGCCTTCTGCCACACGCGCACATATTGTGACAGCAAATATAGTGGCCAAAAGGAATCTGGCCCAGCATCGGAAGGATGAGAGGGTCCACCTTTGCAAGAATGGTCAATGGTATGGACCTCTGTGCAGCAATGGAGAGATTGGTGAATAGGGCACTCGGGGTCCTGCAGAAATACGAGCGCATATGATCCCCATGAACACGCTATAGAGGCCCCTTAGATTAAACTGGAAACATAATGTACTCAAGAGACTGTCTGCACATTCCTTTATTGGGGGGGAGAACAGGGGAAGCATATTAAGCTCATGACCTTGTTTTGTTATTCTGCTTACTGCCTATTGCTCAAACAGGCCTTGTGGCCACAGTTGTGATTTGTGTTGCTTCTGTAAACTTTGCAAAATCAATAAAATGCATTCTAAAACACAAAAAAAAGTCTTTCCAGCCCCCTCCTAGAACCTTTACAACAAACGTGTCGCCATCTTTTGATACAACTCTGCTGAGAAACCATCTGCGTCCAGCACTTTCCCTTTTTTCATGCCGCTGAGATATTCCTTTAACACCTCTACTACAAGAGGAGTCTCCAGACGCTATCTCTGTTCAGCTGTCAGGTGTGGCAGTTCCTTACAGTGGAAATATGCCTCAATATGGTCCACTAGGGGCAAGCCAAAACCCTCTCTCAAATTAACATTCTGGGAAGCATGTACCCAGCCTTATCCTCTTCCCTAAACAATTTCCGCCTATGTTGTGCATGTGTGTAATCTCATTCAGGTATTTTCTATTTGTCTAAGTAAATTTGCCCACAAACGGGCAGCCTCTACTGTGACATGGGCCGGGTACTGCTAAAGACCACTTTTCATGTGCAACATTATATTGCAAAGCTTTATTAAGTGTCATTGCCTCTACCTGCCTATAGCAAAGTGCATCACCAGTGGTTACATTAGGTAAACAGGAGTCTCTATACCCCATAGCTAAATACAAGAAGGACCACACTACAATCAAGGACAACTTGGGGTACCAGCCATCATTATTATCAGTGTCATTTTTGGCATGGCAAACGATCCATTACTAAATCACCTTACAAGTATGCGAACGTTATCACGATGTGGTTTCCTCATTTATCTCACTGTGTCTGTATTTTCTTCAGCTCCCCAGTGTCTTCTCCAATTACAGTTCAATCCTTTACAGTTGAGCCATACGTTCACCCTAATGGCAACTCTTTATGCTTCCCTCTACATGGCTGTCAGGTCTGTGGATTCATGATTATGACAAACAACTGTGGTGTATTCCTTCATAAGGCTCACAAATTCCTCATCCATCAGGACCTCTGTATGCATTGACCACAATGGTACACACGTTCTCGGGTGACAAGACCTCAGCACTAGAATCAAAGGTGTGTGGTCAAATACAAAGGCTTCCCGTACATTGCAACGTATTCTCTACACCCTAACTCTCTGTCCAGTCTACTACAGACCCTTTGCATACTAGAATAATATTAATATGTCCTGGCTGGGTGGGCGTTTATTTGAATGCCAGTTTAAAACACAACTCAAATTACCCACCCAAATCATTCTGGTCATAAAGGGGCTATTATTGTTGCTATTTCAGGAAAGAGCATCTTGTAAACATTGCAGCCTTACACGTTAACTAGTCATGTCTCTAAGCCCCCAAAGAGACTATCCACCGCTATATAGTTCGTATAGGTGAACAAGCATTTACAATGCAATGGTTTTGCCTTTGTTAAAGTTAGAGCTATTGGCATTGCTCTTGACATTTTTATTTATGTGTTTTTTTAAAAACATAAATAAATGGCATTTTGTCATTTACAATGCAACTAGCTTTATCTCTCGCAAATGACACACACAAACACCCACAGAGAGCCCCCCCCCCACACACACACACACAGAGCACCCCCACACACAGAGCCCCCCACACACACAGAGCCCCCCACACAGAGCTCCCCCCACACACACACACACAGAGCCCTCCACACACACCCACACAGAGCCCCCCCACACACTGCGACCCCCCCCACACACTGCAAGCCCTACACACTGCGACCCCCATTTCAATAGATGTGTGATGCTTACCTGGTACTAAATTGGTCCCTGCATGGCTGAAAGGTTGAAATGGTGTAGGAGGCAAGGGGACAAATGTGAGCATGGAGAGAAAGGAGTATAAGTTTGAGATTAGTGACTAGGTGAAAATAAAATCAGGAAGGACACAGGGTGGTCTTTCCAAATTAGATGGTCTATTTCAGGTAGAAAATGTCAGTAGGTTATTTGTGTTCTTGAGGGGGGATAGGTCCAACCGGCACCATAATCGGACGTTTATTGTTTATACCCATTCACAACAGGCAACTAGGCAGGATGGCCGTCTCAGAGCCCAATCAGCAGTGAAGCAACAAGGTCCCTAAACCTCCGTAAAAGCATGTCTAACACTGAGGGGCCCTCCTCAACACACACACAGGGCTTGATAGAACTTAATTAGTTCCATACTGACAATTATTGCCAGACCAAAAATGTGTTCAAAACAGTAACATACACACTTGATATCTAGGAGAGCTGACCGTGTAGCACTGCAGACCCCAATTTTACCCCCATTTTCGCCTGCACACCCTAAAAACGGCCACATACAACATGTATACACAGAGAAGTCATCTGGAGTATACCGAGCAGAGGGAGCAGGCACTAGGAACAGACAAGACACAGGCAGGGGCACAGAGAAGTCATCTGGAGTATACAGAGCAGAGGGAGCAGGCACTAGGAACAGACAAAACACAGGCATGGGCAAAGAGTTATCTGGAGTATACAGAGTACAAGGAGCAGGCACTAGGAACAGACAAGACACAGGCATGGGCAAAGAGAGTTATCTGGAGTATACAGAGTACAAGGAGCAGGCACTGGGAACAGACAAGACACAGGCATGGGCAAAGAGAGTTATCTGGAGTATACAGAGTACAAGGAGCAGGCACTAGGAACAGACAAGACACAAGCATGGGCACAGAAAGACATGTGGAGTAAACAGAGTACAAGGAGCAGGCACTAGGAACAGACAAGACACAGGCATGGGCAAAGAGAGTTATCTGGAGTAAACAGAGTACAAGGAGCAGGCACTAGGAACAGACAAGAGACAGGCATGGGCACAGAGAGACATCTGGAGTATACAGAGTACAAGGAACAGACCCTGATAACCGAGGACGTGACCTAGGAACAGGCAAGAGACAGGCAGGGGCACAGAGAGACATCTGGAGTATGCATAGTGCAGAGAATAGACACTGAAAGACAACAGAGGACGTGACCTAGGAACAGACGAGAGACAGGCAGGAGCACAGAGTGACATCTGGAGTATACAGAGTACAAGGAGCAGGCAATAGGAACAGACAAGAGACAGGCATGGGCACAGAGAGTCATCTGGAGTATACAGAGTGCAAGGAGCAGGCACTAGGAACAGACAAGACACAGGCATGGGCCCAGAGAGACATCTGGAGTATACAGAGTACAGGAACAGGCCCTGACAATCGAGGACGTGACCTAGGAACAGGCAAGAGACAGGCAGGGGCACAGAGAGACATCTGGAGTATACAGAGCAGAGGGAGCAGGCACTGAAAGACAATCTGGATTATAAAATGGAAACAGCCAGGAGACAGAGAGGGAGACACTCGAGCACAAAGAGACACCTGCAATACACAGAGAAAGCTCAAAACCTACTCTTGAAACGGTCAGGACAGGCAGGGACACACTTGGCCCCATGGAGGCGTCTGCAATAGGACCATGGGAGAATACGGACCATGCACAGAAACTGACCGACAGGAAAACCCCTGGAAACAAAGTATCCGAAGTTCAGAGAGAACAGGGAACAGGCACTGAAAGACAACCAAGTGCATAAACTGGAGACAGGCAGCAAACAGACAGGGCCACGGCTCGACACAGAAGCACATCTGAAATACACAAACTGCAAGAAATAGACAGTGAAAATCAATAAGGACACACACTGGAAACTTACAGTGACACACCTGTGCACAGAGGAACATCTGAAGTACTGATTAAACAAAAATCAGACACTGAAGAAACAGGAACATTAACTGGAAGTAGACAGAAGACAAACAGGCAACCAGAGACATCTGAAAATATTGAGAAAAAGAAACGGATGCTGAAAACAACTAGGGGAACTCTCTGGAAACAGACAGTCGACACCTAGGGACTCTCCTGGGCACCGAGGGGCGTCTAAAGTATTAAGAAAACAAGGAGGAGATGGAAACCATGAAAAACACAAATACAGAATCAGCTGCTAAAAGCCACAGACACGACTCACCAGTAACAGCTGCAGGATAATAGAAGCTGGGGGTTAGGAGCATGCAGGCAAGAAATGACGAGGGAGGTACAGCGTTAGGAGCATGTAGGCAAGAAATTACGAGGGAGGTACGGGCGTTAGGAGCATGCAGGCAAGAAATGACGAGGGAGGTACGGGCGTTAGGAGCATGCAGGCAAAAAATGACGAGGGAGGTACGGGCGTTAGGAGCATGCAGGCAAGAAATGACGAGGGAGGTAGGGGGGCGGGAACGGGGCCGGGGAGACAGAGAGCGAGGCAGCGGTAGGGGGGCGGGAACGGGAGCCGGTCCATAAGAGTAGGAGAACAACACAAAAAAGCAGGTCGTGTAGGGAGCTACAAAGCACAGACAACAGACTAGCTCGTAAAGACAAGTACACTAAGCCTGCAGAGTTGAGTTCATTATACCTCACCATCGTGTTCTGACCCAGGTCACTAGAGTCACACTTTGGGGGTGGGGGGGGGGGGGGGGGTGTAACTCGGATATAACGTGCGCCGCGTTAAAAACAGGAGAAAAGCTTTTTGCTCTAGTTCAAGTTTTCACATATAAGCCCATTACAAATTCACATGAAGCTCTATCAATTTTGATTTCCTCCAGCGATTCGCTAATGGAAAAATAGCGCACAAAAAGTGATGCATCAATGTTGCGTAGTTTTCTAAAATCAGGTGAAGGGGCTCTGAGAGAAAGCAGCGCTGTTTGGTATTCCCTCGGAAGCCCCAGTACCCCAAAGGCGGGCGGGATGGGGAATAGTGGAAACAGCGGCGAATGAAAAGTGGAAGCGAAAGAAGGTGTACCAGACCATTCGGAGTGCAATAAAGGCATTATACAACCTAAATTACCTGCATTGAGCGGCTTCTTCCCCAGTGAGTGAGTCTGCCCTATCAAGCCGAGATAGCGGGCGTTCCTTGGAGTCGGCCCTCGCTTCCTCGCCTCCACGAGCTGCTGCCTTTAAGTCGGTCTCGCGCAGGACTTGGCACCCCAGGCGGCCTGCACCCTGCTCAGCACCAGCCTCTTTTTGGGTGCTGAGGAGGGGAGGTGATAGGAGGGGGTGTCGCGTGCTGGGTGGCAGGACCGCGGTCCCAGCCATTCACCGATAGAGCCACGCCCGGAAGAGCCAGCTGCAGCCACTGTTCATCTGTATTTACTCGCACACGCAGAGCCGGGTTCGGTTACTCGTTTCTCCCTGGACCTGAGTCTATGTTTATTTTTCAATAATAATAAAAACTCTTGTCGCACGGCTCTCAGTAGCTTTTCTTTCTTTGAATCCTTCATCTTCGGTTCATGGTCTGTTTCCGGTTTGAAATCTAATATCTATTTTTTGAGGCTTGATCGTGTCATTTTTATTGATGACAAACACAGGAACTTCTCAATGAAAACTCTTCCCGCACAGGCTGAAACAAAAACAAGCATTTACAATGCAACTGAGGGGGGGCGGAAAGGCACGGAGTGCGGGAGGGGGGCGGGAACGGCCACACACTGACA
This sequence comes from Lissotriton vulgaris, assembly GCF_964263255.1. Taxonomy (NCBI): domain Eukaryota; kingdom Metazoa; phylum Chordata; class Amphibia; order Caudata; family Salamandridae; genus Lissotriton; species Lissotriton vulgaris. The sequence goes on from NC_141694.1 coordinate 845,963,959, forward strand.
GCGGAGGGGGAGGGAGGGGGGGGGGGCGCGAACAGACACACACGGACACACTGACAGCGGAGGGGGGGGTGGGGGAGCGGGAACAGACACACACAGCAAAAAAACAAAGCACTCACGCAAGCAGGAAGGCGGGTGCCGGCTCAATGCCGGACCAGATTCGGGGGCGTTCTCGGCTTTTGGCTGACGTAGCATGACGTCGCCAAAAGCCAAAAATTCTCGGGAATGCCCCCGAATCTGGTCCGAGATTGACGGACGGAGCCCTCTCCCAATGGCTAGCCTCCATTTATGGAGCTAGCCAATGAGAGGAGAGGGCGTATTCCCGACCCCACACACACACATCAAAGGGTTTTTTGGCGCATGCGTACTGAAGTACGCATCGCCAGTCAAAACCTAAAAAGGGTCCCAGCTGTTATCCAAATCAATACTCCTCGAGCATAGTTTGAATAAATGGCAGCAAACATGTGCTCTTCCAGTTTTTACCTACATATCTATTTCTAACAATAGTAAATGCGTCTCCTGCAACATTGATATCTCCACTTTATACTTTTGATGGATGGCGTGCACTCTGTATCTCTTAGGGCAGCTATTAAGACACCTGACATTCCATGACATTAACACACTTTGCATTCCTGAGTTCCAAACATTTGTCCAGGTATCCTTTCTACATCCTCCATCTTCCCATCATTCTCTCTCTCTGTGTTACTGTGAGTCACATCCGGTCCCTGATCAGGTTTCTTGTCATATAGACTAAACCAAAAATCATGCTTCATCCAACTGAGGAACTACATCCCACCTTCCCCTCTCTAAGGGCAAATTCAGAAACCCCCAGCGCTGCTCCAACCAGGTGAGTCACCAAGTCCCTCGAACATGTCGATTGACCCTGCGCCACGCCTCCCCACCCTGTACCTAATTGAAACTCAACATAATCATCACAACTAATTGCGGGTCACTCCTGTCTGCCTCAATGCAATCCTCTGTAAGAGAGGCCCCTGGTCAGAGCTATTCTGCCAGCCTAAAATCCTACTCAAGGTCTTGGACGCATACATGGCTTCGCCCCACATGGCATGACTGGAGAACCAAATACCACTACTCCGTTCATACAAGTGCTGGCAGCTCTAGTATTTTCAAAACAGCCTCCATCCAGCACCTCATTATGCTCTTTATATCTAGGGACAGCAAGAAAACGCCTCTGTTGTTAACCCATTCAAAGGTTCCCAGAACACCATAAAAAGAGTGTAGTCTTTCCAAGCAAGTGTGCTTCCTAACACAGCCCACCCCTAACTTATATCCTCCATTGGACTAGATTCTGTTCCGTCTGCCTCCTGGCTGGACATTGCCCATAAATTTCTCGGAGAGCTGTCTGATCTTACAGCAGCATCCATGTCCTGCTGCCCTTAAGATGGTCTCCTGTCCTGCCTACCTACCAACTTGAATCCAGATCTCCCGTACCGGGACCAGGTCCACTGCTTTTTATCGAGGACACTTTGTCCCATATTTCGAGCCAACTCTGCACTTATTCTGGTTGATCGAAAAAGTGGCTTTTGCAATGTCCAATGAGTCAGCTAGGCTGGGAAGGGCAACAAATACTATAGGCCCAGTGATCGTAGCTTATGCTTCACTGCCAAATGTGACTTTCTTTGTATAATCCGAATATACTGATATATTGCGATTTTCAAAATTCAGTTTTCCACTTCCCTGGCAGCTTTAAGGATACAGTCCCTATCTTTGGAGTTCAGGATCCAAACTATTAGAGTTTGGGTGAGGGGCTTCTGGAGGCAGTCTCCTAACTAGGGCTCCATGCGCCCTTTCCACTACGGGTGGTTGACTAGTATGGATCCCATTCATGTCTCGTTGACCTTCCCTGGCCGCCTTTTTTGTGTTGAAATGAGTTTGTTATAAACAATTCATGCCCATTGGAAGAGAATTGGGTTCATAGCCGCTATTGATGCTCCTCGTGACTCCGTCCCCTTCCTGTAGGCTCCCTCCCTTTCTTGTTTGTGGCTTACCATGCCCGTGTCAGGCGATTCACTACCTCCCATGTGCTTGTGCAAAAAAATGAGAGATGCCGACCAAACAAAACCCTCTTTAGTGTGTGGACGTGAAGCTGAATTCTTCATAACTTGAGGGAGTGAATGAAAACATGCCAGATAAATAAATGCCATTCGGGAATAAAATCAAATGATTTTTGGATGTTACATGAGTATTTCAGTTGTTTCTATATCATGTTTTATAATTTTCTCCCGGGCTTATAGAGCATCGTGTTGGTATGCTATGAAGCTGGGGCTGCTTTCCAGAAAACATGTTCTTCAATTTTGGCATTTGTTTTCTACTAATTACAGTCTGGCAGTGATGCCCGGGGCAGAGAGTACATGTGTGTGAACGTCAAATAGCTGTTTCTTTACAGTCTTGAGCCACTGGGGTGTAGTCTCTTGTGCTAGCCTGCTCATTGCCTTAGATCCACTGAACTGTCTGATATGACAACACTCCGCATCGAGAATTCTGCGCTCCCTTATCACGCCTGACGACTAGAATGAAGCCGTTTTCCACGCTGACTAGATTATATCTGTGGTGAACATAGGCGCTTGGATGACCACATCCGCCATGTTATTACCAACACGGTTTCCAATTCCTTACCTCAGTATTTGAGCCAAAAGCATTCAGTGCATAAGTCTTGTTTTGCTTCTGTTGAACTAATTAGACTTATGCCTGAACTCCAAGATTTGCTGATGAAAAGTTCAGAACTGGATAGTGTCCATAAGGACCTGGAGTGATGTTGCTACTTTAGTATGCACGCCTTGGTATTGGGGCTTGGGGTGCTCCAATATGGCTACCGAATTCACTAATTCTGGTGGCGGTGGAACTCGAACTCTGTGCATAGAAGCCGAACATTTTTGTTATCACTCTGTTTAGGCAGTTGAAACCTACGTTTTCGTGCTGCCAAACGTATCGCTGATTCCTAAAAGAGCAGGCCTGTCCTGAGAATGCAAAGGCCTGGCTGATTATTGCTAATGACAAGAATGCACCTATCATAGGTTGGAATGGAGACCGGCTCCCTCAAGGGATTTTGTGGGGAGGAAGCATCAAGTGTATTCTTTTTTTTTTTTTTTTTTTTTAAATTTTTGAAAACCTTTATTGAGCACGATGCATAAGACAAATACGGGCCTACAACCATCCGGCCGGCCTCGACACTTCTGTAGCTCGGTTGCAAAGTATACATCCACTCGGAGCACGTCAGCATGTAGAAGCTTACGATATGTGTTACAGTAAATCCACGTGCCTCAAGCGTCAGGAAGTAATGAGGTTAATTTTAAATAATTTTATATATAAGGAGATACAGAAGCTTAGAACGGATCAGTGTACAGTACATACATCCATGTAATAAATGGGCAACGTCCGTCAGGAGATTCCACTTACAATCAACATATCTAAAATGGTGGCACAAATCCAGGATATCAGGATGACAAAACATAGTGAGGTGTGTCCCCCAGCCGTTACCCTCCTAACACCAATCCCACCCACGATCCAGGAAAAAGCATATAGAAAGAAAAACAGAAAAAGTGAAAAAGAAGGCCCATAGAAACAAAAAACCAACCAATGAAGACCCCCCACCCTACACGCATGCCGAGGCTATGGCCTACCCCCCCCTTAGCAGTGTGTCTGTCGCCCCAAAAAGAGAACCCGAAATATAGAGTACAAGCGGAGAAAGAAAAGAAAAAGTCCATAAATGCACGGTAGCACATAGGGAGAGAGAGAAGAATACACTACCCTACTACTCCCAGGAAAAGGAAAAGCGGGGAGGAGCCCACCCAGCAACCGAACCCCCGGCTTCCCTCACCGTCAATGTCGCCCGCGCCATACACAACACAATGACAAAAAACTGTACTCCCAGTAGATCAGAAGCAGTAACACCCGGTACCTCAGTCCAGTACAAGTCCCCCTCCCAGCAGATGAAATAAACAACAGGAGAAATCGACAGTAACGTGCAGCAGAAAAACAGGACATTAAAAACTACTCAGCCAATATCACAAAACAAGTTTCAGTCCAGGTTCTCGCCAGCCGATCCAATCAACACGACATCAGACAATCCATCAACCCTGTCCGGACCGGCAGAATTTCTCCAGGCCTGTCCATTGCTGCGAGGCGCCAGTACCCAGGACAAAGAAGCAAGATGGCCGCTTACGAGGAGAGGGGACAATGAAGACGCCTTGTGCCGCAGGGTCCCAAACAGTGCAAAAACATTCCCCAGGGGCTCCAATGTTAGAGGCAGCGAGGGGGACCGGTGACGAGGAACAGAAGCTGCCGGGCCCCGGTGGATAGTTTATAGTCAGAGTCGTTGCGTCGAAAGTAGAGGGTGCCCCTGCAACTGTAACATCGTCGATGGACTGACTCGGTACCTTGTAGCCAGGAGAACGCCTCACCGCCTTTCCTGCATTCGGCAACATTGTATCCCCTCCAGGTCGGAACAGGGGCGGCGGGGGATCATCCAGCCGAGCTCGCCCCACGTCTGGGAGCGCTTCATCAAGTCTCCGGACCAGTGCCCGGGCAGTGCTCCGCATTTCAGCCCTCAAGTCCATGAGAGCGGCCAGGATGTCGCCGCAGGTCGGGCCACTCTTTGTCGGAAGCCGGTCCGCAGTATCACCCCGTGCACTCGATGCGGTCTCCGGCACCAGGGCATACGGGCCCCCAGTCACTGCAGCCCCAGGATCAGCCAACTCCTCGGCAGGGAGAACAGGCGCCATGTCCATGCCTGCAGCGCACAATAAATGGCGATACGGAGTTGAGAGCGGCATCAGAGGAAGCAACAGTGTAGCCGCCGGGGGAACTCCGTGAGCAACTCGGAGGCAGCACAGGATGGGAGTCCTCCTCGTTTCCCGTGGGCAGCAGCCGTCCACTACGGGGAAGACGCTCCAAGATGGAGACCGCCCGTGTCTCAATGGAGTGGCAGGGGAGAGCTAACCGTGGGGGGGGCTACAGCGTCGTCCACGCCACAAGCTGCGCGAAGGAGAGTCTGACCCAGTTGGAAGGGTCCGACTCCGGTCGTCTGGGCAGCGCTCTACGCCTCCATGGTCTGCAGCGGTTCGCCAGCTCGTCTTCCCATCCACGTCTCTCGGCGTCCAGCGGCGGCCATCAGCGCAGGGTACAGGGGAAGCGCCGGAGGTCGGAAAAACACCGAGTCTGCCACCAATTCCGCAGGTAAAGGTACCGGGAGAACGCCAGTCACTTCAGCGCCAGTATTTCACTGTGGTAGGACGGCGCAGGTCAGGATAAATGATCAGGATGTCCAAAAGAAACCAGACGGCTTGCGGAGCCGGGAGCTCAAGCGTCCGTCCCGTCCGCCATCTTGGCTCCTCCAAGTGTATTCTTAGTGGTTTCACCACGGCAGGCCTGGATAGTGTCCATAAGGACCTGGAGTGATGTTGCTACTTTAGTATGCACGCCTTGGTATTGGGGCTTGGGGTGCTCCAATATGGCTACCGAATTCACTAATTCTGGTGGCGGTGGAACTCGAACTCTGTGACCTATAAGTGCATTCATTTTAGACAGCTTGTTTTTAAATTGTCAGCGCTCTTACCGGGACTCTGTGTGAGCACGCTGGTACTTATTTGCATTAGACATTACCAGGCTTTGCATTGCGCCCTCCCGGTTTCACTTTCCAGCTACCCCACCATCTTGTTGTTGTGCTTTTCCCCTGGCCCGCCTCCACGTCCCCGCCTCCCAGCGGAACCTCCCACGCTCCGCCCCCTCCACCACCTATGTTAGTCAGATGGTTCCACGCGCAGCGTCCACGCGCTACGGCCTCGCTGAAGGTGCGCCAAAGGTAAGCCCGTCTACGCCCGTCTGCGCCTGGCCAGCGCCAGACCCCCTGGCCCTCGCATTGCCCAGCCCTCCCGCATTACCTACGATGCCACCACCATCCTAGCCCTTAACCCCGGCCGCTCCCCCAACTGCGTCCAAGCCGCCCCTGGACACACCCATGGACCTTTCTCATGCTACTCCTGCAAATTCATCGGCACCGTCAACAACTCCGATACGATCACACCACAGATTCCCGACCCCCAACACCCTACAATGCATCTTGCTCAACACCCGTTCGGTCCACAGGCACGCCATTGACCTATGGAATCTACTAGACACCATCTCTCCGGACGTCGCCTTCCTAACAGAAACATGGATGAACGCCTCTTCCGCCCCAGACATCACCATAGCCATCCCAGAAGATTATAAGATCATACGCAAGGACCGAACCGGCCACACAGGAGGAGGAATCGCTATCGTCCATAAGAAATCCATCCACATCTCAACCAGCTCTGACGTCAATCTCGCCAACTCGGAACACCTTCACTTCCAAATCCACATCGACCCCAAGACCACACTCAGAGGCACCCTCCTTTACAGGCCACCAGGACCCCGCGCACAATTTAGCGAGGACATCACGGACTTCATCACTCCACACGCGCTCCCCTCCAAAGATTACATCCTTCTGGGAGACCTCAATTTTCACCTTGAAAAGAACAACGACCACAACTCCACCACCCTTTTGGACAACCTCGCCAACCTCGGACTTAAACAACTGGTCACTTCCCCCACCCACATCGCAGGCCACACTCTCGACCCTATCTTCTCCTACAGCAATCATATCTCCTTCAGCCACACTACGGATCTCCTCTGGACTGACGACAGCTGTGTTCACTTTACCTACAACAAGCCCACATCCAACAACCACCCCCAACCCACTCTGCGAAGAAACTGGAACAAAATCACCATCGACCAGATTTCCTCATCGCTTTTTCAAAACCCCCCCCGCCCACTCCTCAAACCCCGACCAAGCAGCCACCGACCTCACCCAATGGTTATCCAACAGCGCCGACATCCTAGCACCACTGAAACAACGACAAATCAAACTAGGCAGCAAGAAGGCCTCCTGGTTCAACGATGATCTTAAGAAATCCAAGAAACTCTGTCGCTCCCTCGAGAAGGCCTGGAAAAAAGACCCAACCACCAGCACCAAGGACGCCTTCAAAAACGCCACCCGCATACACCACCAACTGATCCGGAATGCCAAGAAAGCCGCTTTCAAGGACCGACTAGATAACAACGCCCACAACAGCAAGGAACTTTTCAACATCGTCAAGGAATTTACCAATCCCTCGGCCAACTCTAACGACATCACCCCCTCTCAAGCCCTCTGCGACTCCCTAGCTTCATTCTTCCACAACAAAATTGCAGACATCCACAACAGCTTTGACAACCAACCCGGAGACCAATCCACCCAACCATCTGCTGGACCTTCACCCCCCTCGAACATCCTTAATGACTGGAACCCAATCTCCACTGAGGACACCATCCGCCTGATGAACTCCATCCACTCAGGATCCCCCACAGACCCCTGCCCTCACCACATCTTCAACAAAGCAGACTCCATTATAGCACCGCACCTCCGAGACGTCATCAACTGCTCCTTCAACTCCGCCACCTTCCCGGAAAGCTGGAAACACGCTGAACTCAGCGCCCTTCTGAAAAAACCCACAGCGGACCCCACCGAACTCAAAAATTACCGCCCCATCTCGCTCCTTCCATTCCCGGCCAAAGTCATTGAGAAAGCTGTCAACAACCAGCTCGCCGCCTTCCTCGAAGCCAACAAATCCCTCGACTCCTCACAGTCCGGCTTCCGAGCAAAACACAGCACTGAGACCGCCCTCATCGCAGCAACAGATGACATTCGAACTCTACTGGACAATGGAGACACAGTCGCCCTCATCCTCCTCGACCTCTCCGCAGCCTTCGACACAGTCTGCCATAGCACCCTTCTACAGCGCCTCAGAAACATCGGAATCCAAGGAAAAGCACTAGAATGGATCACCTCGTTCCTCGCCGGAAGAACCCAGAGAGTCCGCCTTCCACCATTCAAGTCAGTGGCCACTGAAGTCATCTGCGGCGTACCACAAGGATCTTCACTCAGCCCCACCCTTTTCAACGTATACATGAGCCCCCTCGCGGCCATCGCCCGCCAACACAACCTCAACATCATCTCCTACGCGGATGACACTCAACTGATACTATCACTCACCAATGACCCTAGCACCGCCAAAACTAACCTACACGAAGGAATGAAAGAAGTAGCCGAATGGATGAAACACAGCCGTCTGAAACTGAACTCAGATAAAACGGAAGTCCTCATTTTAGGTACCTCCCCCTCCGCATGGGACGACTCTTGGTGGCCAGAAGCCCTTGGAAAAGCACCCATCCCGACAAACCACGCACGGAACCTGGGCGTCATCCTGGATTCCTCACTTTCAATGAACAGACAAGTCAACGCCGTCTCCTCATCCTGCTTCAACATTCTTCGCATGCTCAAAAAAACATTTCGTTGGATCCCCACCGAAACTAGGAAAACGGTCACCCACGCTCTGGTCACGAGCCGACTGGACTATGGAAACACCCTCTACGCCGGTACTACCGCCAAACTCCAGAAAAAACTCCAACGAATCCAAAACGCCTCAGCCAGGCTCATATTAGACATCCCGCGTAAAGAACATATCTCTAGTCACCTGAAAAACCTCCACTGGCTTCCCGTCAATAAGAGGATCACTTTCCGGCTCCTAACCCACGCACACAAAGCACTCTACGAAATCGGACCAGAATGCCTCAACACACGACTGTCCTTCTACACCCCCTCCCGCCAACTACGATCATCCAACCAAGCCCTTGCCAATGTACCTCGCATCAACAAAACCACCATGGGAGGTAGATCCTTCTCCTTCCTGGCAGCTAAAACCTGGAACTCACTTCCCACTTACCTTCGCCTTACCCAGAACCACCTAGCATTCAGAAAGCAACTTAAAACGTGGATATTTGACAAGTAATTCCCCACCCCTCCTCAAGCGCCTTGAGACCCTCTGGGTATGTAGTGCGCTATATAAATTCTCTGACTTGACTTGACTGATCAAATAGCACCCCCTGTCTGCTACTGACAAATTCATCACCTGGGGCTTTTGTGCTGAACAATTGACTTGAGCGTTCTATCTGTGGCATCAAACATGCTGAACCGTGTCCGGTTAGGCTTTTAATAGGCCTTACACTGAATTACTTTCAGGGCACAAGTCTTAAAAAAAAGGTATGCAGTATACAAGTGACATAATTGCATGTGACATCACAGTGCATGACATCATGACACGTGACATCGCACATGTCATCAATGGGAGTGTCCTCCCAACCCAAGACCTCATAGGATGTGATATCAAAAGAAGTGACATCAGAACTTAAGTCCACACACATATGTTCAGCAGTTCTATCATGAGTACATGTGAGCTCATTGCAATATTTAATAAATGAGAATTTGTGTCCTGGTTCTGCCAAAAAAGTGACGCAACCCCAGTGCAAAATTTGGGCCTCAAAGTATACATTTACCCTCACATTTAACATGGTTTTGCGTCACCCTTGGCCACGCAAGAGTACGCCACAGTGACGCATACCTTAACTAAGCATCTGCGTCCAGCACTTTCCCTTTTTTCATGCCGCCCAGATATTTCTTTAACACCTCTACTACAAGAGGAGTCTCTACACGCTGTCTCTGTTCAGCTGTCAGGTGTGGCAGTTCCTTACAGTGGAAATATGCCTCAATATGGTCCACTAGGGGCAGGCCAAAACCTTCTCAAATTCTCCCTGAAAGCACCCCAGCAAAGATAGAAAAAAAAGAGGCCCTTTAACTAAGGCATTTTTTATGAACCCAGCTGGAATCTGATAAGTCCCCTCCTCGTCTGCATGTTGCTCCTTGGAACAAAGCAGACAATGTGCAGGTGCTGCTGAATGTGTCCTGATGTATGAAAATTACACTGGGACAAGTTTAGCATACTTCTGGTGCATCTTAATGGCAATGACTTACAGCACACAACAGTTTTCATTCTTCAAATATTTTTTATTAATTGAGATGCTGATTTTTCATAGCGTTAAAATTTAAGTTACCTGCGGACCTTCGTGTGCCTGCCAGAAGACCGTGGCTGCCGTTTTTACCAGTTTGGCTAGCAGGTGTTTCAGCATTGCATTTCTATTTAGCTAATGTTCTAAACATTGAAGGTTGTGGCTTGTGGCGCTTATTTCTATTTCAGACTTTTCCATAACTTCAAAGTGGGTCTTGTACCTACTCAAGGCCTCTTTTTTATGTATAGGTAGTAGCGTTGGTCGTTGGCAGCAAATTAACTGGGAGAGCCGAGCCAAGAGTCCGCCCTGGCATTAAGAGCTCTTGCACCAGCTGAGCCTTGATACATTTTTGACATGTAAATCATGCAACAAACATCAGGTTGGAATATGATAAAGCATCATCAAAATTCAAAAAAGTGTATTTCTTTAAAACATGTAGCATTTCCCAATAACATAACGTGGATTTGTAAAGCACACGTTCTCACCTGTGGGCATCTTGGTGCTGAATAACTGATGTTTATTCTTACCCAACTCAGTGATTCTCATTTTATCGACTTCGGAAGGATGAAAGGTTGAGTACACCCGCTGGATTTGTACCTGGGACCATGAGGTCAAAACTCAAGTCCCTACCGTGGACGCATTAGTCTACTAATCCACCAGACCCAATAGTACATTAGATTATATCTCTGCATTGACAAGTATTTATTAAAAGGTAGATTTTCTATACATGCACTGAGAAACATTCCTGTCTCTGATGACAATACTAGCAGCTAACTAAGAGGCAGGTTAGCCCCTTCCATGCGGCCGCGATTCCCCTGGTGTGCTGTAAACAACATGAACAGGGGCAGGCCGTGACGAACCCCAGCCGTCATCAGCACACGAGCACGGTAGTGCATGACGGCTGGGGTTCGTCATCAGCATGGAAGGGGTTAGTTGTCTTGCACCTTGTAGTTGCCCACATATTGAATAAAAAGGAGACTGTACAATATAGTATTTGCCTGGGATCACACAAGTGTGTCAAGCAGGGAAGCCTGGATAGATCCCAGGTGTTCCAGTTACACACTGAACAATTCTGCTCCTAGCTGGGTCTCTGGTTTTGTCACCAAAGGTTAATGCGTTGTCCTTTATTTTCTGGTGGATAGGTTTATAATGTTGGTGACAGGCAGAATCTACATTTTATTTTTGGTAGTTTTATGTAGCACAAACCTTACTCAAGGACACAAGTGCTTTTTTCCGGCACTGTGAGATTTGCCGGGATTTGCTGGATGCTAAGCCGAGGCCAGGATTCCAAACTGATTCCCCTTGTTGCATGGTCCACAGCCGTAGCTACAAAGCCATATTATCTCCCCTGAAAGTTGACATCTTTTGGGGACTAATAGTTTCAAGAGGACCTCGAGCAGCGCCAGGCTTTTGGCTCTAACTTTCAGTGGCTCATCTCCCTCTGATCTGTAGATTAGAAGAGCACAAGGCATTTCCAACTGAGCCTCTCACTTTGTTGTGGCAATGTTTATTACACAGTGGCAGTGAACGCTGTGTATTAATAGTTAGGCCAGAGTTTCCATTGGAAGAGCATTTCTTGTTTTGCTAATAACTCTAGCTCCGTTTGATGAATCGTCACAAAATACCCCCCAAAAAAGTTCATCTACCTCAGCTCCTTCCTGGAAAGTTTTGATTAATACAGTCAAGCGAGGGTCTGAGAAGAAGGAAGGAGTGGGGTCACAAAACAGGTTTTCCCCATGCAGTTTCCCATAAGAATTTTAAGATGAGTTATAAAAAAGTGGCTGAATAGAATTAGACCAAATTTGGTAGAAAGCTAGACCTTTACTCAGAAAGCATGCTTATTTGATTCGTCAGAATCCATTCTGCCGTTTTTGAGAAATTAGGGTTAAAAATGTAGTGATATCTGGGCGGTTGGTCCTGTAGTACTCTTACAGTCTGTTCATTTAAAAAAAAAAAAAGGGTGATCTGATTGGCCAAGAAGGCTTTTTTCCCAGTCAGCCATCTTGGTCCTTTGGGGCCAAATAATCTGATTGGCTGACCACCGCACAACCAGAGATGTTGCAGTTGCCATTATGGGACCATTAATTGTCCTCATGTCTTGAAACTGAAAAAACAAGATATAAGGGGGTATGATAGCCGCACACTTACCTTCTTACAGTTATGGGGAGCCTTGCAAGCACTCCATACACCCAAGCCTCCTTAAGTAGCCAAGCTCCTACTACGCATAGCCTTCATCCTGTGCTCAGCTCTTCATGGATGGCCAACTCTGCAAATACATCCAAGGCTGTTTAGGAGGCCATGCTGCTACTTTGCTCAGACTTCTTCATACACACAACTGTTCACAGATAACCCACTCCTGCTATACACTTAAGGTCTCTTAGATGGCTAAGCCTCTACTACGAACAGGCTTTGCCCACTAAAGAATTGTTCATGGAGAACCCACTCCTTCAAGACACTATTTGCCATCCAATGAGGAGTAGATGGCCAAGTCCCTATTACGCATAGGTTGTGTCCTGTTCTGAAGCCTCCACTGATAGCTGACCTCTTATGGGGAACTAACAATCACACATGTTCTCTTCATTGTTGCACCCTGTACACAACCCTTCACAGAGAGCCAACTCCACAATACACCTAAGCCCCCTTATGTCGCCAAAACCCTATGTTAGAAATGGGGTTTCTCGATGTCCGAGTATGCACCCGGTACAAGCAGGAACCACCACTCTAGTCAGGGTAACCTAGATGCACACTAAAAGATAACCCATGCTCATCCTATGGCAGCTTGTCACACAGCAGTCAGGCTTATCTATAGATGCAATGTGTAAAGTATTTGTGCAAAACACACACACTTTAAAACACACACTAACACAACCACACACACACACACACTAGCAAATACGCTCTTAACACACGTACGCTCTTAACACACACGCTCCTAACACACACGCGCTCTTAACACACACACGCTCTTAACACACGCACTCTTAACACACACACGCGCTCTTAACACACACGCGCTCTTAACACACACATGCTCTTAACACACACATGCTCTTAACACACACACACACATGCTCTTAACACACACACACTCTAACACACACACACACACTCTAACACACAAGCACTAACTCAATAAAAACAACACAAAAATACTCCACACATGGTTAGAAAAATAGATTATATTTCTATGAATAAAACAAGACCAAATCTATAAAAATGCGATAAGTAGAACCGGATTTATGAATCAAAATGAAGTGTTTAGATGCAAATAGCGCTTAGGGGTTACTTGAGGCCCCTAGACCAGGGTAAATCTAAACCTGAGGCCGACTGCAATGGAGGGCAGGCCAGCTACAGGACTCACCAGGTCCAACTGAAAAAGTACCTTGTAGATGGAGGAAGCGTTGATGTCAAAGACTCAATGCATCGGATCCGATCCCCTCAGGCGATGAAGGCTTCGTCGATAAACCCATTTACCATGCAAGTCATGCATTGACGTCAAGCCGCACTGTCCGTTGTTATCGAGGTTCACAGTCAATTGAAGCAATGTAGTCAATCAGCTCCTGCATTGGCTTCGAAGGCAAATGCGTCTGGTTCAATTGGTGCAAAGATGTCACTGCGTCGATTTTTTTATGGTTCTGCACAGAAGAAGCTCACTTTCAAGGGCTCAGGACTGGATTGTCACTCTTCACGGGGCAGGAGACACAGATTGAAAAGTCCAGGTGCTATTGAAGAAAGTCTTGGATGACCCTGAGATTTCAGAACAGGGGCAAGCCTTTGAAGTAACTCTGGGTTAAAATGAGATGGGTCAACCCCTTGACCTTAGCAGGGCGGAGATCAGCAGGGCAGCACAGAAAAGCATTACTTCCAGAGCAGGTGTCAAGCAGAGTGACAATCTTTATAGCACAGCAGTTTTTACTCCTGGCAGAGTTCTTCATAGGTCCAATATTGTACTCTCTTGGTAGGGTCAGAGGCCCAGTACTTACACCCAGTTGTGCCTTTGAAGAGAGGGTGACTTCATAGCAGGCACTTGAAGTGCACAGGTCCTCTCTTCTTCCCCGCCCTGGTTCCATACTCAGTAGGGGGTAATCAGTCCTTTGTGTGGGAAACAGGACAATGCTTATTTTGGTGTGTCAGCTCCCCTCTCTCTTCCTGCCCAGGGGAGCTATCAGAATGCAGATGAGTTCTCTGTCATAACCCCCCTTCCAGTGTTTGTGGCTGTCTAGTGGGAATACACAAAGTTTAGCTGTCACCCACCCCAGACATGTATTGGAGACGGACTGCAAAGCACACAGAGCAGTAAGAACAGAGAAATGTCCACTTTCTAAAAGTGGTATTTCTAAAACAGTAATGTTACATCCAACTTTACCAGTAAAGAGGATTTATCTTTACCAATTCAAAGATGTGAAACATGATGCAACTACTCCTTTCTAATCAGGGATTACAGCTTAAACATATATAAAGGAATTCCCACTGCTAGCTTATGAGAGGAATTGGCCTCACATAAGTGAAAAATAAATTTCAGTGTTTGTCACTACCAGGACACGTGAAACTTAAAAGTATATGTCCTGCCTTTTACTTACACAGCACCCTGCCCTTCGGGCTACCTACGGCCTGCCTTAGGGGTGATGCATGTGTAATAAAAGGGGAGTGAAAGGCTTGGCAAGTGGCTTTAAATACCAAGTCGAAGTGACAGAACATTCCACGCACAGGCCGTGCAATGGCAGGCCTGACACAATTTTGAAAGGCTACTTGTGTGAGTTTGCAGAATCAGTGCTGCAGGCCCACTAGTAGCATTTAGGTTACAGACCCTGGGTATATGGTATACCACTTTACAAGGGACTTGCATGTAAACCAAATTTGTCAATTGGGTATACACCAATGTTACCATGTTTAGGACAGAAGCACGTGCAATTTAGCACTAGTCGGCAGAGTCGTGTGGCCAACAAATGGATACAGCAAAATAGAGCAGTTAAGCAAGCAAAACGTTTGGGGGAAGATCACCCTCAGGATGACAGGTCTAACACCCTACTTACCACAGCCATCACCCTGTACCGAACCCTTTGTTGCTAGCTGACCTCTCATGGAGAACCAACCACATAGGGGTGAGCAAGTATTTGTTGCACACTGTGTTCACCCTCTGCACCACCCCGTCATTGGGTGTACACTTCCTAGCCCCCTTAAGCCAACTATGACAAGGTAATATCCTGTTCACAACCCCTCAGTTCTATTACCAGTGATGTAATATGGGAGGTAATAAGCAGTGCATGGCGGGGGGAGCAAGTTACAGTTAGCGTGCTGAACTATGAAGGATTTCAGTATTTTTTCAGATTGAACATGTTATGTTATGTTATAACTGCCATTGTCCGCTAACTCCAACGTCCCTTTAACTTTTTTTTGTCCTTGACCACACAAACACACACACTCACTCTCTTTCTCGCTGGGTATTGGTTCAACTGTCAGCTGACTGTGGATATGGATATATGAAAACAGATTGAGTACCACTAATTTAAATATTTACAACACACCACATCGATAAGTGGTTGCCAAAGTTTGCAATCATACAGGGCTCCCTGTGGATGACATGTTTCACCTGCAATGTTTTTGAAAGTCGTATATCCTGCGGGTAGGGTGGGGGTAAAGACTGTGCATTTATCACAGATACCATTAAAAAGCTGTGTTTTGGTGATTGGGTCGGCAGGGGGGGGGGGGGGGGGCTAAAATGATGTTGGCATTTATGATGAAGTATTTGTTGTAAATTATTGGGTCGTGTTGGATAGATTGAGAACTCCACAAAGCATTTTGCACTCTTCTATTATACTGAAAACATTGTATAACGCATACTGAACGGTGTAAGCGATCACTTAATTTTGAGGGCATTTTAGAAAGTGTAAAATAAGTTTGTTTCGTTAATTAATATAATTTACTCCGTTTTCCTGTCTTATTTCTGTGTCTTTTCCAGGCAGCCAGATGCCACCTCAGACGCAAAACGTGCAGTCCGAATCCAACTCCCATCCTGCCCTGAGCCAGTCGCCAATGCCGCAAGAAAGAGGTTTGTAAAATATTTAGTTCACAGGTGCCTAACATTATCTTTTTTTTTTTTTTTTTACACGTTTGTGGTTCACATTCAGTTTAGCCCACATCTTAGGTGTTTTTCAGCCAGTTCACATTCGTGTTCCTTAACGACTTAATCTCGCAGGTCTAGATTTACAACCAGAAATATGCCTCTTGATGAACCCAAAGCCCAAAATCCCACCCCCCAAACTAATGCATCAGATCCCTTTTATGATTATGAAATTATTTGTTTAATCTACTTTTCTTTAGTCCTTTTAGTTCTGTCGAAACCACAGCTTTATTTATCTTTCCTGTTTCATGTTTTACAAAAATTCCTACTAAACCCCATTCATCAGTCCACAAAGAGGCTTTCTGTCAGCCCTTTTATCTGTGGAAGTGTAACTTGCAACTTGCTTCCACTCAGCACAACCTACAGCATAGGAAAGAGGGTCAGTCCACTTCAGCCATTGGCTCTCTTTACTGTAAGTGATGGCATTTTGCTCTTGCACATGTTATGTCATTATTGTCTGTAGAGAGCACATCTGACCCAGAGGGTATCTATGCGCTGGATAAAGAGGTTACTGTGCTGACCGGAAAAGAGCCAAGTCATCAGTTTCTTGTGGAACACAAGGATTAAGAAGGTGGCTCTGATGTGTGGGAAGAGGTTGTTCAAGGCTTTTGATGTGAGGTACGAGAATGTGCGACTGCCAGATCTGCAGATGCGGGGATGTGTGAAGTTAGCAGGCCGGTAGAGCAGGGGTTTCTGGTCTAGGTGTGAAAATGGATAAGACTGTTGCGGTAAGTGGGAACTATATTGTGTAAGGCTTTGTATGTGCGAGTGTGAAGAGCTTGTAGATTGCATGCTTGTGGACTGGGAATCAGCGGAGCTCTTTGAAGAGTGATGTGATATGTGTAAGGGGAGGGAGTCTGGCCTCTGTGTTAGGTATCACCTTAAGTCTCCTGGTCAGTTGGGCAGCATTGCTGTTGCCCAGTTTTTGGTAGTAATGGCCTGGGTGACACTTCTGCTTGTGTTGATTGGGGAGCCACTTGATGATTTTTTGGATGATTTTTAGGGTGCAGAGACAGAAGGAAGGGAGCATGTTGACTTGGTTGGTTATTGAGAGTTGGTTGTTCACCACTATGTCTAGGTTCTTGGCTTGGTTGACCTGGAAGGGTGTAGGTCTGAGGTCTGCTGGCCACAAGGTAGAGTTCCACAGAGAGTCGTTTTTGCCAAATGCCAAGTGATGTCATTTGAGATGTCATCAGTGATGTCACTGACCATGTCATGAATGATCTAATATGTGATATCATCAGCAGTGCATTGCGGGTGCGCGAAATATAGTTAGTCCAACTAACTATATAGGAGCAATTTCAATGGTTTTGTATGAGTGAAATGTCCAGCAAACTATAACACCCCTAAAACTATTTTTGAGTGAATTTCAAAGTTTTTTATAAAGCTCATTCCTAACTATATAAAGCCTGAAACCTATGGTTTTTTCAGCTCATCCTTCTTGATCTCTCTTCAGCATTCGACACAGTTAAACATGAGAACCTACTCGAACTATTAAACACAAGAATGGGCATATCTGGGACTGTTCTCAAGTGGTTCACTTCCTTTCTACACAACCGGGCTCAGAGATTCAAAAGCAACAACCTGATGTCCTCTCCGGTACCTGTATCGCTAGGCGTCCCTCAAGGATCCTCCCTCTCCCCAACACTGTTCAACCTAGTTATGGAACCTCTCACTACTTTGTTACAAGCATCCAATGTTCACTTTCACATGTATGCCGACGACACCCAACTTTATCTCAGAATACAATCTCCCAAAGACATCATGCTTCTGAACACCACGATCAGAAACACCCAATCCTGGCTTGCCGAGAATCACCTCAAACTCAATGCGCTGTAGACTGAGTTCCTCCTGATCTCACCTCCCGCAAAAATCTCTACCGCTCAAACATGGCTTAAGCACCTAACTGCTCTAAATGTACAACCTACCATCGTAGACTCAGCAAAATCTTTAGGCATAACACTTGACGCCAATCTCAACATGCAGCAGCACATCAGCAAGGCAACCAAAGGAGCGAACTTCCAAATCAGTACCTTGAGAAAAATTAAACCCTTCCTTCCAGCCAAAGACTTCCAAACTGCAGTACAATCTATAGTCATCCCGCACATAGAATACGGTAGCACCGCCCTCTGCGGGCTCTCCCTAACTACAACGGCACCCCTAAGAGCGTCCATTAACGCTGCAGCGAGACTCATCACTGGCTCAAAAAAACACTCACATATTTCCCCTGACTTTAAATCCCTTAACTGGCTACCTTTTGAAGCCAGAATACATCTGAAAATCGCCTGCATGACACACAAGGCTGTACACATGAACTCACCCGCCTACCTCACTCAAAAGCTGACAATTTCTGGTGGCTCTAGAACTACTAGAAGCACAAACAATCTTCTGCTGAAGCCTCGAAGATTTCGGAAGGAAAAAACCTATAAACGCTCCTTCTCAGGAATGGCGCCCAGGATCTGGAACTCACTCCCTCCTGAAACCAGGCTCATCTCCTCCAACAAACTTTTTAAGAAAGAAGTAAAAGCGATCCTCATGGCTAAATACACATTATCTATTATTCTGTATTTCTCAAGACTCCGCTCTGTACTACCTGCCTGACCCCTTGGACTATTTGTATTACTTGTATTATCGACTTACTTGATTGTATACGTTCCCTCTTTGTATCTTTTTATATTATTGACGTACCTGTCTGACTTTGCATACTGTACCTACACCACCTCAACTATTCCTACTCTTGTATTACTGATGCACCTGTGTGACTATGCACCCTGTACTCACCTACCTCAACTATGCCTACCTTTATGCTATCCCCAAAAGCATTTTAAGCACGCTTAAACAAGTATATGCTCCTTCTTTTTGTACTTTATATTATTGGCGCACCTGTTTGACTATGCACCTTGTACCTACACTACCTCAACTATGACCTACCTCTTGTATTTTGACTTACCTATGTAACTATGCACCTTGTACCTAACTACCTCAACTATTACCTACTATTATTCTATCACCCCCATGTCCTTGTAAAGCGCTCTTGATATCTGCAAAGATCTTGTTCGCGCTATATAAAACTTTCTAAATAAATAAATAAGTCTATAAAGCAAACATACAATCTTTGCTTCCTAGTTTTAGCTATTTCACCTAATAATGTTAGTAAAATCAAGTTAGTTTGAGTTGATTCTCCCTTTCTAAAACCGGTTTGACAGTTAGGAATCAGCTCCACTTTTAAGGCCCATGCCTCTAAATCATCCAGCAGGCAACTAGCAAAGATCTTTGCATCGACATCTGTAAGTGTGATTAAGCGATAGTTAGCCGGATTATCCTGGGGGCCACATTTGTATATTGGTTGAATGATACTTCCGTGCCATGATAACGGGATAAGGCCTGATCGGAGTACCTCATTAAACAAGAGCATTAGTAACTCCGGCCAATTCCTTAATTTAGCTTTAAATATGGCATTCGGGATACCATTTGGACCAGGTGCTCCGTTGGATCTGATCTTATTTATCGCTTTTTTTACTTTATCGAGCGACCAAGGCTCAATATCTATACTACATTGATGATGAATACTATCCTGCCTCCCTCCATTTTCTGTGTTATACCTACTGGTAGGACCATTAATATTACCCTTTTCATACAGGGAGCCTTGTGTATCAATTTTTAAATTAAAAAAGTTCACCCAACTTACTTCATCTATATTAGCACTGTTACTTCTATTATTACCGTACTAGTGTATATGAACGCCACACCGTTGGGAAAGACCACTATATAAATGTGCTGCAATCAGTCCTTAAGTTTGCTCCTTCTACTTACAACATGATCTTTGGGGGATATTTTGGATGGACGGCTGACATACGGTGCCCACGACTGGACTGGGAACTGAAACCAGCCCTGGCAATCAGCTCGACTGGGGCAGAGGGGGCAGGGGAGTGAGAAGCACCACTCCGGCTGCTGCTTTGTGACAGGCGGCTGATATTGCAGCACTGCTGCAAAATCGTCCACCTATAATATTACCGGTCCCACCCTTCCAGCCCACCCGGGAAACGCCCAGTGCCCACTGCGGTCAGTCCGGCCCTGGTGGTGCTGGGTAAGAGTTTAGTTTAGTCCTTCTAGGCTGCAAAGCGTTAGCCATACTTTCTCCTTTTTCATCTTTCATGACTTCTGAAACACTAAAATCTAAGTGTTTGGGGTTTTTGATCCTTTGTCTCTGTGCTTTAAAGAAGTTCAGAGGCCTAGGCCAGTTCTCATCTCATATCCACTGTGGTTTCTGTCGGAGTTTCAAGCCTCTGGCACATCTTCTGGTTTTGCAGAACAGTTTTTTCGTAAACCAAATACTTGCATACCTTACGTTCTTTCCTTTCCTTTTTTTTGTTTTGTTTTTGTTTCTGGCTGCCTGTCCAAAAGCAAAACACGAAAGAACATGACTTTGGGATATTCACTGAAGGAAATGTGCCTGGGTCTGATCCAGAACAGGCAGTAGCATGCTGCAAGTGGAATGCAAGAATCTAAAATGATATCACAACCTTGAATACCTAATCCGACCACGAGACTTGAGTTGCGTGGCATTTGAATTACATATGAATGCCTATAGTGTATTATATTATATAGCACAATCCTGTATATTTTTCTATTTTCTATTGCGTATGCAACCATAAGTTATGAATCTTTACTAGCATCAGTATCAAAGCAACTTTAAAAGTGAAAAAAGTCACATGGTCACATAAGACAAATATTAAATTATCGATCCCCTAACTAATGACCTCATCTATGACATTTCAGCAGCTGAACTTTACAATTATCTTTGCTGAGAAGCTAAATACACATAATTTAGCATATATAATATTTGTAGGGACATCTAGGTATTACCTGTATTGTAGACTTGCAACTACATTTAGTGTTTTTAATGAAGTCCATAGCTCGGGGGCGCAGCTCCATCAGCCTCTATTATGATTTTTTTTTCTGTAGGGACATTTAGTGATGCTGCAGTCTTATAAGCTTTCATGTCTGTGAAGATATCTGTAAATTGCAAGGTTAACTGAAGCAGCCTTTCTCCTCTTATATGTACATGCATATCATATCGGATACATGCAGATGTGCGGAGTGTAATATGCTATTTATTACTGTTGAGTGTAGGGAGTGGTTATCACTCACGAGCCAAGAGTAGGATGTATGGGGTTAAATTTGTGCCATATGAGAAACTCGCATTGAATCTGTGAGGCAGTAGAATGTGTTTTGCTAGTGTCAAATTTGCTGTACTGTGGTAATGAACTAGAATTTTGCCTTCACACTTTATTGACAAATGTGTGAATATGATTGTGTTCGTACAGTTGCTCTAAGTAACGTGTTATTGGCAGTAGAGGCTGCTACCGAACCCTGTGGCGCCCGGGGGCAGTCTCTCCTCCTTTCTCTTCCTGTCTCCGGTCCTGGGTACAGGAAGCTCGCAGGCTTCCCTGAGCCAATCACAATGCTGCAATGCAGCGTTGTGATTGGTCTGAGCGCTGTGGTTCGGGGCTCAGTCTGGGAATGGGGGCCTGGGCATATTCTCCATGCAGGCTATAATGCGGCCTGCAGAGAGAAGATGCGAAGTGCGCATGAATGTTTGGCTGACCCGAGAAGGCTGGCCAAACAGTCATGTACACTTAGGAGTGGGCAAACCACTCCTTCCCTGCTCCTCTGTCATTAGAGCAGTCTTGCCCCAAAGGCCAAGCTGCAGCAGAAGGGAACATAAAATGATAATAACGTAAGCTATCATTTTATGTTTCCTTTACTTCACTGCTGCAAAGCAGTGGGGTGATACTCCTCCACCTTAGCGGAGGAGCCGCCGCTGATTATTTGGCCACATTTATTTAGCCTGTTACAGCAGGAATATGTATAAAATTACACTGGGGTGTAGTCGCCAATGTGTCGATATGGCCCAAGCGCAGTTTCCAATGACAGTGCATGTTTTATTTTGCCTATAACTTTTGACCACATGCATGGATCGGCACCAAAGTTTGCATTTATCTGGGGTAGTCAGCTAAGGTACGGCATGCCAATTGTGCAGGGGGGACAAAAAAAAGTTAAGGAGGCATGAGAAAAGTTGCGTTTTCCCATTCTAGGTCCTAAAGGAAACTCTGCTTGCACTTGCTGCAAAGTTTGTGTCGAACTTGCCTTGAAAGTAGGACTTTACCCAGAAAGCATGCTTTCATTGGTTTGGTGTGAATCCGTACTTTCAGAAATGGAACTCTTCAAAAAAAAGTTGTACAAAAATGTTATTCTTATCCATAACTCCCTCTTTCGTAGCTTAAAGGAGGGCGTTATCAGATATGCAATTAGCCAAGGACTAGTTTACCATCCAGGTTCAATAAAAAGTATAGTCTGGCTAAAAGTGCTCTGATTATTGCCATCCAGAGCTGTAAGAGAGACGAGTTTCAGGAAAAAAGAGCTGAATATAAATCAACTATAGCAGCAGCAAAAAGGGAATGGGACTGCCAGAAATGGGACTTTATTTTAGCTGCTTCTGTGGAAAATAATCAAACTCTGTTCTGGAATCTAATTGCCACTGGGAATAGAGAAGGAAGAACTAAGATTAATAACGATGTAGCAGCAGATGCGATGTAGCAGCAGATGCATGGATAGCCCACTTTACTAATTTATACCCACAAAACCGTAAGGCAAACATACTCCCCAAATCTCCAGTCATCTCCTTATGTGCTGGAACAGAGAGGGATGACCGGTTTTCCCTCGATAATGTGTAAGGAGCTGGAAGATGCCATTAGAAAGATAGCCCTGCGGAAAGCACCTGGCATCAATAAGATCCCAGGCAATCTTTCTTTTAAATCAGAAATAGAGGTAGGGTCACCATACTAAACTGTGGTATTTAATTCCATTTTAAAGGGTGCAAGTATATCCGAGTCATGGGCCGGGGCAGATATTCTCCCCAGGGTTGTCCCTTGGACCCTTCCGATTACAGACCAATCAGTTTAATTGACACAGCACAGAAACCTTTTAGCTGGGTCATACTGACCAGGCTCCAATACTGTACTGAAGAGAATGAAATCGTTAGCCCTCTTCAAGCTGAATTTCGATCCAACAGATCAGGTCTTCAGACTCCAGACCGTTAACCTCGAAAAAGGAAGGCTTTATGCAGTCTTTGTTGACCTAAGATCTGCATTCGACCTTGTACATTTTCAAGGTTTTTGTAGCCTAGGAATTTGAAATTGGAGGCTAACAATTAAGTTTGTATCCTCGGATATATTCGTGGGAGCAGTGCAGGTGCATCAAACAGAATGAAGTATGGACGCTGAGTGGCTTAAATTAAATTTAGAAAAGCTGCAAACATCCCATGGAAATTAAAATTCTGAATTTGTTTTCATATTTGTGAATTAAAGAAATGATTTCATCATACCATATATTTGTTTGATGAATGCTTATTTAGATATTTTTGTGTGGATTATTTTGTGCTTCATATCATCGAAAAGGTTTATGCCGGGGAGCCCAGCTTCTAGTAATGACTCTGCGGGGGTCCACCGATTCCAATAACATTCTGTGGGGACCCTGGGTTCAGTAATGTTTAAGTGGGGGTCAACAGAAGTCTTAACAGGTCGCACTGACGGTGGAAAGTCAACAAAGTATACTACAGCAATGGAAAGCGCCCAGACACCTTGTCAAAGACAAGACCTCTCTCTACTTTGCAACTGCCTCCTAGATTACATGTGTAAACAGACAGCGTCTAATCCACAGCACACATCTCGGGAGCAAGAAATGGCTGACACGCAGACATGTGCAGGTTGCTTACCATGGTGTCTCTTTGGAGACGATAGTTTATTGTAAATAGTACACAGAATACTGGACTAAACTATTTGGTTGTCTGCAGTAGAAAAACAAAAACGAACGCTTGGCTGTATAGGCAAGAATGTTGAATTTAGGGGGAAAAACGCTAAGCATTGTTCAAAACTCCTTCAGTCTGTAAAAAAAGTGATTGAAGCCGTTCTGTTTAGGGTACCACTAATTCTGGCCACGGATTAGAAATATATTGGTTAGGTTTTGTTTACATTTCCTAAATAGATTATTAATAAAACAATGGACAGTAAGTAGTCTGGGCAAGTCGAATTATGTAATTCCCTGGCTTCAACTTTTACTGCATAATTACACTAGTGGCCATGGCAATGGTAAAGCAAAGCACTGTTTGGGGGCTGTTCTTAGGGTGATGAAAACCATATTTCCGACGGACATGTGAAATATTTAAATATTTTCCATATTTCACTGGTCCCTGTGAAATATGGGTTTTTTCACCCCTGCATTTTTGGGCAATGCAAGCATACCCAAACGTGTGTGTATATATGTATGTGTGTATAATATTCCTCCAAGAGAAATTACGTTGTGCACTTTTATTGGCAACAGCAATAACAAAGCATTTTAGCCATTACGGTCTTGATGAAATTGCCTATAATTGGTCCTTTCAATATTTTCTATTAGGAGAAATAATCATTTATGAATATAGAATTTTCTTCAATGTGGTTAAAGCCAGCCAAAGTAAACTCTGCTCTCTTTCTATGTACTTTTTCAAGGCGTCCTTAATCTGTTAGTGCTTACACATCTGGGTGGGATCAAAAGTGTAACTTTCTCAGCAAATCAAAGCACAGTTTTACTAAATGTCATATTGCCTTAGAGTCTAAGCACTATCCCACATTGTCCTTTTTAACATGAACTGTGTAACATACTTCTGTGCCGTAGCAAATGAGTTTCAAAGACACCATATCCGTATGTACATGTGTAATCAAGAGGAAAACCACATTCTTCACATTGTTAATGATGCACAAAACATGAATGCACAAAAACTCTAACACTTCAGCACGCATCGTTTATTTGCAATGCACAAATGACAGCTGACGAATCTCCTTGCTCCAAGCTCATATTCCACCCATTTCTAGACAAACGTATATTTGTGTGTGCTCTTGGTCTACTTTGTCGGTTAATGAACTTACTATAGACCTCTGTGTACAACATTTAATCACAGATTTGAATTGTGGCAGATCCACCCATCATGACATCCTTCCAAGGTCGATAAGATTCCAGGTTAGGGGGCTCGATCAAAAATGCTTTACCCTGAGCCCTGTCAAAGCTTGTGACAGCACTTGACCTCGACTTTAATCTGATGAAAATCATTACATTCTGAGACTTGAACTTCTGGTCTGCTTTTAGAAAACCAGCTACGGTAGCAAACATGACCAGTATTTTGGAAAAGAACATCGGAGAACCGCATATATGACGTGTTCCTCTGACATGTAGTTATCTAGCAACCTTGTATTGACACCCGTTGCTTTGTTTAGTACTGGCTCGCAGAGGTTTTTCAATAGATTTGCACACGTGTCGGCCTACCAAGGAGGAATATCTTTGTTGTCCTTTTTGATCTGGAAAAACTGCTGTTAATCTTTTAACACCATGTAGTTTAACTTTACTTTCTTGGCAAATTTGTAGCCAGGAAATGAAAGTTTACTTAGCAGATTGATCTTCTTTATTTTCCAACACTTTGGTTTTGAAATAATTTTTATCTGAAAAACCTTCCTCGTGACCAGCTGAGGAGTAATTTGTCAATCTAGATGTTTTTTAATTGGCCTGCGGGGAACCAAACTCGCTCAAATGAAGCTTCTGGACCTTCCATGGTCAGGTGAACTGACAAGGTAATATTTATGGCTGTCCTTGGGCACACATTTGCCAGTCAGTCACCTGTCCTAGTCCCAAACATTTCTACGGGCATTCATCCATTAATGGAAGCTCTAGTCATGCTGCAGAGTTGGACTGTGGTTGCCTCCACTTTTATGTTGCACAGATGAAGCCAGCATTCCATTTTATTGCCACCACCTCCCGTAGCTTTATTGTGAAGATTTGGCTCCCGTTAGTAGATAATGGTGGGAACTTTCTCAATTGTACACATTCCGCACTGAAGCTCTAGCCCTCTCCACGTTGCTAGCACAGTTCCTCGTCTTGAACTCTTCTACAGAACCCAACTGGCCTAACTTCATTACTGACTATGCAAAATGATAACCTTGGCTACTTCATTGAGTGTGAAATGTGTTCATTTTGTTTAATATCTAAGTTGTCGGACTGTTAATCGCTGTCCTCTGCCTTTGCATTCACCACACTGGGCACCAACCTTGACAGTCACATGGTACTGTGCAGTCTGTGTATTCAGCAGGCCACGGCCTTCCACCCTACCTGGGCAGTTTTATGACACAATGAAGCTCATTATGCACAGACGTTATTTATTAGGTCAAGTGTGCACGGGTCAAAATTAATTTAAACAAACTCCTCCCGTAATTGTTTTCCCTTTTTAATTTTCGCAGCAGTGCATACTTAAATATTCATGACGCTGCTGATGGGCTTCTAAAGGCCTGAAAGTGATCCGGAGTTTCAAAACCAACCCAGGTTATTTAACCCTTTTCATCTAATGCACCATCAGGGAATCATGCCATGAAAGCCCCAGCGTACTGGAATAATTAGAAGATCGTAATGAGGATTTAATTAGACCTTGAGATATGCTGAAATGAGGCCGCTGAGAACTTTCCCTGTTTGGACATGGATCGCAAGCAGAATTGATGGCGGCACGGCTGCTGTGATGTTGCGGGAAATATATTCCGTTGCTGGAGGCGGTTTCCTGGCGCCATTCTGTGCCTGTCAGATCTGCGTGGAAGGTACGCGCAGTGAGAGCTTCTGAGAAGCTGGTGAGCAGCACATCTTTCCTATCCACTGCTGCCTCCTGACGCCCTCTCTTGCATTAGTCCTTCTAAATGCGACTCAGAAAGACAACCACAGTTCTAAGCTGCAAAATACATAGGCCTGTGCTATCTGCTTGTCATCTGATCAATTGTTGCTGGTCTGAGGGGCAAGGAGTAGGAAAGGAAAGCTCTGCTAAAAGGTTGGAAGAGTTCAGTCTTGAATTATCAGTCCATACTCAGTTAGAGAAGAAATATCTTTATTGCCACATTCCACCAGTACACCATCTCCTCCTGGCAGCATGTGGTTCCAACTGCCTCACATCGCCACCCAGTTTCAAGTCCTTGATTCCAAAGCTCCACTATTGTGTACATTGAAGTGCATCTGGAGACCAACTGCAATTGCCAGACTTTGAAGCTTGTTGTGACCCAACCCGAACTGCTCTTCTTTCCTATGTGTGGCATACATCCACTGGAGCTGTGCACCCTAATGCAAACAGGTGAGGGGAAAAAAGACAACACCAGTGCATGGTATACCTATTAGGTATGGCACAGACCCGTCCTTTGGCCCCTATAACAAGAAGAAGCTGAACAGAATGTTCCTAACATTTCTTTATCTCCCACTGCCAACAGAAGACGAGTTCTTCACCATTCGGAAACCCAATTATGCTACCAACCC
Organism: Lissotriton vulgaris; assembly: GCF_964263255.1. NCBI lineage: Eukaryota > Metazoa > Chordata > Amphibia > Caudata > Salamandridae > Lissotriton > Lissotriton vulgaris. The sequence goes on from NC_141694.1 coordinate 845,991,371, forward strand.
TTGAAGAAGGAACATTATCTTGCTGGGCACTGTGCACAATAGATGTAAAGTATCACACCAAATATGCTATACTGTTGAGAAAAAACCCTGCACTACCACCAAGTGGTAATTGACATTGCAATACCTCAAGGAGTGAGGAGTGAATTAACACTCTGTTGCTAATCATTGTCAGTGCTAATGATTGATTCACCTAAATGACCACTCCTCCTAATGATACCCATGTCCAGACAAAGCCCACAGCGTCAGCAGCCATCCCATTCCAGAAAATTCAGTGTAACGTTGAAACCTAGAATACCTCAACACTGAGCAGCAGATTAAGGAAGTTGACTTGTCCCCATGTCAGTGACTCTCCATTCATAGGGGCCCAAATCTCCTACGCACCACCAAAGAGCAAAGAACACCAACCTGACAGGAGGCAAAGACACCAGGCTGATGGTCAACATTATCCAGATGTGCAGTACAGTCCAGTTCAACTTTTCAAGGTCACATAATATGCTCTACCAATAGACTAGTGCCAGTGTCACTTTCTTATAGGCTGCAGCACCAATTAGTTGGCTAATCATCGCAAGTTCACTGATAATTGTCTCAGACAGTATCTAGCACAATTGATTTGCACCCAAGTTTTGTGAATAGTCAACAGTTAGCCGATACGGATTATAGAATGATATATGCCAATTGAGGACAACATATATTTGTTGCTTCCTACCTATCTTCCCTATGAACTGGCAAGGTGTACTTGCCACACTATCACATGGCTGATCTTGCATAAAGGAATAAAATGCAGGCAAAGTGAAATTGTATGTCCTTGAAATTCTAAAAACGTGTATAAAACGTTCACAGGGATCATTCCTGAACTGACACTCTTTCTTTCACCCCCTAGAACATCAGAACCCCTGGGTAAGGAGATAAGGAATTATCTGGCCATGCCTGTATTCTCGACTGCAGCACCTGTGAAAGGTGAACTTACACCTAATTTGCCTCCACCTAACGAAATCCGTACACTCGTTGGTATTTCTTGGTTCCCAAGCCAAGCTGGACTGCTAAAGCGCCCCTTATAGCCTTTACCTATTTTTACCCTATTCCTTTGAATCCTGCTGAGAGGATCACATGAAACCTCAAATTAAATGATGGTATTCTTCCTGCATTACACTCCCTCTATTTCGGTGTACAAATCCAACTGTACGCCTACCCCTTTACCAGTGTTGCTACCAAAAAACCCTGGCTACCACTGAATCCCCTCATCTGATTCACAACATACTGTTATCCTTGAGGTGCCCAAGCTCTAACCATACTATCTTATATCTTTAGCCTACCTTGTTCACTGTCTCCATTTGTGTTCCTTCTATGGCATGCTATTACGGTGTGTACCTGCTGCCGCTGCACTGTGATATAGAGATATAATTAGATGATGCCACTAAGAAGAAATATTTGCATTGTCTTTGTTGATTGCACTAACTTAACATGCTATCTGTTGCTTCCACCTTATCTAACTCAGTTGTAGTACATATTAAACATGGTCATGGCAGCTGCCACACTTTGCAGCACTTTTAAAAATATTTCACCCCAACGTTTCCTTCCCAATGGCGTATAAAACATTGATTGGCATAAGCAAGGCTTCTTTGCAACAATACACATTGTATCATGAGAAGTGATAGAAACAGTTAACTCTATCATTAAACCCTAAAACTCCATGCAACGCAATAGTCCTTTACAATTTGCCCGGATACTAGCCTCCCTCCCACCTACTAGTCCATCCAACCACACGGACAAAGAGGCGGCCACTAAACCTATGGGTAACAGCCTACAACCCTATGGGTAACAGCCTACATCCTCAGCTGTCCACATTTAGAGCAGTATCTCTGGACAAAGTAGTCTCAACACTGGCCAAGATGAAAAGCGGCTCTCCTCTTGACCCGGCCCCTGTGAGATTCTTAAAAACAGTGTCCCCTAGCATAGCTCCCACTATCATGGAACTAATCAACATCTCTCTATCGCAAGGCTCTGTTCCTCCGAACTGGAAGAGCGCCGTTGTCAAGGCCCTTCTCAAAAAACCTCAACTGGACCCCGCAGACATGGCCAACTACAGACCGATCTCGCTTCTCCCATGCATCAGCAAGATGGCTGAGAAATTGGTTAATGTGCAACTATCCCAGTACCTCGAGGCCAAAAATCTCCTGCGTCGGTCTCAAACTGGATTCCGCCCCGGCCATTGCACGGACACCGCACTCCTCACTGTCATCGAGGAGGCAAGGTGCATTCTGGATTCAGGAGGGTCAGTGGCGGTGATCCTCCTGGACCTCAGTGCAGCCTTTGATACGGTGGACCACCGTGTCCTTCTCCATCGTCTGGCCAGGGCAGTAATCGCGGGGCTGCGCTCGCTTGGATAGACTCTTTTCTATCAGGCCGCTCATTCCAGGTTTGGGACGGCAACTCACACTCTGCCCTTCTCCCACTCTCAAGCGGAGTCCCCCAGGGGTCTTCGCTTAGTCCCACCCTGTTTAATGTTTACATGGCCCCCCTTGAGGATGTCGTTGCCGCTTACGGGATAAAAATATTGAGCTATGCGGACGACACGCAACTGGTCGTCTCACTATCTCACCTTGACAACCACCCAGATAACCTATTGAACTGCCTCCAGGACATTCACAACTGGATGAGCGAGTCCTCTCTGAAGCTCAACGGAGCGAAAACTGAAATCATGCTCATGGGCAAGAAATGGACAACCATTCCCCCGTCGGTCTGGCCAGACGTTTTCGGTGAAGTACCAACCCCGAAAAAAGAAATCAAGACACTGGGAGTCTGGCTGGAACCTGAGCTGACCATGAAGACCCAGGCAGCCAAAACAGCAGGAATCTGTTTTGGACTCATGCGATCCATCCGCAAGATCCTTCCACTTCTTCCTCCCTTATCAAGGAAACTACTGGTTCAAGGTCTCATTCTTGCCCGGCTAGACTACAGCAACGCTGTCTACCTCGGTGCCCCAGAATCCACCTTGGCGAAACTCCAACGCACTCAAAATGCGGCGGCGCGGCTCATTATGAGTCTCCCCCCCAGAGCTTCGGCCAGACCTGCCCTCAAGGCCCTACACTGGCTTCCTGTGCGCCAGAGGGTAGGATTCAAGGCTCTGTGCACTGCCCACAAACTCATCAACGGTGTAGGCCCCGCTGTCCTGAAAGACATGGTCACCCCCTACAAAGCCCCCAGACTCCTGCGCTCGGACAACGAACGCCTGGCCACTGTCCCTAGATTCAGGAAGGTACGCACCGGTGGTCGACGCTTTGCGGTCAAAGCGTCCTCAGGATGGAACTCACTCCCCAGCAGCCTGCGTCTGGAATCCTGTCACCTCCTCTTTCGTAAAGGACTGAAAACTCTTCTTTTCCCCAAATAGTACCCCTCCCCCTCCCCTCCGGTCTCCACTGATTTCATAGCGCGGGGATGCCTCCGGGTCACCAGGCGCTCTTTAAATCGCTAAATAAATAAATAAATAAATACATACATTTCTCTTATAAACACATTAACCATTGTTGTCATACTGCAATACGTTTTTACGCCACTGCAGAACCTGTCGCCACCCTGATGAAAATGTATTTTTAATGCATGACCATTTTTTATTGTGAGCTAGACGTCCACCCCTCCCCCGTCTCAAACTAAATTGGGTTCTTGGTTGACTGAGGTATGAGGCACGGTCAAGAAGCAACCACAATCCTTGTCAGGGTAAGGCCCAAGCAAATCCCAAATTAACATGCGCTCAACTCCCGCTGGCTTGGCACAGAGCAGTCAGGCTTAACTTAGTCAATGTGTAAAGTATTTGTGCAACATTTCAAACAGTAAAACAGTGAAAACATGACATAAAAAAATCCCGCAACAGGTTAGAAAAATGGAGCAAAATGTAATAAATAACAACAGACCAAAACAGCAAAAATCCTATCAGTAGAACCGAAGGTGTGAATGTTTAAAGAATAAAGCGTAAAATAGTGCCTAAAAGCACAAAGTGCCAAGCATGGCTATTAGGCTGCGCTGGACCAGGTCAAAGTCAAAAGTTCAGGCTGCCTGCAATGGAGTGTGGGCCGGATACAATCCCAGATTAGTCGCACTGAAAGTTTACTGTCTCAACTTTTGTGCCAAGAGTTCTTTTTGTGTTGGGGAGGGCTGCAAGGAGAGTTTCGCGTGGTTGTGGGTGTGGCACAACAAGCAGGCTGGAGATTGTGGACTGCTGGGCTGGAGCTACACGTTGGCAGTCCTCCGCAGGCTGTTGATGCTGCTGTGCCAAGAGATGGGCAGGTGGCAGCTTGTGCTAGATTTTGGTGCAAGCGGAGAGGTCTTGGTGCAAATGAGCCTGTTCGCGAAGAGCCCAAAAGATTGATTTGAGCACGCTGACCCACACCAAGGGTTAAGGAACTGAGGGGCACCACTTAGGGGTCAGGAACTCGCTGCAGCTGGGTCCAGCACCTGTTTAGGGAGCTTTTTTTGTCCCTGAGGCTTAGATCAGGTGGCCATCAGGCAAGCCCATGGAGTCATTTTGGGATCCTGGGTTAAGGGTGAAGTTGCAGGCCAAGTTGATAGTCAGCACAGCAGTTCCTTGAGAGCAGCAGTCCAGCGGAGGCAGTCCATGTAGCAGCACAGCAGACCTTCTTCCTGGCAGAGTATCCACAGGTCCAGAAGCGTACTGAAGTTGTGGTGTCTGAGGTCCAGTATTGAAACACAGCTGTGCCTTTGAAGTTGATAGAAGCTTCTAGAGGCATGCCTTTGAAGTTCACAGATTCCACGCTTTCCTGGTTGTGGCTCCAGACTATCTACAGGGGATATGCAGTCCTTTGTCTGTCTACAGAGGGGTATGCAGCCTATTCAAGTGTAAGTAGGGCTGGGCCAGCTCCTCCCTCCCATCTTGACAGTGATGGCCCATCCAGTCACACCTAAGCTCCCCTATTGTGTGTGGCTTTCTAGGAGGAATACACAAACACAACTGTCAGCTACCCCCACTCATGTGACCAGAGACATGCTTCAGGAATCAAATAGTTAAGGCAAGAAATTGGTAACCATCTAAAAGTGCCATTTTCAAAATTCAAAAAACAAATCTGACTTCACTATAAATTAGGATTTGTCTTTACAATTCCAGAGACACCAAACATGAACTGATCATCTCTTCTCATTTGGAAATTACATTAAAACATGTAATAAGGCAATGCCAAAGTTATCCTATGGAAGAGATCAGCCTTGCAGTAGTAAAATATGTATGTTAGTTGTTTACTACCAGGACATGTAATACTTAAAGGTACATGTCCAACACTTTACATACATTACACCCTGTTCTCTGAGCTTTCCCGGGCCTACCCTAGGGGTTACATACATACATTCATACATATATATATACATATATATATATATATATATATATATATATATATATATATATATATATATATATATATATATATATATATATATATATATATATATATTAATATATTAAAAGAAAAGGTTTGGTCCTGGCAATCAGTTTTTTTTTGTCATGTCAAAATGGCAGTTTAAACTGCACACACTGACTCTTAAATAGCAGGTATGAGACACGTTTAAAGTGCTACTCAAGTGTGTGGCACAGCCAGTTCTGTAGGCCCACTAGCAGCATTTAATTTACAGGTCCTGGCCACATTTAGTGCCACTTTAATAGCGACATAAAAGAATATTAAATATGACAATTGGGTAAAAGCCAATGTTACTATGTTTTAGGGAACGAGCACAAGCACTTCATCACAGGTTAGCAGTGGCTAAGGCCAGCAAAAACTAAGTCAGCAAAAACAGGAGGTCTAAATACAAAGTTTGGGGGACACCACACCAAGGTTGCCAGATCTAACAACCCTCAATTGATTGGCATATATTGTCTATCAAAATGAACAATCATTTATTTGGAAGCCTGATTTCATTTGGATAGCTTATATTTTTTGAGACGTTAAATGTTCATTTGGAGAGCCTATACTTTTTAGAGAAAAAATGCTGGGTAGGCTTTGTTTTTGGCATTAAATCACCAGCCGCTCACTCACTCCTGGAAAACTTATGGGCTGGAAAAAAATCCTAGAGTAATATATTATTTATTTGCAGTACTTTAAATGGAAATATAGAAGTGCTGGTACTCATGCCACAGTGTACCTGTTTGCTGATCAGAAGTGCCAGTGCTCTCCCATTTGATGTATTCCAAGAGTGCTGAGAAGTTCAGGTACTCTCTGTTTCAATTTAAAGAAGTGCAGGCATTGAGTACCCGACAGTCCCTGCCCATTTAAAGCACTGCTTATAAGGAAGCTACATACTTTGGAAGTTACTACTAATTGAAGCCTAAAAATGTAATTTGCCACGTTTTAAAATCCTCTAATTCATTGTCCCAACCCTGTGAGACTGACTGGTGAGCTGCACAACCATTCATGGCGGTAATTATGGTAACAAAACAACTCCCCACTGTTTAAAGTGCTATAAAACGGTGTGCGTTTCTTGGCCGAATTACCATTACACGATTTACAAGATGGAAGGCTGAGGCCGCTTTGGTGGATTTTGAAACCTTCATCTGCAAAGGACTTATCTCAAGAGTGTGCAAGAGTATTTCTGAGCCTTCCTTCCAGTGCTTGTAGCATTACAGACTGCAGCACCACCGACTTTCCCACAGCTAGAAGCAACCAAAGTTAAATTTGCTTCCTTTGTAGAACACTATCAACAAAACACGCCAAGATCTCTGAGCAACAATGGGCAAATGTTCATGCAAAATAGGATAGATTTGCATTAAAGCTGTAAATAAAATGTTGACAGGCCTAAGTGATACTAAAACCACATATCCTAGAAATGGCCGAAAAGCCTCCAGAATATTTTTTTTTAAATCTGTTACTGGTTGGTGTTACAGGTACACTAGGAAGCTCCTTTTCCAAAATATTGATCTATTACAGCGCATCTGAAAGTGGAACATGTTTACAAGTATAAAATACCACCCTTAAACTTTTACACAGTTCCTGATTTCGTACCCCCATCTCTCCCCCCCCCCCCCCCCCCCCCGACCGAAATGCAACTTTAGTAAGGATTCAGGAATAAAGCATGTCCAGACAAAGGAAAGTGTGGCTCCAGGAACCCTCCGCACTGGCCAAAAAATAGGAATCCCATGAGAAGACCTATGTGCTCGAGAATTCCCCACTTGCCTCCCCAAGCGGTGTGGTATGTATGGCCTAAATTTGAAGAACCAGTCTCCATCCAGAAAGGAATCACATACTGCGTCTGATCAACACCATCTCCTTCACTTGCTGTCCCTCATCGCTACCATGCGGCTCCTGAACCGAACAGCCACTGCCTCAGGCCAGCAAGCCGCCCTACAGGCTTTGTCCTGCACACCGCAAGCTGAGCACCCCCAGGCCCGTGAACCAGAGCCACACAGATCTCTGACTAAGTGGAGCGAAATGGCCCCTCTCTCTCAACTTCCATCAGCTTTCCTTGGGATCCAAAAAAAGACCCCCAGCCCACAACGGCTTCTGTGGGCTGCGGGCCTCATAGCAGTTGGAGATGGTGGTCTCAGCGTAGAGGGCAGGAACAAAGATTTTGTGCCCTACCTCATTGAACCAATTAATCGAGTTGGCCTGAAGCCACACACCCCACCATCTCCACCTCTGCATGATCTTTTTACAGTGCTAGGGCCCCCAAGAAAAGCTGGTGGGCTAGCCCCAACGTAAGACAATCATCTGCCCGCCCGCCATCTTATTTTGACATCTGGCTCCGCTGCACCCTTCATAATATTGTCTTACTCCATTCTAGAAGAGAGCATTTGAACAGATTCCTTTTTGCAGCTCTCTTTTCCTCTCACACCATATTTAAAGATTTACATTTTTGAGACGAGTGTTTTATGACCCTTCAACAAAAATGCATGGTGTTGAGCAGACATTTTATCATTTAACTCCTGAATTGTTGTTTACTCAGTTTCACCATTTGCACTGCCCTTAGGTAGATGCTAGGACAGTGTTCTTGGATGCAAACACTGCAGCTGAAGCTTCCACATCCCTGCAGTGTTTGCATCCAAGAACACCGTCCTACATCTACCTAAGGGCAGTGCAAAGGATGAAACTTGACTGTTTTTTTTGTTGCTTTTTTTTTAGCATGAACTCGACCCGAAGATATTGGAGAGCTCTACATGAGCACCAATTACATTACACAACATCACTTTCACCTTTTTGAAGTACCGGGATATTAAGTTATTTGCCCAGATTCACAAGATGTTAAGCCAACGCTGAGCCTCTAACTTGGTTTCCTAGTTCCAAAGTCAGGCGTTCTGTCTGTTACGCCATATCTTTTCCCAAACATGAGCTGGTAGATATGTCTCATGTGGAAGTGTGCAAAAGCCAGTCTTTAAAACAGTAAAATATGTTGACATGTTATTGTGTGAGTAATTCAGTATTACAACATTGCCTCTACACTGCATCACTCCTCAGGTTATGTACCCGAAGAAGTGGATAAAAATAAAATGTATTACACTTATACAGGGTTAACAGCCTGATTCATCAAACAGAATTGCGCTCGCAAAGGGCCAGATCCTGAGAATCTGGCCCTTTGCGAGTGCGATTTTTGCATTTGGGATTCATCATCCCAAATGCAAAAATCGGTAATAGCGATTTCGCTATTTTGCGAGGAATTACATTTTAGGAATCGCTATTTGAGATTCCTTAAATGCAATTCATCATCCATTTTTAAATAGCGAATTCGCAATTTCGGCCCGCTATTTACCGCGAGGTCAAACCTCGTGGTAAATAGCGAAAACTTAGAAAAATGCATTTAAAAACATTTTTCTAAGTTGCATGTTGCACACACACATGTCCGTTGGACATGTGTGTGCGCAACACCTGTTTAAATTTGCATTTAAGGGGTGCTACAGGGTGTCCTTTGGACACCCCTGGCACCCTTTAAATCGCTATCTTATTTGCGAATCGCAAATTGCTAATCGCAAATAAGGAATACTCCCCATTCATTCCTATGGGCCGTTTGGCCCATAGGAATGAATGGGGAGTTATTCCTTATTTGCGATTAGCAATTTGCTAATCGCAAATAAGGAATATGTAGGAATCACATTTTTTTTTGCGATTCCTACATGAATCCCGTTTTGCGAGCCTGTAATAGCGATTCCTTATGAATCGCTATTATGGACTCGCAAAACGGGTCGTTGATGAATCAGGCTGTTAGTCTTCTAGACTTCACCAGGTCTTGCTCACTCAAAAGTGTCATACCGTATATGCAAAGTCATTACCGAGTTCATTAAGGCAAGATTTGTGTTCCTTTCTATGTGGAGATGTTGCCACAGCAGACTTTCTGCTAAATATTCTTCTGCAATGAATTCCCACACTTATCCCCACGTTCAAACTCCAGTCTTAATACATTTGGCATAGGTGGTGCAAAAACAACACGAAGGAGCATAGATCCCATGCACATTTCCTATATACGTGGGGGAAGAGGGGGGCATTCACATGGAAAAATGTTTCCTTGTGAACTATTTGAACTTGTCCAATCCTTTTCATGCAGATTTCTGCAATGTTTAGAATCCACATGCTGTGGTTGGGAAATCTAGGCATACTGCAGAGCTTTGCTCAAGTCTAACGTCCCCTGGTGTACAATTTTTTTTTTTTTTAATCAGGTAGTCCAAAATCCGTCGAATTAACAGATTTGCAGAGACCATTTTTCATCTGTGTTTAAGGATTAATTTCCATTGGCCAGAGAATGAGTGCTGTAATTTAGGTTTTCCAAGCATTAAGCATTAACGCTCTCCAATGTTTAATTGGGGACTTCTAACTAATTCCTCTGGATGTACTTTTTGTATCTGCTATTCAATGTGGTTGGGATTGTGGTATCTTCACGGTTTAAACTGTATGATGACAGGTGCTTAGTGTCTAATCTATAAAAATATTGACTGTCATCCAGTGGATAGACTAGCAGATCCTATGCACACTTCCTTTCTTTGATCCTTCAAGCTACATTATTTTTCCTCTTCATAAGACTGGTCTTTCAAGGTTCACCAGATTATAAGAATTTCTGCAAATAGTGCTGGTGACAAACTCCAAGAAATATTTCGACTAAATATTTAAATTATAGGATCAAGTACCCCCTGCCTTACATAATAAGTATATTACAAACCAAGACCATATAAAGGAACAAAGCTGAAGGGACAGCTCCTTTATAAGGTCATTTAACTCAAAGGTAACTTGAAAATTCCTTATGATTTATGGAAAGAGGGGTATTTTTTTCCTTATTATACATGGTCTCACTACCCCCCTTCCCACAAACCGCTTACATTGTTGGTGTGTTGGTCTTTTATATGAAAGAGATAAGATGTTTACAAACTTAAAGAATAAAAGTAGAATCTCTAGTGCGCAATAAACACTCCAAAAATCAGTTAGAAATTTGTTTCAAAAATCTATTATCAGTTTAATACATGCCAGAAAAAACAAGCTTTAACTCAGAATGTGTAGAAACAGGCAGAGATCCTATTTTTCCAAAGTGTGCTAAAAACAACACAGATTGCCATAAATAGCCTCTTTCTGCTTATCACTGTAAATATAGAAAGACAGACTAGGAGGAGGAAAAGCCAGGTTTCGTTTTTGCCGATTTAAGTGCATCTATGCTTATCCTCTATCCTGCTTTAAATCGTGGCTGCTGACAACAGGCATTATGATGTCAGAACTCAGCTGTAATAAGTTATTAGGGTTGAGCAGCTACATCATTTCCTTTTTACAAGCGACTTGAGACTCTAATCGTCTCTAATTAGAAAATTAAAGATGGGCTTTTATGAAGGCTCCCATGTATTATATAAAATGTTATGCCTGCTCTTTAACCTACTTTTTTGTTGTTTCTCCTCAAAATGTTGCTTAAAGCAAGAGGGAAAAAGTGACGGATGCCTTGGAACAGGGGTGGTGAGGCGGGAAAGAAAAATAAATTAAACTTACCTTCGGCCGTCGCCGCCTCTTCTCCGTCCTCATTCTGCACTTCAGCAGGAACGGAAGCACCCAGGCTCCCGGACTCTCTAAGCCATGCAGCGTCGTAATTGGTCTGAGCGGCGCCCTGACATGTTCTCCACCGGGCTGTATGTGAAGAGCATGCTAAGTGCGCATGACTATTTGGCCAGCTGAAGAGAGCCGGCCAAACAGTTGTGCGCACTTAGGTAGTGCAAACTACTCCAAACTCTGGCACACTCAACCCCGCCTCGACCTGACTCCGAGTCCCATAAGGGGAAAAAAAATAAGAATATCTCAATATCATTGTCTTATTCTTTTTTTGAACTGCTCAAGCAGTGTTAACGGAGAAGCTGCCACTGGGGAACCACTCAGTGGCATAGCAGGCACTTTGGCCGCCAATTGTGGTCCTCGTGTTTGCTGCCCCGCTGCAGCCGAATCCAAGAGCGGGGGGTCCCTGGCGGGATTTTTATCTCCATTTGCCGCCCCTAGGCAGCCGATTGAAGCGTGGGGGCGATTGCCATCCCGAGAACGGCAGGTAATAGTGGGTGGAGGTTGCCGCCCTCAAAACTCGTGGGGCAGGTCGCCCCCCCCCTTTAGTACGCCACTGGAACCACTCATTCCGTGCTTGATGCTCCTTTTCCCTCAATTGCTAAGTGTCCGATTCACCTGCCTCATGTGTCTGTATAGTTCTTACTACATAAAGTCCATGTATTATTATTAGTGTCTACATTTTAAAGTCATGGATGAACCTGAACATGTTCTCCGAATCAAGCCTTTTATCTCGCACTCTAGTCCTCTCCAGTTTAAAGTGTAAAGAAAGGGTAATAAACAAACAAAATAAATGCTTCATGTTTGAAAGGAGCGCGCGAGCTCTTCCTGCCGGGGAGTGCAGAGCGGCATGAGACTGCTTTTCTAATAGCGGAGCCGGCTGCCAAATAGGGGTTATGACTTTGAGCTTTACAGTGCTGTGGGTCACCGACTGGACGCTCTTCCTATACCAAAAGCCATCACGCTATAATGAGAAACCAGCAGACGGATTTGGGAGGAAAAGGTTGCCTAGTTGCTTAAATGGGGGGGGGGGGGGGCTGCAGAACTTTCCATCACGCACAATGCTCTGGCACTCGAGCGACGGTGAGTCGTCTGGCTCTTCCGTCGGCGTCACGCGGGTTAAGGCTGCGCCGCGTGCGTGCGTGCTGCGTGCTTGGAGTCAGGAGAAGCGTGCCTTGTTTTCCTGGCGTCAAGAAACAAGGAAGTAGATCTGTCAATATAAGCAGATGCCGGCATGAAATACATTGTCAGGGCGCCAAGGGAGGGTGGTGGGGGCATGGTCCTGTTGCTCGAAGTGAGCCAAATATTTCAGCTGAGCCACGACACTGTATATTGAAAGCTACACGTTCCGTGAGCTAATTAAATAGCTTGGTGTAAAAACCCTAGCTTTGCATAATTATCGCTCCAGAATGGAAGCGCCTGTTTCGCTGCACCAGGAATGAAGTGCAAGGACTTGAATGTTGATGACTCGGGGTGTGAACTTATGTGGGAGACAGATGAACACATTTCGCACCCCAAGTGACCAGTCCTAACCTTCGAGTGTTCCAACATAAATTCTCAACTGCTTTACAATAATTTTTAAAACCCTTTTCTGAACATCTCGGGCGTGTCCTGGATTTCAAAATCCCCACAAATTCGTTCATACAAAACTCATTTTCTAGTCGTAATGGTGCAGTTGCTTTTGTGGGTGCTCTGCAAATCGTCTATTTTTTCAGATGTTTTACATCCAGATAAGTTCATTTTTTTCCACTGCACTGCAGAGCCAAGTCTACATCCATCGTGTGCCAATAAGATGTCTTTGCTTCGCACTGTTGACTTCTTTGTCAAACACAATTATTATGGAGGAGATGGGGGTCTTCTGGCTACGTCGGGGGCTTTGGCGTTAGGAAACCTCTTTTTGTGCAGATTGCTGCACTTCACCAGAAACGTGTTGTCTTAGTCACATTATTTCATCTCCCTTTGCTTTATGTCGCATAGCAGCCAAATCTGGGAATTCCTAAATGGAAATCAGTTTACCATAGACAAAAACACTTACAGTGCTCCAAATGGACTGTATGTTAAAGTGCGAGAACCAGTCAGATTTTAACCTACTACCTTGCTTTATGGTTCCTTCTTTGATTTAGTTGATAAGGCCTTCTTAGTGCTAGAAACACAAGCATAAACTGACAGGATCTTTTCACCGTTTTCATTTTCTCTCTTCGTCACCCATGTGTATGGCAAAATATTCTCGAGTTGCTGGATTCTAAAATGTGATGTATTTGAAAAAGAATGCGTGACAGCCTAACAGAAAGCAATTTTAAAGGTGAACATATGTTCAGAAATGAATGACTCACGTTGGCATCGAAACAGGTCGGCCCATTAAGGTGATCTTTTCCCACTGCTCCCTCTATACTATTGCATGCCAAATGAAAGACCTTTGACATAAACTCTGCTTTCCCATTTGTTCAAAGCATTTTATTAGAGTGGTATACATGTCTGAAGCTGACATGTGATTTGGCAGCAGGCATTTGTGTAGGTTTACTCTTTGTTGCCATTTGCAAGGAACAAACGGAGAAGGAAAGGGTACTCTGACGTTCATTTATATCTGTAAGATATAAACTGTGGCAGTCATTGTTGCCACCAGGAGATCCATGTTTCCCCTCTCTTGCATGGCTAGTTTAGATGATCCTTGAAGGCACACTTTGCCACTTCAGGATCAAATCAGTTTGGGACACCCCTCACTCTAAGCAGCTCCCTATCAACAAGCTGGAATCTTCCCTGCAATGCATTGAACGTCTCTAGTCTTTTGCTGCTTTCTTAGGTAACACTGAGGGCAGACACTCTTCTTTGAAGAGTGTCCAGTGTGACTGGCCCCACAGCTCAGCTCCATCCTTTGTTTATAATGCATATTGGTTTTAGCGAACCGTTTGGCTTATGACCCTGCAGGACAAGTAGAGGCATGGTATGAAAGCTTTATTTGAAGGCAGTGAACATTAGGATTTCCTGTAGGTAGATACAGAACCTTTACCCTTTGAGGTGTACAACAGAACTGCCGTGAAGTGCAACTTTGTTAATGGAGGCTTTTCTAAATCTGAAGGCCACAATCTCAATGACCACCTGATTTTTTTTCTAAATACGACTTTTTGAGTTCATGCAAGACCAATCAGGGTAGGACTAAACATTGCCTTTGAAGACCTGTTGGTGAATGGCTTGCTAATCCTGATGTTTCCTTTATGTTGCTGCAGAAGATCACTTTTGTGTTAAATGACGCTACTGCTGTGAATAAGCTGGGGTATGCTAGATTTTATTTGGGGAAAGGGCCCTTATCCTTGATGTCTACCTTATCACTGTCATCTTGTCAATGTAAAAACTGTGAATGCAGACAAACTTAGCAGACGTAAACATACCCAAATGTATGCTCAACTCCACAGTATCTGAGGTTTTCTAGTAATATTACTCTATAACCCTTGGAACATATATCTGGTCAGTAAAATATACTACAGCAGAGCAAAGCCAGTTTCCATGGTGTTCCAAACTTACATTCTCATTTCTGAGGTTATTTAGGTAGCATATATATGTCAACAAGAGGGACTGGGAGCTATATTTAAACAGGTCCTGCACACTAGCTCTTGAAGGGGGCTGTGTATCAAAGGGGTGTGCAGTTCCTACCTGGACATGTGGGGAAAGGGAGGTCTTGCTTCGTGATGCCCTCAAACACCCCGGAGGATGTCATGCTTCATCATTGTGCCTTGATCCTCGTCAGGCCGGCGCTGCAGTGCCCGATGGGCTCCCGTAAACGGGGCTCTTTTTCTGAGATCTTTTGAAGAAGCTGTAGGGTGCGTGCGGGTGTGAGGGCTGGGTAGTGCACGGGTAAGTGAAGTAAAATAGGGCAAGAGCAGTCCGACTCTGAACTAGTTTTAATATTAAGGTAGCTTGTGCCTCATTAAAAAAGTGTGGGAGCCCTAAGTGGATGTAATGTTCCTAAAGGGCTGCTAAAGTGTAGTGGGTCAACATGTTTTGTGCCCCACTTTGCCCTTAACCGGTCAACTGGCACTTCATCAGGGCCGGAAGAAACTAAATTGTGAGTGGTGCACTACCGTCTGGGTCTATAATTATTAATTAGTTGCCAGACTCGGTAGGGTGTACCCTAGTAGGCTAGTACTGGGCTACTGTAGACCTGGTGAGAAAGGGAAAACAAAAGGGGGACAACCAAGTAGAAATTAAAAACATTAAAAATAGGAGCGTGTGTCATCGTGCTCCATCAACAGTAATAATACCAGCTTTAATTAAACTGTAATAAGGCATGTTAGTTAGGTAGCCACATAGGCACCACATTCATGATCTGTAAGCATGAGTCGCTTGATGTCTTTTCTAGATACTGTGATAGACAAGTGTTATCCTCTGTTTCTGGATGCCTATCTTTTACTAGAGTTATACCTGTTCCTCGTTTACACTATTTGCTACTTTCTTTGCGCAAGTTGGATATAATGATTTACCAGATAGAATTGTAAAGAATAATTACTCATATAAAAGTACGTGTAGTACACAGGCCCCCTAAACTTCTCTCTACTGTCAACAGCAGTACTACATTCTTTTCTATGGGGTAAGCTGTTGAGCAGATAGTTACTGTAACATGCCTAACATCTGCCCACCTACCGCCATATTGAAGATGTTAGAGGGCCACTTCAGGGTGGCAATGGGAGGATAATTAAGTGGATATAAGCATCTCGGGCCATTTTCTTCAAATAGGTCCATCTACCTCCTTTTAAGAAAACCTCTGCAAATGCTGCATGGTTGGATTTACCCACAGTAAGTGTAGGACAATGGTGCTTGTTGGGGGCATATCACGGAGTATGGAAATTTCTCAGTGACTCAACACAATTCTCAGGACTGGTGAATGGCTTTTGCTGCAAGCTAGACTAGTAAAGATACATTTGCAGAGAGACGGTTTTGTTGTGCGTTACCTACTGCATCAGGAAGTAGAATGACACTTTGCAGACTATCTGCATGGGTTCTGGTTTTAATAATGGCACAGAGTGTTTAGTCTTCTCTGGTCAAAGAGGTTAGCTTTTTCACAGGGACGACGGCAGGGCATTGCCCTGTGATACACAAAGTATTAATTTAATATATCATTTTGATACAATTTGTTGCATTTGTAATGCAATTTGTTGCAGGACAAAAGAAAGAGATGACACAACTTCTTTTGTCAATATAGTATAAAGTTTAATAATGCGTGTGGAAGGTCAGACAGTTCAGTGGAACTGGAATCTGAGCTTCAACTTACAAGAGTCCTGCCAGTTTCTTTTATACAGTTTTGAGTTTAAATATGTCATATATTTGCATAATCAATCCGGCATTTACTCAAGCACAACATTATATCAAAAGTAGTACTTCCTGCAAAAAAGCTAATCATGTGTTTATGGAATGTGATACATGTACATCTGTTATTTGGTTGCGCTTCTACACCACGGCTTGTACTACCATTTGTCTTTGGCTTTTCTCTTTAAAGCCTAGCAATGCACTACTACCTACATGCCTACTTCTCTACAAGGCCTAATCTCCCACCTATCCTGTGCCTATGTGCTACATTATCTATATATTTTTATCAGAGACATGTTTTCTCAATAGGGACCTGTAAGTTCATTTCTGCCATGTCCAATTATATTACTCTATTCTACTGAAGTTCGTCTCTACTTCCCTCCCTCGGGACCCGACCCCATTCTGTGCTGCTTTTCTATTCTAACTATGGCAGATAACTTAGGCCTGTATTTCTCCTTTAATACGTACATCTCTACACAAAGCTCTGCTGATGCTTGCATTGACAAGAGTGGGCCTTCTTCATTTTCTACATGTATTGTAACAAATTGCTAATTACAAGATCAATCCTTTACTGTGACCGTGAGCGATTTTCCCTCCTTCCATTATTAATTGATGCAAACAAGACCATGCTATTTTCCTATGGCTTACCTAACCCCTTTTAGTGATGCTTATCACCCACTGTTCATTTTATGTAGGTAAATCAAATTCCCTAGGTTTTTTGGGTACCAATCTTTACACTTGCATTACTTCTCTAATTTTCTTTTTCATTCTAGCGGCCACGGTTTTCCTAAGGGGACCTGCTGTGTGCTTTTAACAGTAATAAAATGTATAATCCGGTCTAGTGCACACTGCTTGCATACCCAGTGCAATGGTGTACATGTATCCGTGAACCTAACCAGATCACATGGTTGGCTTGAGTACCGTAGATTATTCCCTTGTTTAGTACTTGGAGCCTGCATTATGGAAGTTGAGATATTTGTGATATTAAGTCAGGCCTAGTGGTTCTAAACCTTTTGACTTCTGTGGACCCCCACTTAGTACTTACTGCAATCTGGGGACCCCTGCTGAATCGTTATTTGAATCTGGGGACCACCATTAAGTCATTACTGTAAGGGTCCCCAGTTCAAGCAATTTCAGTGATTTGAACTTGAAAACAATTAACATAAACAAGCATTGGCAGAGCCAATATGTCTTGCGTTTGGGACCATTGGCCTTGCCAATGGTTTTTAACTATGCTGAACAGCATCGCTGATGCTGTGCTGCATGGCAATGAAAAAACAGTGGATTACAAAGAAATTTTAACAGGAAAACCGGTTGTGACTATATGAAGCAACCGAGAGCCCGTCATGGACCAGAGCAGCTATACAGAAAGCGATAGGGGTTTAAGTAAACATGGGTGAGCGAGCGCACTACATGCGCTGAGAAACAAAACTGTTCACAAGGCCTGCCCTCTCCTCATTATTAATTAATTTTTTCCTGACAAAAGTAGCACAAACCCCAAAGACATGTTGGCATGTTTGCCAAGTAAGGGACTGCTATTTCCAGCCAGTGTGAGAACGCTAAGTAAAGCAACCACAATACTAAGAAAAGAGTGGGTCGGTACATTAAAAAACACATATGGTTGTACAATGTCTGGCAAGTAGTCACTTCCATTATAATAATAATAATAATAATAATAATAATAATTCTTTATTCGGTTTAGTCTTGAAGAAAACCATAAAAGAAGCAATCAGCATAAAAAGACCATACATACATAAGTTAAGAAGACATTTCATGGAACATTTATACAATAAGGAAAAGAAAGAAGCGGCTGTCATTTGTTTAAAAAGAAGAGGAGTTTTTGCTTCTAAAGATCATTATTTTTTTCCCTAATGGGGTTTGCTAAAGGTTTTTTCTATGGTTCAAAATACATTTTAAAAAGTTTAAGACCAGGTAACAGACTTCTTCAGACTCTAAGGTTTGCAATCTAAGGAAGGCCGGTCGACATTGTCTGAGGCCCCATCGCCTGCATAGCGGAAGTATCCAATATTTTCTGTGGGGTTGATAAAATTTACAAAAAAAGATGACGTGGATATTGGATTGAATTGATTTCGCATCGCAGGGACACAGAGGCAGGTTTGAGTCCCAGGCTTTGTTTAGGGGAAAAGCAACCAGTCTGAAAAAGAGGTTCAGTCTGAGCCTGGTGAGCAGCATCCTCTCGTATGTTTTGGTATCGAGAGTGAGATACGGTTGAATGCCAAAAGTTTGCTGAACTGTGTTCGCGTGAACCACTGAAGGTTTTGCAGACTCGGTTGACAGTCTTAGTGTTTCCAGATGTCGTAGTGCAAGTTCCTTGAGCTCCTTTTTTGGGAGGGTGACTATCGATTCTGGGTGGAGGTAATATTTTTCGAGGCCAAGGTCAGTAAAAAAAAATTCTAATGTAGCAGAGCCATTTTAGTCTAAGGGCGTAATCAAGTGACATTGTGTCGGCCACTATCGACTGTGATAGCATGTTAGCGTCCGAGGTCCATATACGCCTCCACAAAAGCAGTGGCTGGATTTTGAGGAGATCCTGCAAATAAGGAATTCCCAGTTCCATGTGGGAGGCGTAGGTTGATGAGCCTTTTGGGGTGGCAAGAAGAAATCTTATAAAAAGGTTTTCAATTTTTTGAAGGGCTCCAACATCTGTATGGCCCCAGACCCCTGCTCCATAGAGAGCAATCGCCTGGCACTTGGCATTGTAGATTCTTAAGAGTTCTACTGGACGCCTCCTTCCCAATTTCCTAGAGAAGGTCTGCAGGGCTGCTATTGAGCGCTTAAAAAGGTGGCATCTCGCTTCTACTGCTGGTTTCCATGTTAGCTTGTCATCGATCATGATCCCGAGGTATGGATATTGTGTGGCGATCTCCAGTGGTTGACTGTTGAGAAAGATGTTTTTTTTGCCTTTCTTCGCCCCCCCCGT
Source organism: Lissotriton vulgaris (assembly GCF_964263255.1). Lineage (NCBI taxonomy): Eukaryota > Metazoa > Chordata > Amphibia > Caudata > Salamandridae > Lissotriton > Lissotriton vulgaris. The sequence goes on from NC_141694.1 coordinate 846,010,616, forward strand.
GATCATGACGAAGGTTTTTTTTACATTAACCTTTAGATCCAGGGCGTTCATGAAGGTGGTATATCTATTTAGTGAATGCTGGAGTTCACGCGGCGTTCGGGCCAGGATGACGGCGTCGTCCGCGTAGAGGAGCGCTGGAATGGGTCTCTGTTTCATTTTTGGGAGGTCCTGGGCCCCCCTCAGCATCGCCTCCTCCAAGCCATTTGTATAGAGCGAGAAAAGGAAGGGGGCCAGGACACAGCCCTGCCTAACTCCTCGCTCCACACCAAATGATGCTGTCAGCTCACCGTTCTTTCCGAACCGGACTCTGGCCGAGGCCCCGGAGTACAGCTCTCTAAGAAGGTCCAGCAATGAAGGATCCACGTTCATTTCTTTTAGAACTGTCCATAGTTTGGAGTGTGCAACACAGTCAAAAGCGGCAGACAGGTCCACGTAGACCATGTATACCGTCAATTTCTTTGCGTGCGTGTATTTAGCCATTATAAGGCTGAGGTTAAGTGCCTGCTCAACTGTCCCAAGGCCTTCTCTAAAGCCGAATTGTAGGTCCGAGATAATAGCCTTTTCCTCACTCCACAGTTGCAGTCTCTCCAGAATGACCCTCCCCACCACTTTGCCGAGGGAGTCCAGGAGGGATATGGGACGATAGCATTTTGGGTCCTGTCGGTCCCCTTTCTTGAAGATGGGGACCATGATTGATCTGGTCCAGGAGTCCAAGATGCCCTCACTGGCTGCTGCTGTGCATACTCTCGTCAAGATAGGTGCCCAAAGCTCCTGGTTGAATTTAAAAAGGTCCACAGGAACGCCATCCGGGCCCGGGGCTTTTCCTGTTTTGCTTTTATCCAAAGCCGCCAGGATTTCGGAAATGTCAAAAGATATTTGAATTGGGTATTGTACTTCATTGTGGTGGTGAGATGGAAGGTCTATGGTTCCTTGGTCTTTGAAAATTTTTTCAAAGTGGGCTATCCAAGTTCCCTCATCTATAGCCACCTCTATCTTGGGAGAGTTGTTATCCGAGAAGAAGGGGGATCTAATCGTTCTCCAGAAGTCCTTGCTGTTTTTTGATAGGGAGCTCTTGTCTAGGTCATTCCAGAGTTTCTCTTTCATTTGTTGTAATTTTAATTTGCGTTCCAGTTTGTATTTTCTTCTCACTTCCATTATGGCATTGGAGCTTGGGAAGTTGTGACATATTCCATGACAGACTACAGGCCGGATAGCTCAGTTCAGTTCAAAGCACCAAACACTGAAAAATTGCATGGGTGGCCAGGTTCGAGTCGGCATCAGCTCAACATTCTGAGAAAATCACCTAATTCCCCGTGCTTAAACAACAAAAAAGACCCATGAATGTAGCTTTGTTTAATGTGTCCCTGTGCCTAAATAAAAAATAAAAAAACATGAATGTAACGTAACTGGAGGTCATGTAAAGCGCTCCAGTACCTCCGGGTCGAGTTCGCTCTAGAGGGGAAAGACGCATAAGGGGGAGTGGTAGGAGAAAATACATGAAATATTGCCTTCATCATAGCAGGAGCAGTGGACGGGCCAATAAGCGGAATCAAGCTATGCTTGGTCCGTGCTCCAGAAAGGGAACCGAAGTGACCGCTTATCCTGTGCTGGCAAATAAAGAGGCACCAAAGAAGAGTGACAAAGGAGCCCAAGAATCACAAGCAATGGGCGGGGCTGCAACCCCCTTGTTATACACATAATAGTTTTGCAAGCGAGAGAGCATGCGCAAGTAGCGCACACTCTGTTGCAGTCTCAACCTAAAAATACAGAAATAAGCATTCACCAAACAAATAAACAAATGACTAAATATTCTACTTAATTCAAAAGCAAAAGTTTCAGCTGAGGCCACCTATCATCCATACTATATTCTATTTGATCCACTTGCCCTGCTCCAACACATCAATCTGAGGGTACCAACTTACATTTTATCCTTCAATTTCAATTTCCTTCATTTAAAAATGTTCAGTGTTCCTTCTCTATTTATATACACTTTATTCATCTGTTGATATTATTTAATTTTCTAGGCAGTGGCAGATCCACTCAATAGGTGTGGCAGCACCCCAGAGATCCCCGCACCTCAAGTTAAGAACAGCTGTTCTAGCTATTTAACTGTTTTTTTTACTCCATCATTCCCCTCACTTCTGCTCATTTAGTGGCACTCCAATCAGTTGCATAAAACCTCAAAACTGAGCCTGCCTTTCCAAAAAAGCATTTGTTTTAAACAAAAGTTTACTATAAAAACAAAGCTCAGTTTTGGAAAAGCTGGATATCCTATTTCGCATACCTGAAAGTTGAAGCAACCTAAAGGGGAAACTAAGTTCCCTTCAGTTTACTCGATGTTTTAATGTATTGATGTACAGTAAGATTTTGCATCAGGACTGGTGGGCTAGGAAGAAGTGGCCTGTCATATTCCTAATGGTACTATTTTGTGATCATGTGCTTGACAAAGCACTGTACGTGTATCTGCTTTTATAATTGATGTATGGAAATTAATAGAGGCTGCACCGAACTTGCAGTCAATACTTTAATTACCTGGTTGAGTGTCACTGCACAAAATAAGGACTGTCTAGGCCTTTTTTAAGGCAGTGCAAATCTTTGTAAGACTTAGTCCAAGGCTAATGAGAAAAACCTGTGCAAGACACGATTTCAGGTTAAAACTTCATCGGTTTATTCAAAAATATGATTATTACAGAAATCAATAAACAATTAGTTAATTAAAAATGAGCTCAAGCACAATAGTCCTAGTTATTATCTACAAGAGGTCCAAAATAAGGTCTGCATCTGAATAAATCCCAAGGAAAGAATCAAGTATAAAACAAATAGCCAGTCTGACAGAGTCTGCTTCAAAAGAAAGTTAAAGACACACAAATGATGGATGGAATGCTGAACCAATCAGACATTCACCCCAGTCAAGATCTTGGTTAAATCCTTGTTCTTTTACTCACTCTTCCACCCCAATTTAGACCCATCCATATGAAGATCAGCATTGACCCTGCTCCTCATGTGAACAGTCCAGCCCGAACTGCTAAGCCAGGTCCTCCCTGGACCAGAAACAAACATCCTAGACCAGTTTCAGGGTGTCGCCGCTCATCAGCCAGGCTAGCTTAAATCCAGTGGTACACTGAGCCTGGGACCCACGTCTGGGCATGCTGGATGCACTAAACAAAAGTTAGTCAAAAAACTGTCTTGTCTCCAAAATACAGCAGTTTTTTTTATAAGGTTTCAGGGTGCAGAAGCCACAGTCATTTATGGTCTAATTTATAATATAAAAAGGTTTAACTCGGAGTGTTGTGAAACACAAACCAGTCAATATTCTGGTAAAGAGGATACTTCTAGAGACACCTACCTACTGCTACAACACATCGGTTTAGCAATGCATAACTAAGCAAATTAACTTGTCATTTGTATGTACCAGCAGTAACATGGTTGGTTCAGCTAATCAATGGCGTACAGGGAGCATCAGCAGGAAACATTGAAAAGTTACAAACTAATGAAACACCCTGAACACTGCTTCCTCGACAGAACACAAAATAATACATTACAGACACCACATTTTAGTCCACTTTTTCGATTATTTTCCTGAAATCGAAAACCACACAAGCATACAGAGCGAGAGAAAGGCTTGCGAACATAAAATAAACATGCACTTTTATTCTGAAAATGTGAATATTTTTCAGTGCAAGCTTGAGGCCTTGTCATTCTAACTGAACCACATCTAAATTAGTTATCATGCCTTTGTAAAAACTCGCCTGCAGTGCCATGCCAAGGCTCTTCTATACACTTTCTTTCTTCTGTTGGTTGGAATTGGCATGGTATAGACTTCTCTCATTCTTAAGTTTTCTCATGTTCAGAATCTGTAATTTGCAATTGATGTTGTGCATCCTATATTGCCAGCCATATATATTACTTTTAGCTGATAATGGGGATTTTGTTGTTGTTGTTAAAATCTTCCTAATGAATAGCTACACTACATTCCTGAACGGTCCTTTGCTTCTTTTAGGTTTGACTGAAACTCAGTAAAGGTTAAAATAACCTTTCAGCCCGCCATCGTAGTTGCCACGATTGTCGCTTCGTTTTTTTCACATACTCTGGCATACTTGTTTGTGTGTGTTACTATGGATGGACAATTTAACATTTGCAGAAAGCTCAGAGACAAGGGTAAAGAAAAACTGATAATAACAAGCAAATAATTTTTTATTTTTTATATTTTAGGTTTAAGAAAGGTCTGTTTTTCTGTTATTTCTTGTCTGCCGTGTTCTATGTTTATAAGATTAGAAGGTCACACCCTCGGCCCTGTAATTACCTTTTACATATCCTACCAAATGATTCCCCTGGAGTTTGAGTGTCTTGCACATTTGTAAAACATGTTGCATGTCCTCCGATGCCTTTGATCTTTCATGTGCACACCGGCCCCACTTGAGCTGCACACTATTTGCTAATTGGCTCTGGTGAAGAGCATTGTTTATGTCTAACGGAAGTGATTGACCATGACGTTCTTAGAGGATGTGTGTTTCTGGTACCTCTTCGGATGGCAGGGCTAACTGAGAATGGGGTTTGAACGGGCTCCGAGTTCCCTTCGCGAGTGATGGGTTAGGTTGCTGAAAACTGCTGCAGCGGTGGCACCTGCTGGCCATTTGTTGTCAGCAGCATTGCCTTTTACATATTTACAGCGGCAGTTCTGCCATTGTACACCATGCACATCTGTTCTTTTGTTATTTAAGATTTCCCCCCCCCCCCCCCCCCCCATAGTTTTATATAGCGCATCTTGACCAAAAGGTTTCTGGTATCAGAGCGTTTTACATGAGCACCTGTTTCCTTCCAGATGGACACCTTCATTTTTGTTTGGCAAGGGGGGATTAAGTGATTTGCCCTGAATCACAGGATGTTGAGCGTCATTGTCAAGACTCGAACCCGTTCCCCAGATTTGAGATCGACCGTCCTAGCTTTTAGGCTACATCCTCTCCCCCATGTGAGTGCTTTACATGGATGTTGTTACGATGTTGACATACTAGTAGCTGGGCGTGGGAGGAGCTAGGGGGCGAGAGGAAGAGGAGGAGTAGAGGCAGGATATGGGCAGTTAGAGTAGGGACAGGGGACAGGGCAAGACACGTGAAATAAAGCTCTGTGTAACAGTTACCCCAAGTGTCTGTCTCTCATTGTAGCTGGACGCTACAACTGGCGACGAAGGTGGGATTGGTGTACCTGCCACCCACTGAAGCCTGCCAGCCTGCAGGAGCGTCCTGTCCTGGGCAGCAGCGAGAAAAAAGAAGTAAAGCGCCCGTCGGCGCCAAAGCGCGAATCACGCGTGACGCGTGGGAGGTGGTGAGCCCGGAAAGAACAGAAGTCGGGAGCCCACTCCGACTCTGCCGAGAGCCCGTCGCGGCGAAAATCGCCGTGGAGAAGAGCGCTGCCCCGAGGAAGATTTGGCGCGCTGTCGCCGAGTTGAGGAGGCCATCGGCGGAAAAACGCGGGACTGCTGAGGCAAGTCGGGAGCCCACCCCGATCTCACCTGGTGTCCATGGTGATGGTGGGAGAAGAAATCCTGGTGTGAGCTGCCCCAGAGGCCGACCGCCGGTGAGTCCTGCGTGCCCCAGAGTGAGTGAGTCTGGAGAGCCAGCATCGTGTGTGCCTGCAGGAGCGGCGGCCATCTTGAAGTCAGGCGCCTAGTAAGGACCACGCTGTGCAAATCAACGGCGGCCATCTTGAAGTCAGGCGCTGGTGAGAAAACAAGCATTGGCACAACAAACAAGCATTGGCAACTACAAGAAACAAGCATTGGCAAAACAAACAAGCACTGGCGACTACAAGAAACAAGCATTGGCAAAATAAACAAGCTTTGGCGACTACAAGAAACAAGCACTGGCAAAACAAACAAGCACTGGTGACTACAAGCAACAAGCATTGGCAAAACAAACAAGCACTGGCGACTACAAGAAATAAGCACTGGAAAAAAATAAACAAGCTTTGGCGACTACAAGAAACAAGCATTGGCAAAACAAACAAGTGAGATTACTGCAGAATGACAGACGAAGACGCTCCACTTCCACCCGGTGGATCGCTTTTGCGAGCACCCGCCCCTCTCAAGGTCACAACGGAAGGAAGCATGGGCCCCAAATGGCAAGAGTGGCTGGAAGAGTTTGAGGATTATATTGTAGGTTCCGACGTCACTGATGAGGCAAAGAAACTGGTTATCCTGCGCAACTTGGCGGGGCGAGAGATAGTCAAGATACTCAAAGACCTGCCTGCGACTGACGTAGACACGTATGCTAAAGCGTGTGGAGTCCTGAACAAAAAGTTTCTTCACAAGAGAAATGTAGACTATGAGCGACACACTTTTCACTCCGCCAGGCAAGGGAAGGACGAGCCCATGAGTGCCTTCATGGTGCGTCTGCGGAGACTAGCCAAGTACTGTGAATTTGATTCTTTCTCCACGGACGCTGCTATCAAATCCCAAATAATAGATGGATGTCATTCGGATCAACTTAGGAAGCGACTGCTGAGAAAACCACATGAGTTGGACGAAATAGAGGAGATGACACGAGCGTATGACCAGGCAGAGAAGTACGCCGCCGTCATGGCAACGGAAAACAAAGGGAGTGACGAACAGGCACGACGTGTACACGCCCGGAGTGACAGTCGAAGACGCTCCAGAGACAAACAATGGAGGTCGCACGCATCGTCACGTCAAGAGCAATCAAGCTATCAACGTCAAGAACCGTGGAAGAAAGATAGACGACAAGAAAGAGTGAGAAAGTGCTACCGATGTGGGTATGATTTCCCTCATGCGGGCAGTTGCCCGGCCTCGGGCCAGAGATGTCGAAAATGTGGTCGCACTAACCATTTCGAAGCGATGTGCGGGGAGTACCACAAGGAGCAACGAAGTGGCCACTCGGGTGCTACACGATCTGACACCCGAAGCAGAGCTCCAAGAGTGACGCGGTCGGACACCCGAAGACATCATGTGCGAGCTGTCCAAGATCAGACGGAGCGGTCCCCTGAATCGTCACACTCCAGCAGAGAGTCACGTCGGTCTCGGTGGGAGAGAAGGTCGCCGTCCAGAGAATCCAGACCCTCATCCCGAGACTCTGTCTATACCATTGAATACTTGAATCTGGCAGCAGACCCGGACCAACTTAAGAAATACCCTCGGCTGGACATCAAAGTCGGAAATCACGACTCAAAGTTTGTACTAGACTCTGGTGCCTCTTTAAATTACATTCCAAGTACTGAATACGAGAGAATGAGTCCGCGACCCCCCTTGACATTTGCACCTGTGAGAGTCTACACGTGGATGGCTAAGAAGCCCCTTCCTTGTCTAGGGAAATTCTCTACGACACTTACACACGACAGCACAACTATATCGGCAGTCATCCATGTCATCAAGGGCCCTGAAGCAGACTGCCTTCTGAGTCTACCAACTGCTGAACGACTCCACCTGGTGGAAATTCTCTTCAAAGTCAGTGACATCCGAGATGTGACCCGCCTATTTCCCAGGTTGTTTCAAGGTTTAGGCAAGTTGAGAGACTGTCAAGTACGGCTTCATATCAACGAACAAGTCAGGCCTGTAGCCCAACACCCTCGGCGAGTACCATTTCACCTACAGGCCGCTGTGGAGGAAGAACTCCAAGATCTATTAGCTGCGGACATCATCGAACGCACTGATGGCCCGACTCCATGGGTTTCGCCGGTCGTCATTGTTCCCAAAAAGGGCACGGCCAACAAAGTCAGGCTCTGTGTGGACATGCGGTTGCCCAACACTGCAATAGAACGAGAACGGCACCCGGGGCCACACTTGAGCGACATGATCGCAGCATTAAACGGAGCCACTGTGTTCTCCAAATTGGATTTGAACAAAGGTTATCATCAACTGGAATTGGAAGTGGGGTCTAGGTACATCACTACTTTTGCAACTCACATGGGGTTGTTCAGATACAAAAGACTGAGCTTCGGTGTGTCCTCGGCAGCCGAGATCTTTCAGGAAATGATCCGGCAAGTCATCCAAAATATTCCAAACACGCTCAACTATAGCGATGACATTCTTGTCTATGGTTCTGATGTCAGAGAACACGACATTGCACTTAATCGTGTCTGCCATGCCTTAGTAGCAGCCAACTTGACTTTGAACAAAGAGAAATGCGAGTTTCACCAAGCTACGCTGAAATTTTTCGGTCACATCTTCTCGGGTGCTGGCATGAAACCTGATCCCGACAAAATCATGACTCTAAACAACACCAAGAGTCCCCAAGACGTCAGCGATCTCAGATCGTTCCTGGGAATGGCCAGCTATTGTGCTCGCTACATTAAGGACTATGCTACTATCAGCCACCCACTCCGCATGCTAACCAAGCAGGGTCAATCCTTTGAATGGACTCCCCAATGTGAGCAGGCGTTCAAGGAAATCAAGAAAGCGGTAGAATCGGCCAATCACTTGTCATACTTCAACCCGAAACGGAAAACTGAAATAACTGTCGACGCGAGTCCGGTGGGACTAGGAGCAATCCTGGCACAATATGAAAATGACTCGGATCAACGCCGCATCATTGCATACGCGAGTCGCAGTCTGACTGAGCCGGAACGAGCCTACTCACAACCTGAAAAAGAAAGCCTAGCCGTGGTATGGGCATGTGAACATTTTCATGTTTTTATCTACGGGAAGCATTTCACGTTAATCACAGATCATCAAGCCCTCATCACCATCTATGGCAATCCAAGATCCAAAATGCCCCCACGGATTGAAAGGTGGGGTCTACGGCTGCAAGAATATACCTTCACCATACTTCACAAACCAGGGAAGTCCGAAAATCCAGCGGATTACATGTCTCGGCATCCTCTCCCATCATCAGCTTCCAGATCCTCCATTGCGGAAGAGTATATTCACTTTGTAACAGACCAAGCTCTTCCTCCAGCTATCCCCATGGAGACCATTCGGGAGATGACTGCTCAGGACGCCATATTGCAGAGAGTCCTTTACAAAATCCGCAACAATCGATGGAAACATGATCCTCAGGACGATGAAACCGATTCATTGACTCAACGTGAACTACAAGCCTTCAGACATGTGAGTGGTGAGCTCTCCGTCACGACTGATGGTATATTGCTGCGTGATCAGAGGGTCGTGATTCCTACTCAACTGAGACCGGGAGTGGTCGCTCTTGCACATGAAGGACATCGAGGTATTGTATCGACCAAACGAGCACTAAGGGAGCGAGTGTGGTTTCCGTTCCTTGATCACCTAGTGGAAGCCACCTTGAAAGATTGTCATCTCTGCCAACTCACCAGCAAGAGTGATCCTCCCGCTCCTCTACACATGACCAACCTGCCTGGTGGTGTATGGCAAGAGATTGCCATAGACTTTTATGGACCTCTATCGTCTGGCAAATATGTGCTGGCCATCATTGATGAGTATTCCAGGTACCCCATTGCCTGTTTTGTGTCATCCACGAACACTGCCAGTACTCTCAAAATTCTTGATGAAGTCTTTGCAGCATGGGGAGTCCCCAAGGTCGTCAAATCAGACAACGGGCCTCCTTTCAACGGAAACGACTTTGCTACCTTTGCGAAACACCTTGACTTTCATCACCGCAGGATCACGCCTCTCTGGCCACAGGCAAATGGGACAATTGAGAGATTCATGGCCACTCTTAAAAAGACCTTCCAACATGCCACCGCGGAAGGGAAAGACTTACAAACAGCACTCAATGAAGTCCTTCGAGCCTACCGTACAACTCCTCATGCCACGACTGGCCAATGCCCGGCGACCCTCATGCTGGGACGTCCCATGAGGAATCGCATTCCCACGTGGGATGGAGCCCTAAAAGCGTCATTGTCTGAGATGGACTCGCAGGAGATGAGAGCCACTGATGAGCGCAACAAAAGGAAAATGAAGGCATATGCCGACAACAGGAGGAGAGCACGGTCATTATCATTAGGCGAAGGAGACAATGTTATCGTCAAGCAGGAGATGCAGAAGAAGACCGACTGTCCCTTCAAGGATGAACCGCTGGTGGTCACCCGAAGAAAAGGAACTATGGTAACTGCGGAGTCTGAGCAGCGGCGAGTTACGAGAAATATCTCGCACTTCAAGAAACTGCCAACCGACACCTCGAGAACCATGCTGAGTGACCTAAACAATCCCCGAGCTGGGGAAACCCAACCGAATGGTCAAGAGAACATTGCTCCAATCACTGATGCCGTGAGCACTGATGGTCCGAGAGCCAGGTCACCACGACCCCATCGAGACATACGTCCACCCAAGAGACTGATCGTGGAGATGGACTAAGAAGTCAGTATGTTCTGTTTGTTTCCGTTACAAAGGGGGGAGATGTTACGATGTTGACATACTAGTAGCTGGGCGTGGGAGGAGCTAGGGGGCGAGAGGAAGAGGAGGAGTAGAGGCAGGATATGGGCAGTTAGAGTAGGGACAGGGGACAGGGCAAGACACGTGAAATAAAGCTCTGTGTAACAGTTACCCCAAGTGTCTGTCTCTCATTGTAGCTGGACGCTACAGATGTTACCATTTGAAATGTAAAATGGCGGTTAGTTGTTATGCCGTCACATTCTTCAGCCTGGTTTAGTAGTGCGCCAGGCTCCTTTCAGTCACAGTGATAGATAGCATTTTACACAACGCCGTCTCGGGTGTTTGTATTTCCTAGGTGTATGACAGGCTTGTTCTCATTTAGGATTGAATGCGTCAGCAAATATTCTGCGTGATTACATTGATTGCTCGAAGAAGTATTCTGAGTAGGATTCATTTTTACAATTTCAAGTATGATGTAGGCTGCGTAGCATATGTTCCCCGATAAAGTACTGGCCCGAAATGCATTGGGGCTTTGAAATAATCTATCTGCGAATGAGGATAAACATGAAAATGGAGTATAGGAATAGCAGCATTTTGGAAACAAACCACTGTATTTATATTTCAATCTTATGTAATTATTCATATGTAATTCACAGATTCGAATTGTATCTATTTAGTACATATACCCCCGTTGACCTCAGACACAGGGCTCAACGCAGGAGCAGTGCGTGACATGGTAATATGTGCTTTCTGCATTCAGTAGCGTGAACTCTGAACACCACCTATGTAGTAAGGATGTCCTCTAACATAACAACACATCCTTTGCATACGTGAGCTTGAACAAAGAGTTGCTTCTCATGTGCGAATAAATATCCATGAAACCATTGGTAGGAAATGTTAATGATTGTTTTTTCATATTTATTGCACTTTTCAGGGTTTCTGTCCAGCATTCAGAGGGTTGCTCAGATGCCCCAGTATGGACCTCAGCCGACGGGGCCTTCAATGTCACCTCACCCTTCCCCTGGGGCTCCCATGCACCCTGGAGCTGGGAGTTTTCAGCAGGGAAATTCTGGTGGCTCGTATGGGCCCCAGATGAACCAGTACGCACCGCAAGGTAAGCATTCACCTGTTCATTCATTTCACAAAATATTGCCATTGTGAAACAATGTGTTAAATATGTGGTTTGTGATATCCCAAGTGTGTTGAACAGTGCATGTGTCTCAATCAGTGCTCACCAGCCTGAGTGTTGTTTTTTGTTGTTTTTAATCTAATTTCTAAAATACATAAGAGTTTGAAGAATCTATTCCTCTGCTGGTTTTGCTGGTGTCCTTTTCTATACTTAATTTGTATTTTTGATTAAAAAAAGGATGCCAACCCTCTCGCCAAGAAGCCACTGCAGCTGGCACCACCCATTGCCCCTGCCAGCACTGCCAATAACAGTACCAACACAACTACTAACTATCATACTCCTAAAAGTGTGACCATTCAGATTATTGCAGGCCCCCAAAGCTATAAGAATGGCTTGGGAGGCAGGTGTTAGTATTTTTTTATTTATATTGAATTAATAAACAACTGCTGTTGTACTCTTCTGTAAATTAGACGAACAGCGCCGCCATGTGGCAGAATGTCATAAAACTGAAACCACCGGCTCAAATTAAGCACTGGTCATTTTACTGATCTGCACCCAAAGTGCTGCTAGCAACACTGATGAATGCTAGTGTTTGAGGTCTGGCTTACAATAGGAGACAGGGGCTTTAAGTTTGGCAAGTCTGTGTACATGTAGGGACAGCACTTGTCACTTGGCTGCTACGATGTGGACCGGTTTTGCTGTGGCAGACAAATAATGCTCTTTAGTATTGTGGCACATCTTAAGATACAATGCATGGTGGTCCGGGGTTTGGTTGTTTCCAAAATTTGATTGTTGGAGGAAGACCACTCCCATTCTCAGACATCCTGCAAAGAGGGTCTAGCTCACTGTACTTGCTTGGTCCAAATTGCCAGTCTTATTACAAACATTTCTTAGGGTGGCTTTTTGTATTCTGACTGTGCTGGCTGGTGCAGTTTAGCAACAGCTTTGTCATAAGAAATATGTATCAAAATATGAGTCAATTTTGAAACCTGAAAACCAACGATGCAGCTGGAAAAAGTCCTTGCCCGTGAATAGATCAGTTGTGCCTAGAGGTGGGCGCGCCATTAAATTAGCAGGGAGAGCCGAGCCACGGGTCAGCTCTGGCTCTGAGAGCCATGGAACGAGCCGTTAATGAACTAGGGGAGACATAATTTATTATGAGAAACCTTTGTGGTTCAAGATTCTTACATATCAAACACAAGAGTTTTTTTAATTTGCACACATCCTGTACTCGTGTAATTGAAGGTACTCTCCTACTGGATTATGTACAAAAACGAGGCTCGGTCAAATAAAGTATTTGCTAGAATCACACAATTTGACCAAGCAGAGAAGTTGGGATTAATCCTTGATTTTCAAGTTCCACACTGTGCAAATCAGCCACTAGATGGGTATCTCTTTCACAGTTTGAAAAACTCAAGGGAGTTCGGGTGTTGAAGCTAGCTGTCTTTCCACTCATTTTTCCAGGAGATAACAGTAAGAATCAAAAAGGATGGAAGAGCACAGAATCCGATCAAAGATCTCCAACAGAGATTGTTGTGGGAGCCTCAACAGTTATGTTTTGTCAGTTTCCTGGGGACATACTGATGACTTATAGTGACATCATCAAGTCTGTCCTCCACCAGGAGATGGCTCTCATACCATAGAGTTTGGGATACATGATGTAAAAAATGTGCTTAAAATTACCTCCTACCTCCAAGATCCTATGACATTTTTTTTTATGGGAATAGTGGCAAGATTAAAATTTGAGCATGTGTATAGGAAGAGATTGGGTATCCCACACATATTTATAAAAAAAATGTCTGGTCAACATGTTACTAGCGCCCTCATGGGTCGGGGGCTTTTGTCAGGACTATGGGTTGATTTTATGATCCCTTCAGAGAACAAATTGGGACACTTTCCCCTGGTTATAGTTGTGTTGTCCCAAAGGAGAATTTTAAAGAGACTGTGTCCTTATCTAAAAAATACCCTGAGCAGGCTCCATAGGTCTTGAGAGGGAGGCGGGATAATGACGCTCTGCAGAGTGGAACAAACCGTTCTGATGGGTGTCCCTCCCAGTTGCATCGTTCTCTTTCGCACATCAAAGTTAATGGTTTGTCCTAATTTCTTGAAGGGCTAGATTAGAGCATGGTTGACAGCGGACCTGCCAGATCACTCGGTGCCACTGTGTGTCACACGATTTCGGCTCCCTTCACACAGTCATCTGGAGCGGAGCCGAAATCACATGGTGGCAGGAAAAACGAGCTGGAAACCACTGCAAAGATTGGCTTTCCTGCTTATTTCCGGAGGCTGTAAGCAGCCGCTGTCCATTAACCCCTTCGCCGCGGGGCTAAGTCCCCCGTGGGGCTGGTGGGCGCACGCAGCGCCATCGTGCCTGTGACGAGCTCAGCTCGTCGCGCTGCACGGTGGCGCTGTGCTAGTCATAACCATGCCCATTTGCGTGGAACGCTCAGCACAGCAGGGGAATTATCCCCACGTGTGAGCGCTGCGCGGGTCATGACGAGCTTAGCTCGTCATGAGCACAGCACAACCGTGCCTCATAGCGAGCTGAGCTCGTCCTTAGCACGGGAGGAGTTAAGCGGTGAGAAAACACCTCAGGACATTGGCGACCGCCTCAGTGACCCTTTGTGTTTTTTTGGGAGGGGAGGCAGTGGGAGGGGGGTTGCTGTAGTTTTCTTTAGGGGGGAGTGTGTTGGGAGGGCTTGGTGGAGGGCAGAGAACCTCTAGGTATCTCTCTGCAAGAGACCTCACGACCCTCTTCATACTGACATTTCTTTATATGTTGACAGGCAGAATACACATTTTATTTTGGGCAGTTTTGCATAGCGTGAACCATGCCCCAGTACATAAGTGCACTTCTCAACAAACTAATTTAAAAAAAAATCGGCACAGTGAGATTTGCCAGTATTCACAAGATACTGAGAAGAGGCCCGATTTTTAACCCAGTTCCCATCCAACATGTCATGTTAAGCGATTGCAGCCACTAGGCTTCATCGCCTCCTATTAAAGCTCGGCTCGTTTTGGGCTCAAAGTTCCCAAAGAACCTGGAGCTGAGCCACAACCAGGCATCTAGCTCGAACTTTCAATGGCTCGCCCACCTCTAATTCTGCCTGCCAGCGAGCACCGCTCTAGTGGTCTCATCTGGTACTGAAGGACCAATGAAAATATTTTTGTTATTACGTCTAAATCATTGTTTTATCTTACTTAGTAGGTCACAAACATAAGCGATTATAAGGTTGTTAGATCTTTCTGAAATTAAGAAATGTGCGGTACTCCGTGCAAACCAACCATATGCCAAACTGTAAGGCTCTTTTCTGTAAGCAATGACCGAAAACAGCTTGACCAATTTTAGTGAAAGCTTTTACAACTTTCCAACTCTTGCTAGTAAGCACTTGCTGCTGTGATCTCTGGGCTGCTTGCACACCACAGGTTTAGGTCTGGTCCACTCAGCTGATAGTCCTTCCGCAGTCGATGAAATAAGTATTTTTGAGCTGGAAAGTGGTAACATCTGTTGTGTGTTTTGAGACCATTAGTATTGGAAGTGGAATCATACCAAATAATACCTGTTCATTCTGATATAGGAATTAGCATATCGCCCAAAAAATGGTGGTAGTTTTTCTCTTAATGTCCACAGCTGCTTGCTCCCACTGTCAGACAAGCTTGTCTAGTGACCTTTGTTAATGAATTTCTCCGCGAGCCAACTTGGTGCTAGATAACGTAGTGCTACATATAATATTCTGAGTTGTAGTGTTACTGACCCTCCTCCCCACCCCAACCCCCCATGTAGACCTGGGTTTATGCCGTCCCCTCCTTCCACGCCGTTTTATAGCTATATGTTCGTTTTATTTCATGGGACAGAGAAAGCAGTTCATTTTGTCATAGCTCTTCAGTAAAGACCATTTTCCAATTCTCATTCATTGGAGCAGACTTTTTCTGTCGATCAGCCTGTCCTCTAAGTTGTCCAAAAGTTAGTAGGAGAATATGGTTAGCAAAGACCAGCTGAGCTTGAAGTTACCTAGTTGAGTCCCATAAGGATTGCAATGGGAGGATCTATCATGTGCTTTTTCGTGTTCTGCTGCTGGTCAATAGAAAACAAAACAGGTGATGGACCGAATGTGGATCAATGTCACACATTCATCCCAGTCAAAAGATCTGGGCCCAAATCCATCGTTTTTTTGCATTCCACACCACCCTGGGTTAGACAATGGCGATATGCAAATCAGCTCTGACCCTGTGCCCCATGGGAACAGTCCAGTCCGAACTATAAAAGCCATGTCCTTCCCAGAACGGAATCAAGCATCCGAGGACCGGACCGGTTTCGAGGTAACACTTCTCATCAGCCTGGCTACCTTGACTCCAGTGGTGTGGAGTGCCTGGGACCCACGTCTGAGCATCCCCAGCGCACTTATGGCGGTATTGCAAACAAAACAGGTGATGGACCGAATGTGGATCAATGTCACACATTCATCCCAGTCAAAAGATCTGGGCCCAAATCCATCGTTTTTTTGCACTCCACACCACCCTGGGTTAGACAATGGCGATATGCAAATCAGCTCTGACCCTGTGCCCCATGGGAACAGTCCAGTCCGAACTACAAAAGCCATGTCCTTCCCAGAACGGAATCAAGCATCCGAGGACCGGACCGGTTTCGAGGTAACACCTCTCATCAGCCCGGCTACCTTGACTCCAGTGGTGTGGAGTGCCTGGGACCCACGTCTGAGCATCCCCAGCGCACTTATGGCGGTATTGCAAACAAAACAGGTGATGGACCGAATGTGGATCAATGTCACACATTCATCCCAGTCAAAAGATCTGGGCCCAAATCCATCGTTGTTTTGCACTCCACACCACCCTGGGTTAGACAATGGCGATATGCAAATCAGCTCTGACCCTGTGCCCCATGGGAACAGTCCAGTCCGAACTACAAAAGCCATGTCCTTCCCAGAACGGAATCAAGCATCCGAGGACCGGCCCGGTTTCGAGGTAACACCTCTCATCAGCCCGGCTACCTTGACTCCAGTGGTGTGGAGTGCCTGGGACCCACGTCTGAGCATCCCCAGCGCACTTACGATGGATTTGGGCCCAGATCTTTTGACTGGGATGAATGTGTGACATTGATCCACATTCGGTCCATCACCTGTTTTGTTTGCTGGTCAATAGAAGGCATTGTATCCAAAGTGCCTAAATAAAGCAGAGAGCAAGCGCTGCTTCCCTTTGAAGATGCATAGTGTTCAGTTTGTTAAAAAAAAGTGTAAGAGTATTGTATTTTTCTTAGGAGTCCACTATTGATTACTTGAGTTGCCGAATACGAAGGGGTCTAGTTTGATTCCACTTCATACCTTTCGTCCAATGTCCACCCCACCCCCACCTCTACCTTTCCTCACTTGCATAGTTTCTTTTTCATCTCTGATTTTCCTCCCTTTGTTACTGTTTTCCTGTCTTTCTCTTCGAATTTCGCGCTCTCTTGCTCTGGGTCAAAGTTTGTTGATGGAAAATTAAGTACTGGTCCCCAGAAACTAGTGCCAATGTACTTCACAGGCAGCTACTGGCACAAATTGGGCACTGACTTTGCACTGTTTTCAGTAATTGTTGATTATGGTCAGGGCAACTGGAATAATTCAGCAGGAGAGGGCCAAGTTGTGCAGCAGGGTTGAGTAAAATATGCGCAAGAAGAGGCAAATAATGCGGTATAATGCAACACGTTTTGTAATAGTGTTTATTCATTATTGTGTCTCTTTTAAACTTGATAACCCTCTCTGGGGCATTAGTTGCACCTCATTAGTACCAGTTTAACACCCCAATATAATAATAAGAAGCAGAAAGGTGACCAGTCCAGTTTTGCAAAGAGCCTTCCACTGTGCGGCAACACGTGTCGTCACATTTTTAGTAACTTTTGAACCGTTTAAGCTAGACAGGGACGGACTGGAAACCAAAACCGGCCCTGACAAAGTGCTTGGCGCCGTCCCCCCACCCCCGGGGGTTGGAGGTGTGACCGGGGCTGTTTTCGGACGTTTTTGTAACAGGGTTTGCTGCAAAAACGGCCCTGTAGCAAAAACGGCCGCAAGCGGCCCAAAACCGGCCCCCACCCTTGCGGCGCACTCGGGTATTGCCCGGTGCCCGCTACGGCTAGTCCGGCCCTGAAGCTAGAAGAACTTTTTTTGTCAAAATCTGCAGATGATGGATTATGTGGCAAATGCAGTGAATCTATAATTGAGAAAAAATCACAGCGGCCTTACAATTGCATAATTCCAGTGGCCCCGTCTATGGCATGTGAGGGCATCTGCAGTGTACAGTGCTCATTTTACATCGTTTCAGAAAGTCCTCTCTACAAGTACCATTACGTTGCAAGGTAACTACATGGATGACGGGCATCAGCTGGAGAGTTACTCTTCTCAACCCTTACCCCTTCCATCCCAGTGGCATAGCGCACATTGATGGACCCCCCTGCAGAATGTGAAGAGGGAGCCGAGTCTCCAACATCACTCGGATAGTCATTGCCCGTGGGCTGAATTGGGGTCCTCTGAAGCTTTTGGGTGCCCCCAAAAGGTTGTGGGCCCGCTGCACCGCGGCCCATTCCACCATCTCTGCCGCTTATGGTTCTACCACTCACCTCACTGCCCAATCTTCTCCCTCTTGCATGTAACTGCACTGCCCATTGTACCCCACCCCCAGTGACTATCTCTCCCTTGCTTTGTAGGCCGGAGCACACTATGTCACCTTCATACTCCAGAAAGTAATCTGTTCGAGGCATGTGGGCTGCTGAATTCATATCTGTGCATAGATCGCCGCCTAGTGTTGGGTCCGGATGATTGCACATTGTTGTCCTGGAAGAGTCTTCGAAGTATCACAAGATAGGTGGCTCCTCCCCTGGTCTACAGTGCGCATGGGCATCCTCTCCATCCTTAGATTGTTTTTTTCCGCCATTGGGTTTGGATGTACTTTCCTTTACTCGAAGTTCGGAATCAAAACTACACTCTCAAGAGGCCAAAAGGCCTTCGGTATCGTCGGCATTGTCTCGAATCGGTGCCGACAGCTTCTTTACAAACTTTAATCACCTTGGGACGTCGAATCGGGCCGCGGGCCTTCTCGGCGCCACGCGACCAGTCGATGGAACGGAGCCCATTTAAAAGATGTCCTCTTTGTAACTCTAAATACCCACATATCGATAAACACCCAGTTTGTAACAAGTATTTATCTCCGGAACATAATGAATCCGACTGCCTAGTCTGTGCCCAATTTCGATCCAAAAAGACACTTCGGATTCGACGGGCCGCTAGACTCATCATGCAGAAACCAGCGCCAGAGCCAGATAATATCTTCGGCGACGAAGATCTTGTCGAGGCCGAAGAATACGAACAACTGTCGGATCAAGAATCGGAGCATGACTCCGACTATTACATCGAAGAGGAAGAAGACATCGTCGAGGTAGGGGACGACGAACAAGGAATGGGAGCCGTAGAGGACGACTCCAGTGATGAACCGGGCCCAACCGTGAGTACGGGGGCCTATACCTTTACCTCCATGGTTCCACGGGCTCAGGTCGAGGCATCGCCACAAGGCCTTAGCCAAGATCTCGAAAGACATTCTATAGCCCCGCAATACAGCCCGGCTAAGAATATTCACAAAGAGCCATCGGATCAACGTACTCCGAGATTGGTGATATCGAAACCAAAAATGGTGGAACACAAAACTAAACCGAAACTGATCGACTACACGGTCTTCGGACCACACTACGTCGATCCATCGGAGTTGACACCAAAGAAACTCGTCGACAATACAGTCTTCGGGCCGAACTATATCGATCCATCGGCGTCGATTACAAGGGTCGTCGAGCCTAAAACCAGCAGCCATATATCGACTCCAAAACAAAAGGGTGTCGAACCGAAAACATCGACGTCGACGGCTGACAACACAAAAAAGAGACTCGATCCAAAGAAGGTTGTCGACCCCAAACTAAAAGGTGACAAACCATTGGCTCCGCTAAAGAAAACAATCGAGCACAAGAAAATAGAGCCAAAAAAGGCCATCGAACCAACACCAAAGGGCGTCGATCCGAAGCCATCGGTTCCGAAATCGACACAAGGCCATAATCGAACCGAAGAAAACGGTCGACACAGGAAAAACTTCGGCTCCAAAGACACAAGCACTACAGAAACAAACTGTAGCGCCACAAAAAAACATCGGACCGATTACGTTTGGCCTTCCACCTTCCTCGAAAACAAAGGCGGGCGACCCAAAAAGCGGCATCGAACCAAAACAAACTAAGCAAAAGACATTGGCTAAAACAACCACAACTGCTGAACAGGAAGTCCTACATCCAGACCATGAATCAGTTGAACAGTCAAAACTTTACATTGACCCAAACTCTGGAAAAGTCACTCTCTACAAGAGGAAAATCAGACCAGAGACTGTGAAAGAGACTTACACTATACCACTCAAAAAGAAAAGGGACTGTCCTAACTCACCTATTCTATTTGAGCTTATTCAGCCAACTAGGCCTAACCAATACTCATATACACCCACACACTCAGATGAAGAGGTGGATGAGGAATATAATCAGGAATACAGCTACCCATTAGACAATGACCTAGACAGTCACATTCAACCATGGGCTGACCCAGTACATCCTGGTGACTCTCAACCCATTCCTGATACTCCTTCATACCCTACTAGGCCTTCTCCTACAGAGGACACAGCTGCTTTTAATTCATTAATCGAAAGGGCAGCCCTCCATCACAATGTGGACATGCATGCAGACCCTGTGGAGGAAGATTTCCTCTTTGACACTTTTGCCACATCAGAAAGAACGATTAAAACACTACCTATGTTGAAAGGGGTACTTAAACATGCAGGAGACATATTTAAAGATACCACTAGGGCAAGGGTCATTAACCCAAGAATAGAGAGGAAATACAGGCCAGCGCCACTAGACCCTACATATATTAAGGGACAACTGCCTTTAGATTCTTTAGTGGTGGCAAAAGCATGTTGCATTGTCGCCCCACTGCTCGCGGAGCATTGTCGCCTCACTGCTCGCGGAGCATTGTCGCCCCCACTGCTCGCGGAGCATTGTCGCCCCCACTGCTCGCAGAGCATTGTCGCCCCACTGCTCGCGGAGCATTGTCGCCCCACTGCTCGTGGAGCATTGTCGCCCCACTGCTCGCAGAGCATTGTCGCCCCACTGTTCACGGATGATTGTCGCCCCACTGCTCGTAGAGCAATGTAAAAAAAAATGATAATAGCAGAAGTTATTTCTGTCATCAATGTATTTTTTTCCGCCAGGTTAGGCGGGGCTGGCACTCCCGTGATGTTGGGGGAGAGGAGTGGTTTGCACTCTTTACGTGCGCACAACTGCTTGGCCGGCCCTCTCAGGCTGCCCCAAGCAGTCATGTGCACTTTGCATGTCCCCCACCAGGCTGCATTACACAGCCTGGTGAGGAGCATGCATAGCCTCCCAGTCCCCGTCTGAGCACCAATCCACGGTGCTCAGACCAATCACAATGCTGCAATGCAACATTGTGATGGGTCATATGTACTTCATGGTTCAAGAGAGACGACGAGGGACAACACGACGGAGGTGAGGCGGCGGCGGACTCGGCACGCAGGTACGTGCTTTTAAAATTTTGAGATACCCCCCACCTGTGACCCCCCCCCCGCCCGTCTTCCACTCTTGTTCCCTGCCAGCCACTACTGGGTAACACTTAGGCCAGATATTATATCTTCATTTAGCTACGTTTTGGGATTCCATGCAAGCATGTTTATCTCTTACTTATTCCACAGGCAAGAAGGGTAAATTCCTACGCTGCAGCATTACATGCCCCCTCAAATCCATACGATTCACCACAATTCCAAAGTGTTTCCATGCCATGTGTGAAGACCACCAAGGTTTTTATTGGTGGAATCGTGTCATGGGACGCTATGGGGGATTACTATTATGGTAGGCTGAAAGAAACAGTGGTATGTAATCGTGTCTGCTAGTTATGCTGTCTAAGTTTTAGTTCTTTTTCCCTCCTAAGCAAGTTATGCGTCCTCACGTTGGAGCATATTAATATATGTTCAATTAAAGAATGCCTTAGTAGAACTGTAGTTAGATATGCACCTAGGTGTCAACCTAGCTTTAGGGGCATTTAAACTGGAAAAGAACGAAAGGACCAATTTACAAAGGAAGTTGAAATAATGGAACATTGTTAGTTAGCGCCCGACAGGGCCGTCGCTCACGCCTTTGCTGAATGTGGGCTCTGTTTGTTGCGAAACTATATTGCAAAACACCGAATGTCGAACAGTCCCCACGCATACACGCCCAGTTCCTAGATTTAAAAAGAAAAAAAAAACGCTACAGTGTCTTTCTAACCTTTGCAAGCTCAGGCGGCGCATGCCTCAGAGAAAGGGGCTACGGCGAAGCGAGTCAGCTCGAAAAGGAAACATAAATCCCTCCTGCTGGGGCCACGTGAATTGGAGGGAATGTCACTGTTTTGAGCCGGCCTGTTCATTCAGGGTGGGGGCAGAAGGGCGCCTCAGACCCACTCGAAGCGACGAGAACGCGGCTGGCAAGGGTGGGGGCGGGTTAGGCCGCACAGCCTAATGATAGTCATTAGACTGTCTGAACCACCGTGGGAACCGCGGGCCACAGTGACGTGAATCTTTTCATAAGTAAAGTGTTTTTGCATTTTCTCCGCAAGCGGGTGGACCATGAACACGACTGCATGCTGCCATATTAAACGAAGGCCTTGTGTAAACTTTGCTAACAAAGTATTACACTCCACAGAAACAGCAACAACCCGTCCTAAAGCCATTTAGTCTTAAAACCTCTTCCTCTGTATGTTTTGTGGATTGCACCCATTTGGCTTCCTCAGTCACACGTCCTTGTCCCTAATTCTCTCCAACAGTCATGCAGTTTTCCCTAGTTTTTTCCGAACTTGAAGAAACCTTACGAAATGCAATGGATTCTCATAAATCATAGCCAGTTTAGAGAGCTTGGGTCCACATTGCGCGTCTTAACTAGCAAGTGAAAGCAACGTTCATGAATGCTTGCCTTTTTGGTTCCGCCCTTCTGCGCTAAATATCTTTTATAGTTAGTTGTTGTCACCGGCCTCAAATCTGGACACTTATTTATAGAATGCAGTGGAATATGCCAGTCCTTTCTAAATGAATCCACAAGCATAGAGAGGAATAGAAATTGTATTATTCTCCTTAATTTCCAGAACCAGAAAATAAATGAAACATTCCTTATATTTAGTATGATTTATCGTATTCTTGCTTGTTTGAGGGTTTATGGATAGCTATCCAGAATGAACACTATGATGGTGATGAAACGTGCATTTACATTTTTTCCAAAACAGAGATATTATATTATTTCGGCAGGTGGTGGTGTGGTATTAGGAGTGCTTTACAAGTGATTATCTAAGTAGGAGTGCCGTGAACCATGAACATGAGCTGTACAAATAGAGCTGTACACATAAAAATGGTAAACTCAAAAAGCCTGTGCTTGGGTAATAGTGTGTATTAATGTGAAACCCACATTGTATCTGATAGTGGGTTTTGAGATCATAGGTAGTCGGGTCTCACACAGTAGGGCAAACAAATCAGAAATATGACATTTCAGTCCCAGTTGTACTTAAAGCTTGGTGTCTTTGTCAGGATGGTGGACTGTCAAAGATGGGAAGTCAAGCAGGAAAGGACCATTTATTCATAATTTCAGTTCTAAAATATATTAAAAAGAATTAGCTGCAGAACACAATGGGGATTTTAGCAGGGAAAGCTAAAAGATGCCTTCATAGGTGCAGCATTCCAAAATGTCACCTTAAATCTCTTTTATCAACATGTATTCTTCTTGACAGGATCAGATCTTTGTAGGTTATATCCTGGCCAAATGTTGCGCTAAGTAGCATCAGCAATTATGAAGCGTCCACAGTCCAACTGCATCCAAGAAAAACCTTGAAATGGAAGGATTGGTGTAAAACCAAATGAATGTCCACCATCTTGATGATGTCCCACAGTATTGGGTACAGCTTGCCTTCCCCCCGTTGCATTTGCTTAGTTCATTTTCATAGTTTGTAGCATTTTGGTTCGATTATCATGTTTGAAGTTTTCATAACGCCATGTGGCCTGCCTAAATGATATGACACCCCTGGTTTTGGTAGACTTGCAAATACATGGATTTTGAATTTTTTTTATTACTGCCCTAACAATTACTATGTATAATATGAGCCAGATATGTTTTATGCCTCTGGATTCATTCTCGTGTCTGAGACAGCAAACCTAGCTTAAATATTTTGAAGGTGATTTCTGTGGGGATCATTGTAGCCAGACACTCAAAAACATGTACGCTGTTCGGGGATACTGGGCCAGTTCTTTTACTGATATATAGCTCATAATTTAATCACTGGGTTAAAATAGGATTCCAGTCACAAAGTTGTGGTTATGTTCATTTGTTGATTGGTGATGCCCATGAACTAATTTTATTCTGAAAGGCCACAATCTCTTTATTAATGGGAAATGCTGTAGAGTAGCAGTTAAACATGTGAAGTAGGTGAAACAGTATTAATTTTCAACAAGAAACTAATCATTTAGATACGTGATGTCAGAAGTGATTATATAGCTTGGTGTGAATCTCATAAATATTTGCATCAGAATGTACCAAAAATTCCAATCGGAATTCAGATTTAAAACTGATCTCTCCCAAGCATTATTGACCGTATGTCATGGTTGGGTAAGACTTTATGGTCCACGTCTTCAAAAGATTCAGAGTAGCCTGTTCACTATAAATACTACAAAAGCTTAATTATACAAGAAAGAGTGCACCAAATATACATAATTCGGATTTTGCAATTCGCTGATGAATTCTTCTTAAGAAAGCAGTGTCCTGTATGCCAGTAACTTTCCTAGACATAATGTGTCGAACCGGACACACTTTACTATTGTAATACATCATGTACAGTCCTCTCATTCAAAAGCAAATACATTACCTTCCCACTCCTCTGTCTGTCAAATTCAGGGTATGACTGGCAGGCGCATCCGTCATCAGATGATTTGTCACGTCACCCAACTCTTTCCAGTCAAAAATACTTTCTTTTGCTTCTTTTCAAAACGGTATTCTCCACCACAGATCATATAGCTATATATTTGATATGCTCGATTTTTTTACAACCTTTATTTTTCCATTTTATTAACACAGTACAAAGAACCAGGCAGCAAGTAGTGGTTTATGTAAGGTGGGAGAGATGCACCCAGAAACCATGCACAGTTTTACATATGACATTGTTAATAGCACCAGACACAGCAGGCTCCTCAATTGGACATTGCGCCTCAACCCACAGGACTTTCGCCCACCTCCCCTTCAGCACGTCCAGTCATAGACCCCTCATCCATACTTTTTTCCCCACTATCATCAGCCTCTTCAACTCCTTGATCAATTTTAAGTACCATGGACCCAGCCCTTTCAACCAACAGGAATCACCATTTGCATGGACTCAGCCCTTTCAAGTTCACATCATTGCTGATTTATTTTCCTGTCCAGTTCAAAATATAACAGATGTCCTAACTAGTCCAGATGTAAATCAGACATGTTGTTCTTGTTTTTCCCCACAAAATCTTACCAGATCCTTCTCTACCCTTCTCACCCCTGACATGGAGGTTTTAGGGGTCAGAGAATGGATGTGTAGTCCCAAATTGAATATTTGGTTTATTTGTTTGTTCGCATGAACCACACATGTGGTGCATCAGACCACTTTACATCGAACATGGTAAGATTACATGTAGTATTGTATTCCAGAAAAAGAGATTTTACTACAATAATCCTGCCTTGTGCTCTTCAATAGTCTGAGATGAGAAACATTTTATAAATGTGCTTTTTTGCATCTTTTTTAAATGCTAGAATGGCAAGAGCCAGTCCTAGGTTGTCAGATAGTGAGTTGCAGACCAAGGCAACATGGCAGGAAAATGCTTGATTAGGCGACTTGTATTATTGTTTTTTGTGATCTCCGGTAAGGCTTGATCCTTGGCTTTTGTTGGTACCTCGTATAATAAGTAGCTCACCTTGGAGGCAGGCAGGTTGATGGAGATGTAAGTCCTTGTATACAGTTCAGTAAGATATGATCTTGATTCTTGTTTCTAATGGTTGCCATTGACTATTAACCTGGATTGATGCTCTTATAATCCCTTCCCTTCAGTAACCAACCTCCATCTTAATGTAAGACTGCTTTTAGTGGGGCTATGGGGATTTTGTCGAGGCCCACCATGATGGCATTATCACCATCCAAGTGCAAACATACCATAGCTTGAACTATATGATTGATGTGTTTATCCGAGAGAACCCTTGAATATCCCGAGTCGTGCTGTTTTATTTTATTTGAGTCATTTTTCGAGTTTATTTCCTCATTTCAGGTAAATTTCTCTGCAATTAGGAAATCATCAAACGGGGTTGGTTTATGATAGTATTGTGATGTTCTACTTAATGTTGAACAACATGACTACCATTTTCATAGGCCCCCTGCATAGTTGTCCCTGTGGTGATTCAACCCTAGTAAATATATTCTTGTGCCACATGGAAGGCAGGGTTGCCAAATCCATAAGACACTTGCACAAACAAGGACGGGTGGAACATTGTTTTTAAATGCTAGTGCCATCTTTTTATTATGCCCTTATTACACACCTGTGAACTAGTTTTGGATCCAGCACTTTACTCTGAACAAAATGTTGGCAGGGCTTGCCATCAACTAACATTTAATGGATCAATTGCAAAATAATACTGTAATCTTAACTGTTTGTTTATAAATACCGAGCAGTCGTTTGGTATATTGAATGGATGCTGTCAAAATAAATAAATGTACATTATAATAATTAAATACAAGCTTAACTGTAAAAGCTTATTTTGTGCTTTTTTGTGTGCTCTAGGTAACTACTCTAGGCCTCCTACATACAGCGGCATGCCCAACACCAACTACAGCGGCCCAGGGCCTGGCATGGGGATGAATGTGAACAACCAGCTGCATGGCCAGGGGCCAAGCCAGGCTGGTGGCACCATACCCGTGGGCCGCATGCCATCCGCCGGGATGCAGAACCGACCGTTTCCTGGAAACATGAGTGGCATGACCCCGAATTCTCCCAGCATGGCACCGCAGGGAGGCCCCGGCATGGGGCCGCCTATGCCATCTGTGAACCGCAAGGCACAGGAGGCGGCTGCTGCAGTAATGCAAATAGCAGCGAATTCTACGCATGGCAGGTATGTATACAGGTTTCATGATAGAGACTGAAAGAAAATGCTGTGTAGTTTAAAACTCTGAAAAATGATTTCAATGTAAGTTAATTGATTAATGTGTTGAGTCATACAGAAATGGGCATTTGTCTTTCTTTGATCAGGACTATATGGGTCAAAATGGGTCAAAAGTATTAATTATAGAAAACACATGAAGCAAAGTTGTGATTTTCGCATTGGTCTAAAGTTACAAAATGGCCTCCTTGAGTTCACTGCACAACAGTGCACATTGATGGAAAAAATATATCTTTCAAACAAAGAGGCTTATTTTACCTGCACATTGCTTTGTTAAGCAGCCTGCAGAGAAACTTTTTATTGATTAAGGCATCTATAGCCTACTCTCTCTTGGGGAAGTGTCCTGGGACGATTTACGGTTAACACCGGGTGTAGCCTTAAAGCTCCCCTGATGTTCGCTTCTTAACCCAAGATCACTAGATGGTTCCATGGAAAACATCTCGAGGAGCTGCTATGTCCTCATCAAAATGCCAGTCTTCCCTCTTTCATTCTTCGTACCGGTGTCTCCATGTTGGTCCCAGCTGGAGTAAGAGACGCTGGTCGGAGATATTCACCGAACTGCAAGTCATTCCCCTCCCACCACAGTATATGCCCTTACAATATGGTTGATGGAGGAAAAGAAAAAAACTTCAATGTGTAGGGTTATAGACATTCAGATTTTAAATATTGAAATTGGCAGGTATTGTTTGTGGCTGGTATGGAATATGTTGATGGCTAAGTGAATGTTTTTTTTCTGTTTAATGAAGAATTGCTCATTAATCCACCTACAATCTTTCCAATACTCCATTCCAGTAGAAGCTTCTTTTCGTTTTATTTTTTGTCCGTGTTTGTAACTAGTTTAAATTTTACACAATTTCGGGTAATCTCTTCACTCTGTTTACATATTGGAGGAGCCTGGCTGCAAAATGCCCCCCTGTTGAGTCAGCGTTGTGCTGCACATTATCATTCTAGTACAGTGATACTCAGAGAATGGCCCGGGGGCCATATATAGTCCTCCTGACCGTTTCATGGGGCCCCCTGGGCAACAAAAGCATAGGACTGCTGTTTACTGGACTCAGCACTACCATTAAAACATGGTAAATAAAGAGCAAGCATTTATTTAAAGATTAATACCAGTTAAAGAAAGGAAGTAACTAGTGTGTATTGCACCCCTTAACTTTAGAAACACCTTAATTTTTAAAGGTGTAAAAAATATAAACTACTTCTGAATTAAAAAAGTGTATCTCAACCTGCTGAACAATTTCACCGTAGTAAATAAGACTATATCAGTGCTTTCAGAAATATTTTTTTCGAAGCCCTCTTACATGTGATGATGAAGAAAAAGCAGGGAAATTGAAGAAACACAATTGCCCAGGATCACAAAATGTGGTCAGCTCAGGTTTTCTGGTGCCATATTGTTCAGCCGCTAAATTTACATGCTTACACCCACTTTGCCACCCCCCAACCCACGGCTGTCATCAGTGCGGCCAACATTTTCGGGCCCACGGGAAAATATTTGGAAATACCCATGTTATAGTTGATAGTTGGGTCGCTTCCTGCTGCTATACAAATTGCTTGATTTTCCAGCTTTCTCTCTAGTCTCCCTAATTTTGCCTCAATACAGCACCTTTGGCATTCAAACGTATTCTGAGAGGTTTACATGCTGATGTGAACAGAATGAAGCTGTCAGGTGTGTTTATACTTGTTATAACAGCACCAATTGAAAGAAGCTGTTCTTTTGTCCTGCTCTAGGCCACCATACACTAGGTCACCTGCTTATCCCAGCCAGTCTGGGGCTGGCGGACGGGCCATGTTCCCTTCACAGCACCCCAACTATGTCAACGCTCAGTCTCCCATGCTGCACCAGCCAGACCAGTACGGGTAGGTAGTAATACAAACTGGACTTGCTGTGGGGCCTTGGTAAATCTTTTATTTATTTTGGGAGTGGGGTGCAAGCGGGCCTTTGTTTGACAACATTCCATTTAACTGCTGAACGATTTCCAATATTTTTTTGGGGCGAGGAAGTGTACAAAATCATTTCCAAGTCCTTTTTTTAATACAAACTGTCATTTCTTTTTTTTTTTTCTTTTTTTTTTTTTACTTCTAACACTGGAAATGCAGTGGCTTCACTGAAACATTACGACACTCTGCATGGCTTCCAGCATGGCTGCTTCATGTTTGGAGGGGAGTAGAGAATTGCCTTTCCGCTCCCTGCGTTGTTGTGTTGTGTAGTGGCTTTGTTATGGACATTTTTAGAGTAGTTGCCTTTTATAATTGAAATACCCTTTTCTACATATGTGCATCACATGTGGCATGTTGGTGTTTACATAGTTGCTTCCTAATAATGTCCACTTCACTGACGTGAAATTGTTGATAGATTGGAAAGCAAATTAAGAACCTTGTCTCTGTGCGGCCGTAAAGAAGAGGATCAATCTAGTGTTCTACCTTAATCTCCTAGGCGCGATTCCAAGAATGGCCAGATGAATCGGACCCTGCGTTTGCACTGTATCTGGGTATTTACTCCTAATTGAACATACAGATAATAGGAAGATGTAAGGCAGACCCATCCTAGGCCTCCAAGTGTTAAGCTGCCATATTTTTAAAGGCGTCACGCTATATATCAGTATGTTTGAATACTGACAGAGGAAGGTAATGCAGAGCAGCTCCGGTGCCTTTATGCCTGATGGAAATGGTCTTTTGGCAAGAGGTCCAAAATTGGATTAGAGACCCTCTTGAGCAAGTAAGTGTTTGACATCAGTCCTTGTCGCCCAGCTGTGCCCGACTTTCAGAATAACTAAGGACATTGTAAATGGTTGTCACTTGGATTTCTTAAATGTTAATTTATCTGATCTGAGTAACCTGAGAGTCTGACTTGAATCCAAAAGGACCGGTATGGGACACCCCTGCTCGGGTGTAAAAAATTACATTTATAGCATTGGTTGGCAGTGAGCAGTGGTCATTATGCCACACCGACATGGACCTCAAAGAACATGACACAAGGTGAACGTCAAAGACTTTGTCATGGGTCTTTGTGGTAGATGCTGCACTTGCAAGTGGGCAGATCAGAGATTTCACTGGCACACAAACTGCTGCATCATTCTCAAGTTTCCCAGGCATGAAAATCAGTTGCTGTCTCAATTACTGAAGCCAGGTCTGGGCATTTCAGTGCAACCATGACTGAGGTGCCGGATGGTTTAGGCCTAGATAAAAAGACTAAGGACACGCTGCTGAGAACATTAGTATTAATGACCTATTCCGTTTCTAAACTGAGTTGTGGCTGTAAAGTGGGTTTTGTTCCTTCTTCCATTGTTCTGCTCTTTGATGGAAGAATGTTGTTCTCTCTTCGTGCTGCTCTTTAGCAGGTTCTCGTGAGGAAAGAAGTGATGGGTGTATTGCTTGAACTAATCTTAGCCACTGGTAATTTCTCTGAGCCACAATCCAGCCCATCATATTGTTTGCCCTTCATGCCATTACAGGTAGGCGCTGGTCATATGCAATTAGCCTTAGCCTTGGTCTTGTTCTAGTAGGAACAGTCTAGCCCGAGCTGTAAGGCCAAACCACTGGGATCGCAAGCAATCCCAGGTCGTCTTTGCCCTTGGGCTTCCTCAGTTGAGAGCACCCACATCTGGGCCCACCTGTCGCACTTGGGGTGTTGCACTGAGGAAAACAAAAACGCGTTGGACAGATTTCTTGATTTAATCTCAGCCACTGGTAATTACTCAGAGCTGTAATCCAGTCCAATATTTTTTAACCCACTATTCTGTTTCAGAGAGGGATAGGACACAAACCAATTGCCTTGGTCCTACTGCAATAGGAACAGTTCATCCCGAACTGCCGGGCCAAATCTGAATGGGAACATAAGCAGCCTTAAACCGGTTTCGTCCTATTTGGGCCTTGTCAGTAAAGTGTAGCTTGAGTCTTGTGACACAGTGAACACATTTTTGTTTTCCTTCACAGGGTGTTGGCATGGGAGTGTGCCCACATCAAGAATGCAAAAACGATCACCATCTTCTAACTTTACCTCGCATCACCAAAATACTCGAGCTTTGCTGTATTACTGAATTGTAGTTGTACCACCGTTTAAATAGTTGTTGAAGCATACATACGTTGTGGAGTTCTATTTTGTATGGTATTCAAAGGAGGAAGAGGTTGTGTGCAAGTTACTGTAAATGTTTGTCATTGTGGCAGTCTGGAAAATGATTGAGTCTGTTTTAGACTGTGATACGTTTTGTTTGAGAAAATGAGTACAAATATGGGCAGCTTCAGCCTACAGTGGTCCCATTTTCAGTTGAGACAGTTTGTAATATTTTGTATACGAAAAGAAAAGTTCAGATGGGTCCAGATATGTATACATAAAAATGTAAGGTACTGACGTTGGAGCACATTCTTAAGCAGATCAGAATGTGGGGCCATAACCAAGATATCCACAGTTTCCTCATCGAAGGCAAAAGAAATGTGTCGGTGAAATCTGACAGTTAATTGTGGGTATAATTCCAAGGTGAAAGCAAGGTAGGTGTTTGTGTTAAAAGATTTTTAAAAGAACGAGTGAATGATACATTTGGAAAGGGAGAGAAACTATCTCACCAAGCAAATCCAAATAATACCTAATTAAATCACCACGTTTTAATTTCTTTGACCTTTTAATATTGCAATGAAACCCTCATTTCCCCCCCTTGAAAAAATAAAATCTGAAAGGAAATTGATTTCATACACATGCAGTGTCACATGGAAGAAAGTAGCGAGGACCTCCATAATCCCAGCATGCAACATAGTAACTGTGCAGGACTCTTTCAGTGTTCATCCAGAGGCTGTTGTTGTAGGCCAGGCGCCCATGACATCACAAAAAGCCCTTACCCTAGAGCTCAGGACCTCTGCACAACCACTCGGTTTCTGCATCCCTGCACTTAGCCCATGCCTACTTTCAAGGACAACAGGCAGGCAGGAATTCCGTAGATGCGGCACGAAATGATTACTTTTTCCTCATAAAACACAGGAAGACTAGGTCAGTTATAACATTTATTGAGATGCAGTCTATCACAGCAGATGGGGCTGCAAGCCCATGTGATATCTACTGCCCCTTCTCCTTGCTTCCACTTCTATTCTGTGAAGAAAGGTGAGGATGTGACCTAACGGCTAGGACGGTCGACCTCCAATCTGGGGAACCGGGTTTGAACCCCTGCTCAATGTCCTGTGATTCTGGGCAAATCACGTAATCTCCCCGTGCCTAACAATAAAGGAATGTGTCCTTATGTAACAGAACTGGTGCTTATGTAAAGTGCTCTGATACCTTCAGGTCAAGTTTGGACTATGTAAAAAAAAAATCTCTCTCCTCATGTCCTAAAGGAAATTAATCATCAGACTTTTATTGTGGAAAGGAGTCTTTGAAGCAATAATCACCTGGATTTTTAAAATAACATCTTTATTGGTATTTAAACGTAAGATAATGATTGCCAGCAATTCCTCTTTGCCCATACCTAGGATATAGTGAAAAAAGAATACTTAAGTCTTTAACAAAGGTACTCTGTTCTTTGTCAGTTACAGTCTTTGGGAAAAGATGCCATTTCTATGTTGCATCCATGCTCCCTATAGTTTCCTGTGTTTGTAGGGTCCCTGTCTTTTCCTGTGTTAATGCTCTGTATTTACACGCCACTTCCTCTATCTTAGCAAAAGTCAGTTTGCCTCAACTATTCATCAAATGTTGGTGCTGTCTCTGCAAGAAGTGCTTAGCAATTTTTTTGTTTGGCAATTAGCATTTATTTCCCTTACAGTTATAGTGCGAGTGTGTCTCGGGTCCACTGTTCGTCCCCAATATTGACCAAAAGTATGGCTCGCCCAAGTAGTGTGAAAGTATCTTCCTACCTCTGTCATGTTTAGGTTTATTTTCTAGAGCTCTTCGGATGTGGTGAAATAGTAAGTGTGGTGCAATTTTTGTTTCCCTCCAATCCTCTATTAACTTTCTCAAGTCCACTTCCCATTTGGTTCTAAACATCTGGAATTGTTAGTAGACATTTTCCCATAGTCCCAACGCTTATCCGTTTCAGTTTCAAAATGTATTGTATGATTAATTAAAATCGTTACAAATATCCCAAATATAAAATACCTTTACATTCGCTGTTAAAACCAGACAACATTGATAATGTCCCAGTAGTAAAAAATGTGTGCTTAACCGACACGTAAAATGTTACGAATACAATAAATAAAATTAAATCCAACTTCCATGGTCCTGCTGACTGAATAAATTCTTGATATGTTTTACTTTCAGTCCATTTATTACGCAGCTGGCTCCGCCTGGCCCATGCCCGGTCAGTCACACCTCTCTGTTCTCCTCCAGGTCGGATTGCTGTAAAAGTTTTCTTACCGTTGCCAGGTATTTTACTCCCTGGCAGGCCAGAATTATGGAGGAACCGTCCAGCCAGCATATTACTGCTTGCCTACACGTACGGATATTCAGTTCGTTAAAAACGTGTTTTAAGTTCTGTCTCCTCAGGGCCATAACTACTGGGCATTCACATAGAAGGTGGATTAGAGATTCCTTATGATAGCCACACAGTCTACACTGCGGTGTTTGTTTGAGATGTTTCCAGGATGGCTGTAGGTCTTTTGAATCGTTCAAGCCTACCCGGTAGTCTGTGTAGCTTTTTTTTAAATGCCGGCTACAGTGCGATATTAAGTATGCTTGTGACTTTAGTAAATTATAAGAGGTGATGACCGTCGTTTGGAAATTGTATTTTTGTCCTCCAGAAAAGATTTCTTTCTTGCTGCGTCATTGCCCTATTTTCCCATACTCCTTCTATTTCCAAGTCGGCCAAACAAGTTCTCAAATAGCTTCCCCATGTGCTTGAAGTTTCTTGGCCCACCTGGTGCTTAATTTCTTCCCAGCATAAGCGGTCTATTGTGTCTGGGTCTGCGGAGCGGAATTTCTGGCAAAGCTTTACAAAGCCACTCGTGCCCTGAAATTTCTGGTTTTGGAGACCTAATTCTAGCCGGACTTGCGACTTGGAGGCAGACTTTGGCAGATTGAAAACGGCCTTGTAAATCTTCGTCTGAAGATCATTTAATAGCTCAACCTCCTTGCCACACCAAGTGGCTAAACCGTATGATAGAGTTGGCAAGCTTTGCGCAGCCATCACTTTCAAAAGATGGTTATGATTCGGGCAATCCAATTTGGTTTTTAGTTGTCTATATGCAAAAATTAACGATTGCGCTTTGGCTTTTATGGCCAGTTTATGCTCCTTGTGTGTTATGCCCTGCCCTATTGTTATGCCAAGGTATTTATATGACCCTTGCTCTTCCACCGTCGTCCCCTTTACCGACCATTTAAACTTGATTTTGTACAAATCCACTAAGCGGACAACTTTTGTTTTTTCTTTATTTAGTTCCAAGTTTTCCTGGTCCAAATAAGATGCTAGATTGTTTATCGCTCTTTGTAGACCAAAGGGGCTTTGGCTTAACAGTACGATATCATCCGCGTGCTGTAAAACTGAAATCGGCTTGTTAGCCATATTCGGCGGATGGCAATCGACTGCTTCCAAGTTTTTGCTGATGTCTGAGAGAAACAAATTAAATAGGCTTCCTGCTAACACGTATCCTTGTTTCAAACCTTGCTGCGTGTCGATGCTCGAGGTTGTACTGCATCCATCGCTTAATTTCACTCTTGCCCAGGTGTCACTGTATAGGGCAATTATTGCACTTAGTAGTTGACTCGGCAATCCACATGCTTTTAACCTTTCCCAGAGGTGCTTTCTGCTATCTCGATAAAAAGCGGATTTTACATCAACAAAACATGCATACAGTTGTGTTCTCGTTTTTTACTGCGATTTCAGTTAAAAGTGCCAGGATAGCCAGGTTTGTTATTGTACCCATCCCTTGTCTAAAGCCTGTTTGGAATTTGGGAATTATGTTCTTATCGTCCATCCAATCTCGCAGCTGAACTAGGAGGCAGGAAGAGTAAAGCTTGGCCTCTACATCAATTAGGGATTTCATCCAATATCGCAGCTGAACTAGGAGGCAGGAAGAGTAAAACTTGGCCTCTACATCAATTAGGGATATCAGCCTGTAATTCCCTGGTTTGCAATGGACTCCCTGTTAAATATTGGATGGATTATATTCCGTTTCCAATAATCTGTGAGGTCGATTTGCGTATAGATATGATTGAAGAGAGGGATTATATTTTCCGGCCAGAAATCTGGGTCATTCTTGAAAAGCGCATTGGGTAGCCCATTCGGACCTGCCGCTCCTTCTGTCTTGAGCATCTGTATTATACCGTGTAGTTGTTTAGTGTTGATCTGGGTATTTTGTTCATTACCATCTTTCTCTTGTTCTGGGTCTTTGCGTTCCATGTTGTCCTCACTGGTTTTTGTTTTTATTTTCTCCACTTTCATTGATAGCCCTCGGGAACCTTCAATGGTACTACTGTACTTGTTCCGCACATGATCCACCCACAATTCCTCTCCAATTCCTGGTTCTTGTTGAAGTCTTACTCCTTTATTCAGGTTATTTATGAATCCCCAGAAGTCCCTGCTGTTTGGCAATTTACTTGCACACAATAGTTTTGTCCAGATGGTTTCCTTATAAGTTGTTTTAGCATTCCTTAACATCTTCCTGTAGTTGTTCCTTAATTCCTTCAATTTTTTTAAATTTGTTTTTCTTCCCAATCTTAACACCCGTATTTGTAATCGTACCTCTCTCGCAATCCTTCTCTTTTGTTCTCGTAGGTCGGTACTGAACCAGGGTTCCTTCCTCGTGTTTATTCTTCTTTGACTACCCGGCAGAGCTGGGAATTTTCGGGTGAGGACCTGGGCCAGGTCTTCCCAGTTTTTTTCACACGTTCCTCATCTGTTTGTGGCCCCAATTTACTCACATGCTCCCTTGCTGTCTCCTGAATGCTTTTCAGGTCCCCCCTCGCCATTTTAATTTTCGTAGGTTAAACTTTTCGGCATGTCGTATAAGGGAGTTGATTTGTTCAGCCTCTGTGATAAAAATATTAATTCTCGTAATTTGAGGGAGGTGGTCACTTTCTGTATGCTGGCCGATACAAAATGTTTCAGTGTAAGGGAGTAACTTATTACTGATAATTGTGAAATCTATTGTTGAGCGAACATTACCACTCAAGTGTGTTATTACCAGTGATGTGTCACCCTTTGTGTTAGCATTCAGAATTGTCGATCCCAAGTCTTCTAACTTGTTCGTTATTATTCGGCCTCCCCAGTTCACTAGCCTCTTTCATTTTATCTGATTTTTAATTGTAAGATTACAATTAAAGTCTCCTGATATGAACCTAGGGCATTGCTCGTGATATCTTTGCATTGTTTTGATCAAGGTCATATAAATAGAGTATTTTTCTTTCTGGGTATTTCTCTCTGGATGAATGTAAACATTAGTCATTAGGAGTTGCCACTTTGATTTATTTAGTGGGGACTTTCCACTGATTTTAATCACTTGTACCCAATTAGCCCCAACATCCAGTTTTTCGGTTAGCCAATCATACTTTTGGGCGGCATATATCGATAAACCTCCTCGCGGGTGCCCAAAAGTTGAAAATCTTTCTGCGAGAATATGGTGCTCTTTAAATCCTGGAATAGAAGATGGAGTCATATTCCAAGTTTCTTGGAGCAGGATTATATCTTGTTGTTGGAAGAAGGCTTGGGTTTCATGGTTCTGTTCCATATCTTTAAACCCGTGGACATTCCATGTGCAGATCGTAATACAATCCAGCCTTTTTTCCTCCGAATTCTGGGCCTGCGTCTTTTCTCTTATTGTTGGCTTTGAATCTTTAGGTATGCTTTTTACTTAACGCCCAAAGCTGATCATTGTGTAATGTATGGAAGAGATGAGCATCACTAGGGCCTTGTAATCTATAGGATTTCCTCAGTGGCATAATATAAAGCAATGGGGCCCCCTACAGAATGTGAAAAGGGGCATGCCAGGTCTCCCACATCGCACAAATATTAATTGGCCTTAAGCGGACTCTGTCCCCTCTGAAGGGTCTGGGATCCCCTCAAAGGTTGGGGGGGCCTTTGCTCCACAGGGGCTGCAGGGGCCTGTTACGCCCCTGGATTTTCTGGCTTGGAGCTCAGGACTAATTGTAAATTTTCTTCGCTGATTGGACCATTATCACCTGCTTCCAGTGATCATGAAATTTCTCCTTGCCAAAGACTGCTTTGAGGAGGTCTGTAACGGTTATGGTCCATGCTCAGTCAAACACTGTGACGCATGGTGGTGGGCATGTTCCAGGGGTTGAAAGTGGAAAAACTGTGTGTTCGAAGACGGTTATTGTATCGGTTGCTGTAATGTTAGATTTGAAGAATGGTAACATGTTTTGCAGTGTTGAGGCCGGGACAGTCTCAGAAGAGAATTTCTTTGTACCTTCTGTGATCTTTTATAGGAATGTTAAACAGTTATCCTAATTGTCAGGCAGCCATAAATGATTGTTGTCCCAGGTTCACAATCAGTTAACTCCTTGCATGTATATCTTCTGCGAGAGCTTGCTGCAGATAAAATGTGCATGTTCACTTGGGCATGCCCACAGTTGTCCCCAACGTCATGGTGCATGGATTGATAATGTTCAGAAATAATTCTGTGTACAGATGAGTAAAAATATTCACACAAATATTTCCTGGCAACTGCGACAAAGTCAGCAGTCCTTGCAGGTGAGTTTTCGCTGTTGCCTTGCTTGGTGAATCTGATAAATGTGCAGTGCCTTCCAGTGGCGGTTACTAGAGAATGGTGGGTGGAGGTGGGGGTAAAGGGGGGGAGGGGGGAGTAGGAAAAAAATAATGAAAAAAGAAAAGAAAACTTACATGATGGTCGCCGTTGCCAGCCGCCTCTCCTCCGACACAGAAACCAGGAAGCACTGAGGCTCCCCTGACCAATCACAGTGCTTCCTTACAGCAACATTGTGATTGGTCTGAGCGCCGCGGTACGGTGCTCAGAGAGGTGCAATACAGCCTGTGGAGAACATGAAAAGTACACATGACGGTTTTGGATGGCCCGAGACGGTCAGCCAAACTGTTATGAGCACTTAAGGTGCAGCCACCACTCTTCCTCCCTCGACACGACAGGAGCCCTGCCCTGCCCTAACCTAACCTAACTGCAGTGCAACTGCAACACTAAAAATAAAATGATAATGTTCAGTTATTATCATTTAATTTTTCCTTTGCCCTGCTTTAAAGCAGTGGGGGCGACGCTCCTCCGCCTTAGCAGAGGAGCTGCCGCTGGTCTTCAGATACATCCAATTTTCTCCGCTTATTTCTGCCTTCACCATATTTACGTGATATTTTTTTATGTCGTTTGAACACGCCTGCCCTTCTGACACGGGCCTATATTCCGAATTCCCCATTTTGGTTCCGACCAGCTGACTTCGCCGTGCCAAGCCACATTAAGCAACCGTGTAAAATGAATTTACATAGCATGCAGCAGAATCCGATGACCTCTAGCGGGGGAGAAAATCAATGTTGCCTAACTGGAGCAGGGTGATTACAGTCTGACACCCTGCCAGCTCGACCTGACACGGACCCCGTGAACCTCGCCCTCCCTCACTCCCCGAAAAAAAAATTGCACATTTTCCTGTTGGATTTTCATGCCCTCTGGTTTCTTCTACAAACCCGAGACGCGTTTTCCTCGAATTATTCTTCTCGTTGTGTGTTTCTTTTTTAATATGACAGAGTCCTAGCCTTTTGTTTCTTTTCCTCCCTCCTACCAAATGAGCATCAGTTTCTTTTGAAAGGGGAGAACTTTGTTTTCCTCTGTGGCAGTGTGATTTCCCTTTAAACCCCGAGCTTGCACCCCGGTTTTCTAAATTATCAGCAACTGGGCTGCAACATTTCAATAGCTTTGCTCTACTCATCTCTAAATTAGATGAGCAGAGCCACCATGTGCAGACTGTCATAAGTGCGGTGTTGACAATTAAGTCCTGGTGCCGAGCACTGGAAACCACTGGCTCAAATTAATTACTGCATTTACCATGACTCCTCTCAGTCCCCACACATATAGAACGCCCAGGTCTCTGACAAACACTCCTCACGAGTCACAGCCCACACCAAGCGCCATATTGAAACGAGTCAGGAAGTAGTATGCCACGTGTAAATAACATTGCTTCTGAAATTTTGCAAAGAGACCCCCTATAATAGTAATAGAATCGGGTCAGCCAGAATATAATTTATAGCTGTCTGTGACCTTGAAAAGTCCAGATAATTTCAATCCAAAGCAATAAATGCTCTTGGTTTCGCAGGTGACCCTTAATGTGGATGATGCTGATTGGTCAAAAAACCACCCTGGAGATCCTTGTTGCTTCAGAGACAAATATTGGAACGCGTCCTAAGAATTAATGGCTACAATCCATAAATACAGATTTTTAAAGATCCTTAATTATATAGTGCAACAGAAACGCTGGCATTATACACACAGAACTTACATCAGGGCTTCCGCTAGAGTGTGTATTTATAATTCATATACCCTGCTGCTGGTGCCAGCAGAGCACTTTTCCCATATTATTCTCCACAGCTCTTGAGTAATGCAGTAGCGCTGATTGACTAGAAGCCACTGGTGAAGAAATATCTTACTGGAGATAGTGCAATAAAGCATAAAGGCAAACAGTCTTCACAGCCTTCCGATCCCTGGTTAAGCCGAGTTTTTTTGCTGCTGTGAGTCAAAGTGCCGGAGTGGGAAACCTGTCTCTGTTTAATGACCCTTTGGATTTCAGACACCACATGAAAAAAAAGCTGAAATCTTTCACCCACTCTGCAGAAATGAAAGCAGTCTTTGCTTGTATTGATTCTCAAAAAGCTCACTTCTTCTCCAAATGCATCCTTCCAGTCCATTTGTGTGCGTAGTTTTCTCGCAATCTGCTTGTCCCCACTGCCCTTTCTTTTTGCCTTCTTTTTTTGGACTCCACTGACTTGCGTTCATGTGCTGCATAGATATTAGTTTTCATATTTCTTGCTTTTTCTGGCCTTCACTGGTTCGATGGCTTACTGACCTGGTGCTTTCTCTCTGGTCTTTAATTTTTTCTTCATTTCTCAGATGTCTTGCTCTTAAATTTATTTATTTGTGTACATCCATATTTATGACTTTCACATTTGTGACATGAGCACACCATACTATGTAGTGTTAACTGTGGAGCCAATCATCACTGAATGTTTAGCAATCATTAGAAAAAGAGGTGCTGGTTGCATAAACATCTAACTGCTACAGTGTGGCTGCCATTTTGTATCTCTACTTAGTGGCGAATGGCTTTTAAGACTGCGCTCAGTTGAAATACGAGTTGTCTATCGAAAATAAGGATTGGTGAGATGGATTCCTTGATTTAGTGAAAAGCATTTCTAATTTTCTGTCAAATTTGCAATAATTGTGCAATTGCGTCGCCCTGTTCTGTTATTTTTTTTTTTTGCCATAATCCTGGCTACAAAAGCAAGTGCTTCCGCCTTAGTATTTGGCCAGCCTTTCTGTACCACATTATGTAGCATTTTGTAACTCTTCGTGGCAATCTCTGAGAAAAGAACACACCTATGTTGTTTTAAACGTATATAGTTTATTGCGTGCAAGTTAAATAGTAAGTAATTTGGGTTGTAAAGAGAGTGATTTGAGGTGTGAAGTGAACTATTTTTAATAATTTATGATTACCTTGTAGCAACTTAATTATAAAGAAAAAGATCTGCTCAGAAAAGGGGCTTGTGTCCGAAAAGACCTATGGCTGCTTTCATGGCATCTTTCAGTAAATAATGGACTACATATTTGTATCTCAGAGCACTAATTGACCTTTTGGTGACAATATGTATTTACCTGAAGGTTAAAAAAAATACTATCACTGATCTCCTCTACTTTGCTAGTGCACGACAGTCGCTCCGCATCATGGGACTCCGCTGTAAACTCTGTTTTTTTTGGTCCATAATCTCAAAAGTCACTCCCTTTGCTAAATATCTGTGCAGTTTTATATTTATGCCAGCAAAAAGAGAACCTATGTCGTTTTTATGGAAATGTGGCTTTTATTGTCTGATCAGAATATTTTTATTTTGGTATTTGTGTACTGAACCTGTGTAAGAACCTGTGAGATTCCATCACGTTATTTAGAAGAATCAGCAAAATGGATGTCTAGCCCCACAGTGGATCTACTTAGGATCCAAGTTAAGTTCAGATTTTTTTTATTGAAACAATAAAGGTGTCCGCATACAATACAAAATATTAAATTCTTTCATTACATTGCAATTCCATCTTAAAAGAATTACTCAGATCAGACCGATTAATAGATTAGGAAAAAGTAAAACACTATAAGTGGAGTATGAGCAATAATAGAGTATAAATAGCTTTAGGAAGGTGTGGGAGTTTCAAGGTGGCTTCAGGACCTGCTGTTGGAATGGCTGTGGCAAAGCGTATAGTTTGGCACTTGCATCAATATACATTGTAACAGGTGACCATAAATTTAAGCTTTTCACTGTCAAGTGTATAAGATAAACAAACAAGTTATCTAATCTATGGTTATGACACACAGCATACCACCAAGCTTTATAAGAAACCTTTGTAAAGTCTTTCCAGTTTGTGGTAATTTGCTGAAAAGCAACCGCAATTAACAAATCAATGATTTTGATATTAAACATAGAATTTTCCCAAATATGTGACAAACTTCGTAGAAAACCATGAATAAAGGAAAAAGTAAACTTAGTACCATAAACTTGGTTAATTTGGGACCAAAGTTGTTGCCAAAAAGTAAATACACATGGACAGTAAAATAACATATGGAATAAGTCTGCATTTGGAGATGAGCATGTCCAACAGATGTCTGGTACAGTTGAAAAGGTTTTACTTAAAGTTGCCAGTGTAAATAAAACCCTGTTGTATACGAAGAACAGTGTTTGTGTTACGTTAGCTGCTCTGGAAGATGTACGTAATTTGATCCATATATTTGCCCATATATTTGCCCAGACCAATAAGAGGTCATGAGGTCCCGTTCCCACAGTTTTTCTACTTTAGACTTCGGTCTATCAAGGCTCTTATTTTGTAAATAATTATATATAGTAGAAGCTTTAGGCCGGGATTGAAGCAGAATGTGGAGACGTGAGGAAGTGTCTGTTGTGCTGTGGTGTCAGCTATGGTAGAGAGTCAGGTATATATATCCATCACTGCTTCCCTGAGTAGGTTATATTTATGAATGAATGAT
Source organism: Lissotriton vulgaris (assembly GCF_964263255.1). Taxonomy (NCBI): domain Eukaryota; kingdom Metazoa; phylum Chordata; class Amphibia; order Caudata; family Salamandridae; genus Lissotriton; species Lissotriton vulgaris. Next base: position 846,052,437 of record NC_141694.1, read on the forward strand.
GGGAGAGTGAATGATTTACTCAGTGATACGATTGATAAAAAATCAGGACCTGAGAATAATTGGTGAACCCATGATAGTTCCCGTTGTCTCCAAGACTTCCAATAGAAGGGCTTGTTACGGATGAGCAGGTTTTTGTTATGCCAAATTGGTGAATTAAGTAAGGAGTCTAAAGTAATATAAGTGGAATTAATGGTTGACTCCAGGAGTTTGGAGGTAGTCTTAATTATAGGGGTGGAGAGGGACTGAGGATTTCGTGAAAAGGAAAGGTATTCACAGAAGGAAAAGGGAGATAAAAATAGACCTTCAAGTGAAGTCCAAAGAAGGCATTAATCTGTGGAGTCAAGACCCAAAAGGAACCCCTGGTGGGAGTGTGGAAAAGGGGATTACATTTTTACATGGGACTGAAACGCCCGGTCTTCGAGGCCAGGGGCTGCCCACGAAAACTTTATAAAATATGGAAGAGATGGGCAGACTATAGAGGACTATGGTTGGAACCACCAGTGCAACACAATGCTGATGCAGGACAATTGAACTTAGATCCTGGGTGAAGAGGAGTACACACTGAATGTTTCTTAACATGCTTTTTGTTTGTAGACCAAGTAGACGCTGTGCAGGGGGCTGGGGGGGGGATCCGGGTAGGGGGAGTGGGAGGGAGATGGGAGGGGGGACATAGGAATGTTACTCTATTTTAAACTGTTGCTTGACTTGCCTATATATGATTGTTACTCTCATGCTCACAGCTTCTCCGGTGCCCGGAGAGCTGTGCTTTCTTTGCAACCTCTCAACAACACAATAAAATTTTGTTCTGAAAAAAAAAAAAGACCCAAAAGGAAGCTTGACGCAGAAGGAAAGCTTTCTGATATGCCGGGAAATCTGGGAAGTTAACTCCACCTTCTGATTTGGGTCTAGGTAATTTTAATAAAGACATTCGGGACTTCTTATTACTCCACAGGAAGGAGGAAAGGATAGAGTTAATTTTCTTATGTAGGTTAGCAGGTATAGTAACTGGTATGTTAGAGATAGTATATAAGACTATGGGTGTCAACATCATCTTTATAGTATCTAAGCGTCCCCACCAGGATAGGTGAAGAGGATGCCATTTAAGTAGTTAATTCTGAATTTCTTTTAATACACTTATTCATATACAACGTAACTGTGTCCTATAATGAAAATGTGAAATGTAGTCGTAAATACTTAATATGTCTAGGACTCCACGTAAAATTAGATGCGCTAAAATCTGGTTTAAAAGTATACTTAGTTAAAGGCAAAATCTCACATTTGTCATTATTCAATTTATAGGCAGAAATTAGGGAATAAGACTTCATATCCGCTAAAAAAGCAGGAATTGGCTCTTCAGGTTTTGACTTAAAAAGCAAGATATCATCAGCATAAGCTGCAAGTTTTATGTGAGAACTAGATGTTTGGAAACCATATAAATTTGGATTTTGGTGTAATTTGCACAGGAAGCATTCTAGAGCCAAATTAAAAAGAAAAGGAGAAAGGGGGCACCCCTGTCGTACCCTTCTGCCTAAATCAAAAAAAGGAGAAATTAAGCCATAGGGCATACTGCAGCTCAAGGGTTGGAGTATAGAAGGGATAGCAGAGATGTAAATTTAGGACCAATGCCAAACCATTTGAGGGTGTAAAATAAATAATTCCATTCAACTCTATCAAACACCTTTTCCGCGTCTATGGCTGGTAAGGGATGTTTTAGGTGGGATGATTTAGATAAAACATTAAATAAAAGTCATTTGTTATCTGTTCTAACCCGTCCCTTAACAAAAAACAGATTGATCTTTACCCATGTACGGTAGATAGGAGTCTAAGCGAATGGCTAATGCTTTACAAAAAATTTTGTAATTGATGTTGACTAGGGAAATAGGTCTATAATTTTTACAATATTGGTAATCTTTTCCCTCCTTAGGTATGAGACATATGTTTGCTTCTGAAAATGAGCCAGAGGACCTATTTAGTAAACAAAAAGAATTTACTAGGGTATATAATTTGGGCATTAGGAGCTTAGAAAAGTAAAGATAAAATTCAGCTGTGAAACCGTCTGGACCAGGTGTTTTATCTTTTTTAAGATGAAGGAGAGCTTTCAGAAGTTCTTGTTGTGTTAGGTCTGCTTCCAAAGAGGATAGGTCAACGGGATTACTTTGGGTTTCTTGGATATTATAGAAAAAGTATGATAGTGATTGGTCTGTAGGATGTGTTTCAGATGTATATAAGGATTTATGAAAAAGAGAAAACTCATCCCGTATCTCAGCATCTTTAAATTTAAGATTCAGAACAACTAGAGAACATCCAACCCATACAAACACCCTAGGTTTGTGATGCACCTCCCTCTAAGTAAGAAAAAATATATAAATAGCAAATCCTTACAAAATATCCCTCTGAGTTCTTAACTGAACACAGAGCCTTATGCTCACACTGTGTGCAACTCCACTGCTCCTGCCGTTCCTCTGGGGCGGTTTAGCTAACCAACAAACATTTTACCAACTGTAGGTTGCACCACTCAATATCAAATTCACAATATGAATGTCCATCCAGTGCTGACAGTAATCAAAATTACTGTCAGCACTGGATGGACATTCATAAATTCATTTTTTTGGACTTTGCTATTGAGTGGTGCAACCTATAGTTGGTAAAATCTTTAAATTTAAGAACAGAATGTGCGTCATATATAGATTCAATATTTAATTTATGACAAATTTCTAAATAATTAGCCAATATTTTCCCTGCTTTATTTTTGCCTCCATAAAATTTTACACTAGACTTAAAAAGATACAATGAGGCATTGTCCGTGCATTTTTTGTTGAATTGCAATTTGGCATTTATAAGAGCTGTTAAGCATTCTTTCGAATGTGATGTATAGTACGAATGCTCCAATCTCTTAATGTCAAGAAGATCATTTGTAATTTTGCGTGCTATTTTTCTTTTTTTAGCCACATATCCAATAATGAAATCCCTTCCTGAAGATTTAAAAGCATCCCAAACAGTTGAGAATGACAGAGTCATTGTGATTTATAGCAAAGTACTCATTGAAAAAAGTGACAAAAGAGGCTGCAAAAACTGGATCTAGAAGGAGAGAGTTATTAAAACACCACCTTTCAGGTGTAGGTGACAGGGGCATGGTCTGACAGGAGAATAGGGCCAATTTCTGCATGTGTGAGAGTTTGTGAGATATTATGTGATACAAAAATATAGTCTATTCGTGACTGAGTTTGATGGGCTGGCGAATAAAAAGTCTATTCTCTAGTAATCGGATTACACAAACGCCATACGTCTAGAAGTTTATGCTGAGTTATTGTGTGAACAAAAGATTTATGAGGCTTATTAGGGAGAAAAGAAACTTTGGAACATCTGTCCACAAATGGGTCATAAATCTGATTACAATCGCCAGCCAATATAAAATTATCTTCAACGCAATGAGTACTTAGCTTAGCTATCGTATGCCAAAAAATATTGTCACCACCAGTGGGTGCATAAACATTAAGAGAAACAAGAACACCTTTAAGGGATAATTTGATATTTAACCATCTACCATCTACCATCAACATCCGAGTCTTGTGAAATGAGTAACTGGGAGTGATTTTTGACAAAGTGTCATGACTCCATTGCGTTTGCCATCCCCTTTAGAAAAGAAAACTTCTCCTACCCAACCTCTTCTTAATTTTAAAGATTCAACCTCAGTGAGATGTGTTTGTTGTAGAAAAAAAAACTATATCCAAATTTAATTTAGCTAGATGAGTTAAAATTTGTTGCCGTTTAATAGGAGAATTCAATCCCCTAACGTTCCATAAAATTAATTTTAAAGACATAAAGTTTCAGAAAAAAAGAAAGGTACAAGAAATACAAGAAATATGACCGATAAATCCGACCCAGTGAAACCATCATTGTAAGTATATAAAGAAAAAGGAGGAAGAAAAATATTTAGCGTAGACATAAGAGAAAGAAAGAAGCATAAACCTGATGGGTTTTGCCGAGAGTAAAGGATAGCAATGATAAAACACAGAAAAAGGAGTGTAATAGTTATGTAAAGACAGAAGTACAAGAAAATAGATAATTGCAAGCCTAAAAATAATTTTGAAAGAAAGAACAATACTAATGGAGAAACCTAAAGAGGAAGAGGCAAAGTAAAGCCGAACAAAACAAGAAACAGAAGACAAAACAAATAACATACCTACATAAAGGGAACACGGATGTGGGGGTGGGTAGAACCACATGGAGCAGAATCGTCCATAGAGGTCTGGACTGAACCGGTGGAGAATGACACCATAACGAAAACACAGCTGTAAAATCAAAGAGTAACATTTTAGCACTGTTCCAAATAATGAACGATGAACAAAGAGTATAAGAACAACTAACTTGAATTGAAAACAGTAGAACCAAAACTGAATTATAACACTGTTAAAAGTAAGTTAGAAACAGATCTGCAATATATTAGCACTTTCTTGTACTTAAAGAAACCATAAAAAGACGAATATAAAGATCAAGGAAGTCATGTGATATGTGATGAGGAAGGTCTTGAAGAGTCCATAAGATCTGTATTGTGTGAGTTAATGAAGCTTTGAAGACGTAATTTATAAGAAGTTGTTCTATTATTATAAGTAACTTTAAATAGACAAGGGTGATAAAGACCGTATCTAGCTCCCATGGAGCGCAAATCGGGTCTCTTGTCGAGGAAAGCTTTACACCTGGCTGCTTTAGCCTTGGAGTAATCCTGTGCAAAAAACAGTGACGATCCAGACCAGGAGATCCGTTGGATAGCTTTAACGGCTGACAGTACTTTCATTAAATCTGTGTATTCAAGGAAGTAAAGGATGACCCCTCTTGGCCGTTGTGAAGAAGCGCCATTAGTGGAAGCTCGACCTAATCTGTGGGCACCCTGGATGTTTAACACAGTATCATCTGACGGGTGCAGGATCTTAGCGAGAAACGATTTGAAGAAACCAATGGGATCCATACCTTCGCCCTTTCCACCAGGCAGTATATACGTATGTTGTCCCTTCTGTTGCGATTTTCAAGATCTTCAATCTGCTTTTGAAGTGATGATACTGGTGATTGCATGAACGTGACAGTCTTGTTGGTGTCGGTGAAAGAGGACATAGTATGTTCCACTTTTAAGTCTTGTCGAGTTGAGACCACTTATCGAATAGGACCTGTAATTTGGAATTTGTTTCCTCAACAAAAGGTCTGAGGGCCCTTATCTCTTGTAACAATAACTCTATTGAAACAGGAGACGATGGTTTGGGTGGCGAAAATGGGTCTTTTTTCAAACGCTTTACATTAGACTTCTCTGAGACTGCTGACGTGGGATCCATTGTTGCGCTGTGATCTTCTGAGACCAGTATGCCCGAATCTTCCAGTTTGGAGAGTTCCGAAAAGAGCTTTGAATTTTTAATGAAAGAGCATTTTGGTTTAGTTGCAGTGGGAAGAGAGTCCTTCGTCCTACCCATCAAGTTATGCGGTGAGTACAGTGAGAAATTCAAACAAGCAAATCATAAAGAACAAATATTCTGTCATTGAGGGCCAACAGCACTGGGTAAGTAATGCAGCCAAAGGAATTGTGGTATTATATCATGCTCTATGCACTGATGAAGTACATTTGAAAGTCAGGCTCATAATATTGACCTCAGAGACATAAGCAAATTTAGTGCATGTCATTCATTTTCCTTGAAAACTATATAGAACACAGGAAGGATTTCTTAGCAAAATATTATGCATGAAAAAATATCCTGAAGGTTCTTAAATTCCATGTCAAGGACTTTTTGTTCATCAAGTTGTGTGAAGCTTGAAACACTCCTCAAAATGGCGGTCATATCCAGCTGTCATACAATGCATAGATTAATAAGGCAACCCTGACCGTTTCACCACCTCAAAACTCAAATATAAACATTGGAGTTTCAGTTGTAAGCACAGCAAATTGAAGCGCTCAACAATTTATGACATTTCCGCCGCTTCTGAGGCACAGAAGATCAAACGCAGCAAAAACGGGAGGATAATCAATACAAAATGGCGGGCGCGGTAAAACGACCCCGCACTCAGGCGTTTATCTTCGAAAATAGCCGCTTTATTGCTGTAGAACGGCGAGCAGAGTTGTTTGGAGATAACTGTCGGTTTAGACAAGTATTCCTCCGGTCAGCATCGCGCAGGATAACCCGTAAACAAGGATTCACCGCATCGGTTGAAGGACCCTCACTCGGTCGCCGCCATACTCTTTGGGCGCTAAGCCACGCAACATGTGACCTTATATTTAATGTGAAGGTGCAGTGAGATCAATAGCTTCCAATTTGCAGGCAGGCCAGAGGTTTCTGCTCTTTCACATAGCCTTTGAGGTAAGGTTGGACAGCAGACTCCTCCTCGTGTCAAGCAGTACTCAACTTAAAGAAATACCCAAGCACTGAACAGTAGAGCCCGGCATCTCACAGTGACTCTGTAGGATGTATTACTCCTCAGCAGCATTGTGTCCTTTGTGGAGTAAAGTAATTCACAGATTAATACAGGGGCGCAACTAGACCCAAACTTTCAGGGTGGGGTAACTACGTTTTTTAACAGTGGGAGCGAAGCCATCTTATAGAGCAAGTCACATTAACTCCTTGGGCCCCTGTCGCAGTTAAATGGTGCATTTTAAAACCGATTGGGCCTGTGTGGAATGCCATGCTTGAGTTTTAAGACACTTCAATGCAAATGCAATATTTTAAAATTGGTTGTTTGTCACTATATTGTGTGATAAAACGTTTAATACAGTCCTGCACGATCTCAAGTGCAGGATATAGACTACCTTTATATTGTGATAGTCAATACCCTGCACTCATTGTTACACTACATTAAATACTCTGTGTTGTAGTAGAGCACCTCTAAATTATGGCGAAGTTGATCAGAGCATTTAAAATATTTTACAGTTTAATTTCTGATAACTCCACTTGCACCTCCAGATGTGTTAGAAAATCGGAGCCTGCACATTTCTTAAGTTATTTTCGGCCCACAATCTATTTACCAGCAACAGTTCCTTTAAACTATTTGCTGGAAAATATGTTAATACACAAGATGACTCGCTTTCTGTCTTGCAGAGAATGCCGAAAACCCAGGTTATATAATTTATAGAAAGCTGAATCTGTAATCTCTGGTACCTCCAGCCAAGTTACAGTTTCCCTCGGATATTTTTGGTTTCGATATGCTTGAAATGCAACCCATGTTTGTACAGATGTTGCCCGTAAAACAGCTGATCCAAGCCCCACAGCAAAGAAAAGATACCGAACATGCTTCATGCGCAATGAAGACTGGTAGCAGCAGAAAATAAAGTCGCAATACTGTCTGCAACCAGTAATGAAGAGTAACTCCTCAATATGATTCTGTGAAATGTTGTTTTGCATAGATTTGACTGTTGTCATTTGTATTTCTGGATGTTTGTGGAATAAGAATGGGGGAGGGGCTTCTCAGTAGCGATTTCACAAATTGATTGCAGTAAGAATGGTAGTTGTATACAACTTTCCTCTTAGAGGAGTGGAACTCGTGAGCACTGAATAAATTTTTTTTAAAGCGTTTAGACATACTGTGTGGCAGTGCACTGGGGGAGTGCGCACAATAGTTAGGCCCAGCAATCCTAATCCCAACCTCACTTGCCTTTTGGAGGCGGAGGACTGTCCATTCTCATCTGGAGGTAGGTGCTCCAGACAGTAAATACCTTCACTTCGTGTGTTCTCTTTAAGCACTGCCCTCCTGCCAACATTGTCTTCTTTCTCTAACACTTATAAATCATTGTTTGATACCTGATATCTCCAAACAGATGGTCTTTGTCCTGTCAACAGCATGGTGTGGCGGGTGCTCCCTTCCTACAATTCACCTTCAGCTCTGGTCACGCAGCAAACAATGCAAGTCTAGGGAGAGATCTCGCTGTTTACACTGTGAGGCAAATGTACAGACTTCCAACTCCTGGGGGGTGCGGGGGTCTCTCCTGCCTGTCTTAGTATGTCTTTAACAGTATACCATTTCCTTACTCGGTTATCCCAGGTATTCTCCCTGTCGGCACACTCCTCTAACAATTTCCTTTTCCTGTTTCATTTTATCATCTCCTGACTCCCAGTATTTCTTGTTTTCAAACCCTCCCTATTTGTTGGTTAAATGCCTAAGGGTGGTTACACATGAAGCCCTGTTTCTTTTGTCATGGAGAAGGTCACCCCAACCTCTATGATCCTTATTCCTCCTCCCCTGTGTGGTAGCTCCTACTTTGCTCTTCTGGTCTCCTTTCTTTTTCTTCAGCTCTATCACAACGTCCTTAGTGTATTGAGGTGGCCTTATGGTTGTGTTAATAGCGATAGAAATACGCCACATAACACAGCTTATTCTATGATATTTTCTTTACTTCAAAGCAGTCCTGGTTTGCTGTCACACTGAGTCCTCTTCTCCATCAGCCCTTTAACTGCCCTAATCCTGCTCACTTCAACCCTCCCATTCCATTATTCCCTCACACTTCTCCTGCAGCTTTACTTCCCCTCAACTTCGTATTCCATTCAACCTTTCTCCGATCTTCCATTAAACCACCAGACCACCTAAAACTACTGTCCTGCCATGCTTCCTCAGAGAACCAGGACACAGCAACCCAGTAGTTCTAATTTATTAGTAATTTACTTATTCAAATGCTCCAGCAAGACCAGATCTTTCAAGTGAACTGCAGGTACTTTTTGCTTCCAACACAACCCAAACATTCAGAAACTTGGCTGGCACAACCAACTGGAGGCATAGGTTGGGCATAGGTTGGTAAAAGTTACCGTGTCTGCTGCCAGTGTTCAGCTCAGCTAAATGGCTGTCTGGCCGAGGACTCAGGCCCTAAGATTTCCGCTGCCAGTAATCTGTTAATAGTTTTATGGCCCTGCCAGTGGTCAGCTGAGAGGTGCTTGGCCTGTGGCTGGGCACCTAGGCCTCTGCTACCAGCTGGCAGTGCAGATTTGCCTGACTCGATGGCTGGGGGCATAGGACCTGTGGTGTACCCTGCCACAAGTAAGCTCAAAGATTCATGGTGTCTGGCTAGGAGCTCAATGCCAATCATGCCCACTGTCAGCCCTCAGTTTAGAGATGCACTGCTCTCTGCCTGGGTGCGGAAGGGCCGTGCTGCCCTTTTTGCAAGTGGCAAGCTCAGTGATACATAGCTTTATGATTGGGTGGCTTGTGGTGCCTCTCTGACAGTGCTGTTTCAAATGCTACTACCTAGAATGGGTTTAAAGTGGCCAAGGGTGCAAATTCTAATGTGATGTGTCCGGGCTCTCACCTGTGTTTTTTTATTTCTTTTTATTTTAACGCAGTGCACACCAAACATGGACAGTCTGTGTTCTTGGACTTTGGTTTTTCTGTGGTAGTGCCACATGAAGTGTCCTTTATGCGTATGTAGATGAGCATACCACCATTGCAAACGCTGCTGGCTGTGGTGGAAGCTTGTTTCAGGCATGTTGACTCTTTATGTATTAACATAGGCATGATAGGCGTATTTGAAGAGTGCTTGGTCACCACAAATATGTCTCTTGGTGTTATTCAGTGGACCTCATTTCATTGGCCTTTGAAGAATGAAAGGCTGAATGGATCTGCCAGGATTTGAACTTGTGACCACTCTATCAAACACTGATCATAGGGGCGGGTCATGATGATGTTTTTTGTGCTGTTCTGGAGCACTAGTGACCTAGGACGTCTTTTTGGATCCTTTTGCTTACACAACTTGAAATATCACTTCGTTAGTGTATGTTTTGTGTAACTCAAAGCTATGGAACACAGGGCAGTACTCACATCTTTGATTTTCCAAGCCTGGTATTTGTAAAGCGCAAACTAATCACTGGTAATGGTCTCAAGGCACTTATGGCCATCGGGGAGACTAAGTGAGCTATTGCCCAGAGTCACATAATGCTGCGCTGATCTTCCTCCGGGGCTGGGGCTCGAACAGTGAGCTCCTATGCTCCAGAGTCAGCCGCCCTGGCTTCTGCGCCACACCTCTCCCAGAATATGTACAAACTGAGTGATTTTGTGAGTTAATATGTGCGCTGAAGACACCAAAAAGGGGCCATTTGTGCACCGCCGCAGGGCAGATCACAGCATCATGGTACACCCCCTGGACTGGATGCAGTTGTCTGGAAAACCGCCCCATTCCCAAACTCCTCTCTGCCCTCTTCCTCCTTGAAAATGGTTGGAGATTTACTCCAGTTCTGGCAGGGCTGGACTGGGAACCAAAACCGGCCCTGGCAAAGTCCTCGCCCCCCTCCCCCTCTGGGGGTTGGGGGTTCCGCCAAGCTCTTTGCCTGGACCGGTTTTCTGCCGATTTTGTTACAGGGACGATTTTGCAGCTATGCTGCAAAAAACGGCCCTGTAACCGGCACCCACCCGTGCGGCCCCCGGGGGATTGCCCGGTGCCCCCTACGGCCAGTCCGGGTTTGAGTACAGTACTGGAATAACTCCCCCTTGAACCTATCACCCCCGACTTGCTGAGTGTAGATGAAGGGCTGTCACCCATGCATTATTATTTGACACTTATGATGTGTGTATTGCCCCATCGTGGTGTTAAATTATACTAGTGGTCTAAATGCTGTAAGATCCCTGGGGAGAGCCGCTACAAAGCTTTCGGTCCATGGACAGACTAATTCATTCAGTCTGACTTTACTCCCTGGTACTTCTAACTGATATTATTCTGATAGATCTGATGACTGACGCACATCTACCTCCTGGAATTTATTTGTAATATCGTGGATCAGCACGAAGGAGCTCTGCATGGCCTCTTTCCAACCGGAATTGGAAAAGGGGAGGCGAATGTGCTTGCTGAGAGCACTGTTTTTTTTTCTTTCTTCATTGTACTCTTGCCACGGGTTTCTCACCTCCGAGTTCTCCTCTAAGATGGATTTCTTAAAGGAAAAATTGAAAATCAGCAGTATTGTCAGGGCGCCCCAACACAGCATTCATGTTTGACATTGACAGTGTCCCAGTTTCTTCTTCGATCAGCTCACTATAGCAGTGCTATTTGTCAAAATAGTAAAAACGTGCAAAAGTGACAGTGTTAATGTAATAAAAGGTAATACATAAAATCAGGGGAGTGGGTTTTATCCTGAATTCTCAGGTTCTACTTGTATAATAAACAACTATTCAGTCATACTTCACAGGCAGGCTTCTATAATGTGTGTCAGCCTACAAATAAAGCCGCTCTTGAGGGAAGTGTTGGTTGCATCTCTGCATGAATCAATTTTGGGCCATGAGGGTGTAAGAAAACCCAAGAATAAGAGTATCTGAAAGCAGCTCGGCAGGCAAAGTGTTCCATGCTTTCCTACCGTGATCTGATCCTAACAAAATAGCACTCTAGTAAGCATCAGACTGGTCTGGAATCCTTAACTGTATTTTAAGGTTGCTTTCTAAAGCTGCCTTGACACTGCCTCATAACCCTAGGAAAAGAACAGGACTATGAGAAAGAAAGGTAGGAACATGGGGGGGGGGGGGGGGGGGGGGGGGGAGAGTCAAGGGATGAGATTACGGAATAGAACAATGTTCCTGAACACATTTGAGCTTCACCAACTAGTGAAGTGCTCGTAAATTATAGCAACTTTCTGGAGATGGTAAGGAAATGTATGTGTTTGAGTTTGAAAGGATCCCAGCCTTGAGGTAATTTGGCATGATGGTAGTCTGTTCAAGAGATAATTGGGCTCTGCATAAGGAGCAAGTCCATGACAATCTTCTTCTTTGACAGTTGTTTGACCAAAGACCTTTCTTGCTACCTTTTCGCCAATTGATACATTCACTGGTTGACCCACAATTTGACTGCCTGAAATTAGCATTATGGAATAATAGACACTATCCTTTTTTATCTAGGTGGTCTATCTTTTTCGAAAGCAAAGTCGTCATTTAAGGCGGGGTCCAACATGCATTCTGAAGGCCAAGCCTTGGCTCTGCGACTACCTTGGCTAGGCTTTCAGAGCTAAAGACCTCACCTATTGTTGTCTTGATTTTGGCTCTGATGAAGCATCTATGCCCTTGCTGGGATAAGGTTCTGGCCTTGCATTTAGACATGTTTTGGACATTATGAAGGGTGTATGGTACAGACCCCTATCCATTTCACACAGAATATTGTGGTCATTTGACAGGATGCAAGGATGCTAGTAGTAGAAAATGATGTAGGAGTCCAGGTTCAGTGACAGGATTTAAGTGCATGATTTGTGGGAGGGTGTGAGTGCTGGTGTTTAGGAATGCACATCTAGCGACAGTTATTAAACGGAATGGGAAGCCTTTGACAGACCTGAAAGTTCTAGTGTATTTTACAGTAAACCACTGACATTTCTGGGTTTCTAAGTGATCGGGTTGTGAGAGTAGCCATTTTCTAGGTTTATGGCACACATCAGTCCCTTTGTGGAAGTTGAGGCAAAATTAGGTGGCGTGCTAACATCCAACATTTATTCCTTTTTCACCCATTTTTTTTGCTGTTTTTGGGTTTGAAATTGTCCTGCATTCTCTATTAGGGCCCTTGTTGGATACTAGGAACTACCTTGCACCAATGCCTTTGTACATGTGAACACTGTGCAGTCATCCAGGTACTGGCCTCTGCTGCAGCAAACTAAGATTTGTAGATTACTTGCTCGAGATGGAATTGTTTGGAGGAGGTGATTTGCACCTCAGATAATTGCTACACCTCACAGTAGCCAGTACCCACTTATCTTTTGTTATTTCCACCTTTAGCAAATGGTAAAGCTCCTCACTTAGGCTGGTGGGTAAAATGGAACGAGGAATGGGCAAATCTGTTAACTAGTCTAATTTCACTCACACACACTTCTGGGTCTCCAATGTTCTTCTAATTTGAATAACTAGATATAGTTATATTTACCATTTTGATTTGTAGATTTAATAGTATTTGCTCGGTTATCCAAATTCACTACTCGCCATGCATTTTACTTCTCGAAATAGTAACTTTGTGCGCAGTAAACAAATAGGAGACAGTTTGTGGCCAGTTTCACAGGTGACCAATTTTTGCCTTTTATCAACTTAAGGAATTCCTGCATTTGTGCATTGTATAAAATTGTCTGAATCAGTGCGGCATTGCACATGTGCAAACATTAAGTAACCCATTTAAATGATTGTGACAAAAAAGGCGTATTTACCCATGTGCCTGGTGTTTGAAAAGGCCAGTGGAGAATGACGACGATTCACACACTCCAACAATTTCCTCTGTTTGCAGATTTATGGTACCTGAAAACAAGTTGAGAACTCGCATCTTGACCTGGCAACACTCCTAAAATGTGACACATTGCCCAATAGCACACCCGGCCATGCATTTCTTCCAGATACAAGTTTGTAGCTGGAAATGCTATTAGTAAAGGACAATTTGTGCTTTATCCTTCTACACCCAAATGATTTAGGCGGATGCAACTTCGGTACCTTGCCATACAGCTCTGTGCAGAGTAGCCAACGTATGCAGCTTCAAAACATCCAGTAATGCACCTGTTATTGAGACTTTCATTCATCCACCTGAGATTGCACCCTGCCGAACGTGTTTCTAAGTTGACAATCAATGCCTAGCAATATCAGCAGGGTCTTAATTGTCGGTTTCATGAAACATTTAGCAAAATATATGTTGTACAAACACGGACTTCAAAATCTATATTTTGCACGAATGCATCAGTACAATTTCTTTTTGCCAATGATTAATGCCCTATTGGAGGCTAGAAGCCAGGCTTAGCATATTATATTAGATGAGATGCCAAATCTGTGAGAAAGGGATAAGGTGCAATTAGAAAACTTGCAAGGAGATGCACTTTTTACAGTTCTATAAATCTTAGCAATGAGTATCTCAAACACAACGTATTTTAAGCTTTCGCAAGTAATAACAGGTGGAAGTTAAGATTTCAGTGGGTTTGTGGCATGAGGTAAAAGCAGAAATTAACTCTTGAATTTCATGATTTTAGTGTTTTTGCGGTGTGGCCCCTGTTAAGAAATTAATCAACCTTAACTCTCTTTAAACTTTCGTTTTTAACCCTTTCCTTGCTGCCGACGCACTACCTCCCCAGTGCCGCCTGCGCACGAAAACAACCGCACCGCGGCGGAAGAAATTAATAAACCTTAACTCTCTTTAAACTTTCGTTTTTAACCCTTTCCTTGCTGCCGACGGACATTGGCCGACGGCAGCACTACCTCCCCAGTGCCGCCTGCGCACGAAAACAACCGCACCGCGGCGGAATTACCGCCACGGTTAACGGGTTAAAGGCAACATGGGTTGCAGACATGTTTTTAGTTTGTTTTGGATTTATCTTTTTTACACAAAAAATAATTTTGAAGTCTATTTTCACGCTACCTCCATTGTGAACTGTGGATGAATACTCTGCCAATCACCTCCTTAAACAGAAATTTCCTTGATGGGCCTGGGAAGGAGAGTCCAAGCAAACAGAGTTCCCCAACCTTAAGACTCTTAAAACAAGCAGTTGCAATGCAATAGGTCTTGCTCACTGAAAGTTTAACCTATTGGCGTTGCGTTATTTGCAACCCCAATAGTCAAACTTACTGTAATATTGCATTTCAAATCCTTCTTTTTTTAATCTGAACGGCGCCCTCACTACAGCACTTTCTGCAGTGCAAAATTACTACTTTTTATCCCTTCAACATTTTTTTAAATAAGCAAACTGGTCTACTTTGGTGAAAGTTTCACTTTTCACAAATATTCTGGCACTGTAGTTCGAATCATCATTCGTGTCCCAGCGTCCTATGGCGCCCTCATTCTGCGAATACTGTTGCTTATAGTTCTGTGTGCTGGGAGTTTGAATTTGCCTGCACACCGAGTGCGTTGCTTCGTTAATGCTGGTCGTTGAGATGTGCAGTGTGCTTCCGTGTGTGAACTGGAGATTGTCATACAAAGCCTAGAACAGGCTGCAGCCTGGGTGAGGCCACACTGGTAGGAAGAGTTTAAACCAGCCCTTATGCCAACAGGCGGAATTAATTTTGAACAACGTGTGATGAAACCTACTAAAATCAAGGATGCATTAAACATTTCATTTTTTTGTAGTTAAGCTGCCATGGTCTGGCCGCTTTGCATCGTAGCAAGTAAGGCGTGCCTGGTACCCACCCCAGCAGCACAAGTTCTAACCGACCAGCAAAGCGGAGTCAAAAACGATCCTAAGCTCCATGTTCCGTGCAGGCTTCACAACAAATGCAGCACACCTGCTGCATTGCCGGCCGCTTGTGTGTATTTGCAGCACAATGAGTGCGCTTTCCCTTTAACAAAGGGTGATGTCCCACAAGTGCTGTGTGGGTCTGCAAGCCATTATTTAAGTGAAAGTGCACATAGCGCACTGCAAAGGTGGCCGAGGCGGCATTCCACAAGTGCTGTGTAGGGCTGCAAGCCATTATTAAAGTGAAAGCGCATATCTCATGCTGCATAGGCGTCCCGCGAGTGCTGTGTGGGAGCAGCCATTGTTAAAGTGAAAGCACGCATGACTCACTGCAAATACAAACAAGAAGTGTTGCCATTGCTATGCACTCTTTTGTGCCTACTTGAGCAAGACATGAATTAAGTAAATAGTGCTCACTAACTGCTAATGAAAGCTGGAGTTTAAGGACACATGTAAGAAGGGCTGTCCTTATGGGAGGTAACAACAGAAGAGCGGGAGGTACTAAGGAGGGACTACTAAGCCTATTCACGAATCAAAAGCCATCATTTACAAAGGACAGGAAGAGGAGGAAATTGTAATGCTGGGCGGAAAATGGCTGGAGCTTAAAGTTCATACCTGAATAGAGCATGTCTCGAAGAGACAACGCAATTGCTATCTAAGTGAGGACTAAAAAGAGGAAGAAGGCAAAGGGGAGTGTGTGTACGTGAAGAAAACCTCCATGAATAACGTATTTGCAGATCCAGGCCCTGATTTACTCTAATCATAATAGCCCGTTTGGTATTAAGAGTTGACAGATTATAAATGCTAAGAGCTAATCGCGCGTCAAAGGCAGGTTTAAATTAATCGCTTCTGGTTATTTGGCAGGTCTTCGTGTTTAAATAATAAAACCCCAAGGCATACTTTGGCATTTAAAAGAGAAAATTAATATCGTAATGCTCGAGGTTAGGCAATTTGGTCAGCAGTTATGATTTGTGATTGTATCTGGATGTAGTAATTTTCACAGTTTGTAGTCATGCTGTTACCTTGGCAGTCTGTTAGCTTTCGCCCTATAAAAAGGCATACACTAGCAGAAACCTGATCTATTGTGGGATATCTTTAGTCCAACCCAGTTGGAAACAAGTGGTGCTTTAAACATAGAATCATCGAACATATTTCAGCCACCGTTCTAGTAAAAAGCAAAACATAATTTCCAGTTTTACAGATTATGCAATTATACAGTCATGTAGCTGTTGCAAAACATTAAACAAATAGGACAAAAACATCAGCAATTTTTTTTAAAAAAAGGACCAACGTGTGACACTCTGCAAATAATCTAAACCTATTGCAGACTTTTGAGAGGATGTGTGTAGCTTGTAATGGGGCAGGTAGTAGCTTTTCGGTTGTACGTATGAAAGGCAGGCCTACCCGCTAGCACTGGACTTTTATTTCTTTCCATCTGAATTTTGCCAGTGGTATTTTGTCTGTTAACGTTCAAGTAGCTGCATGCAAGAAGAATTCTAGTGAACTGTAGTTGCCTCAACAAAATCTGTGTTTTTGTTAGTTTCCATAGTTTCATTTGGTGCACGCTATTCCAAGCTCAAAAAAGAAATGCAAGAAAGTCGTGTCATATTAAATATAAAGATTTGCACCTCAACCCACACTTGATGTTGCTTCAGTTCTTGTGTGACACTCATATGATATTTGGGAACCCACACGTGTGACACGATTCTTACCATGCAAAGTGTGGGTCTGTGGTATTGTGTGACATTCCCTGTTTCTAGTTAATTGCCATGCGGTTTTGGAGGAGTTGCTTTCGCGCAATGAACCACTCCACGCATCAGTTTTGCGTAAAAGGCCATTTATTAGGACAGGCATGACAGATTATCAAAACATAACATTATCAACTTATCAACTTTAACAATCCCCCCAACATTCTGCCTTTCAACCGTCATTCACTCACGTGCTCCACCATCCATTCCCAAATCACACCACAACCTCTTTGCATCCCATTCACTTCCCCCTTTCCACTTCCCGACTCCTCGGTCATTTCTGTCCATCGCACTCCCGTCTACCACTCTCTCCCATCCTGCGCCTGTAACCCCCTCCCTGTAAGGGTGATTCTGCCCGTCATGGACTCCCCACCCCTCCCGGTTCCCGGAACGTCTCCCCCTTGCCATCCTGTCCTAAACTGGCACGTTGCCCAACACGGCAACCAGAAAAAACACCGCACCCAAAAACCCTTCTCCTTGTAGGGTGGGCGGGTGGCAAAACCTAACTTTCCCCTGAGGCACCGGGGACAGGAAAGGAAGTCGTTCCCTTCCTGTCCCCCTTAAATAACCTCCTATTTAACCCCTCCCACCCCTGACCTAAACCCCCTACCTCACATCCGCCCGCCGTGTCCTCGCGCGAATACCCCGGGGGAAGACTAGTCTGTCGACCTGCATTCCCCCGGGGGCCGCATCGCGCAATGAACCACTCCACGCATCAGTTTTGCGTAAAAGGCCATTTATTAGGACAGGCATGACAGATTATCAAAACATAACATTATCAACTTATCAACTTTAACAATCCCCCCAACATTCTGCCTTTCAACCGTCATTCACTCACGTGCTCCACCATCCATTCCCAAATCACACCACAACCTCTTTGCATCCCATTCACTTCCCCCTTTCCACTTCCCGACTCCTCGGTCATTTCTGTCCATCGCACTCCCGTCTACCACTCTCTCCCATCCTGCGCCTGTAACCCCCTCCCTGTAAGGGTGATTCTGCCCGTCATGGACTCCCCACCCCTCCCGGTTCCCGCCACCCAGGGAACCCCCGGAGGGCGGTTACCTGCCCCACCAAGCGTGCACCTTTCGAACTCAAACTCTCACGCACCAGATGGACTCGTTCCACAGACCACTAATCAAGTCCCGCAGCTCCATAAGGTAGAATGCATTTCCCATGTGAGAAAGGTGCACGCCGTCGTCCCTGAAAAGAAGAGGTTGTTCCAGCTGGAGCCCGTCATGAGCCAGCACTTTAATCCCTCGATCTGCGCAAAAAAGGCTCATGGCCCTATTCAGTTTCCTGCGGGCCCTTTCCACAGCCGCAGGCTTAAGTGCACCCCTCCAAATCCTTCTTGGCACAAAAGCAGTCCACACAATGCAGGCGCCAGCCAGATTGTTCTTCATAACCTCCAAGTCCCTCTGCATCAAATAGGTCAATGACACCCCCGATTGTCTCACCAAATCATTTTCCCCCAGGTGAATGATGATCAAATCCGGGCAGCCCAGCTGCGACACTTTCTTTGTCAGCCAAGGTAACAGTTCACCCCATCTCATCCCGCTCTTACCCCACCAATGCACTTCATGATGGCTGCTCCTCAGGCCCAGGCTACGACCGTACACCTGCCTGGCAGCATACCTCGAAGCCCAATGAACAAACGAGTGTCCCACGATCCAAGTGACCGTCTTGGCCCCTGGCCCCCGAACGCAACCTACGAAGAAAAAGGTATTAATACCAAGGCAGACAAGAAACTACGCCAAGCAGCGTCGCCGTCCAAGCGTAGCGCTCCCTCCCCTACTTACGCACGTAGCGTTCGCAGCACCGCGACCTCCAGCGACCAATCCTCCTGATCTCCTCCCATGACCAACCCAAACCCGCCGCTGCAGTAGCCGCCCCAATTCGAAAGGAATGCGTGCCAAAACGGGCCGGGTCCCTACCCAGCCTCCGCAAAGCCATTCGCAGCACAGCCAACAACTGACTCGACGTCAAACGCTTCTGTGACACATGCACAAAAATCTCCCCCTCTGTCCGCTGCACTTTCTGCTGAAAACACAGCCACTCCCTCACCGGACACACACCCGCACACCCACTCACCGACAACCACACCCATTTACCCCGACCCAGCTGATCAGTCTTGGACCGCCCCAACCAAATGCCCAGACGAAGCCCGTCCACCCGCACATCATCAAACAGCCTACCCGGAGCCCCCCGCGCCCCAAGCAGCTCAGACACCCGAAATGCTCCAAAAAACATCCAGATCATGCATAGGCGAAAAAGCGCCAATTCCCTTTCATCATAGCAACAAAAACCCAATTCCTGTAAAATCAACTTCAAAAGGTCAAACGTGACCGCCTCCCTGGGCAACTCCCCGCCCCCCAACTCAGCCCGCACCCGCCCCCAACCCTTCAACATTCTGCTCAGTAAATCCGAACTAGCCGGATCAAAACCCAAGTACAACAAGCAGTAAAAAGACACACCCGCCAACTTGCCAGCAATCGTTGTCTGTGATAGCCCTTTATCCATGCAGTCCAGCACAAAGCGCACAACCCGCCTCTCGCACTCGTCTCTCGGCAAACCCAACACCCCAGCTCCCAGACCCACAGACTCGCCAAACTCATTCCAAGCCAACCTGTACGCCCGCCTGGTAGACACCGCCAGCGACCGTTCCACCAACCCCACCACTCTCACTCCCCCCACGCCCAGATACCCTCCGGCACCTTGGTCTTGCAAGCCTCCGCTCCCGGCGCCAACTCTCTGAAGCGCAGCCACTGCGAACGAGATAACGCATCAGCAATTTCGTTACTCGCGCCAGGCACATGTTGCGCGCGAAACAGCACATTGTAACGCAGACATAGCAGCATGAAACTTCGCAGCAAGCGCAGCACCCTCACATCTCTCGCTTTCTGGTTGTTGACCAAGTCCACCACCGTCATATTGTCCACGTGAAACAACACAGACCTGTTCATGAATTCCGGGCCCCACACCAGCAACGCCACCAACAAGGGAAAGAACTCCAGGAAAGCAATGCTCCTGCCCTGCCGCAGCCAATGATCCGGCCATCGTTCTGCGCACCAGCGACCGTCCCAGAAAATTCCAAAACCAGCCGCCCCTGCTGCATCCGAGTAGAGCTGAACCTGCCACACCATCTTGTCACGCGCAAAATCCAGCGACACACCATTGAAATCCTCGAGAAAGACCAGCCACACCCGCAAGTCCGACCGGACCCCCAGCGTGATCCTGACCCTGTGATGTGGGAGGGCCACGCCCGACATGGCCATGCCGAGTCGCCTACAGAAAGTCCTCCCCGCCCTCACCACTCTACAGGCAAAGTTCAACAAACCCAGCAAGCGCTGCACAGATCTCAAATCCAGCTTCTGCACCGCAATCGCACTCCTCAAAGCCTCCTGCATCTCAACCACCTTCCCCGCCGGCAAGCGCGCCCGCCAAGCCACCGAATCCAATTCAATTCCGAGGAACGTCAGACAACAACTGGGCCCCGCAGTCTTCTCCGGCGCCAAAGGCACCCCAAAATCCGCAGCCAACAGCTGAAACTGCCTCAGTGCCTGACCACAATCACCCGAACGTCCAGAACCCACAAACAGAAAATCATCCAGATAGTGAGACACCAGCCGGTGCCCACTGCGGTCCACAAAGGCCCACTGCAAAAAAGAGCTAAAAGTCTCGAAGAGCGCGCAGGAAATCGCACAACCCATCGGCAGCACCATGTCCACAAAAATGGCCCCATCAAACTGCATACCCAGGAGAGAGAAATCCGCCGGATGAATGGGAAGAAGCCGAAAGGCCGACTTGATGTCACACTTGGCCATCTCCGCCCCCCTCCCACACAACCGCACCAACCCAATGGCATCATCCACCGAAGCATACAACACCTTCGAGTCCTCCTCAGCAATGAAATCATTCACCGACCCGCCTTCCGGCCAGGACAAATGATGGATCAACCGGTACTCCCCCTGCTCCTTCTTGGGCACTACTCCCAACGGTGACACGATGAGATCCGCCAAGGGCCACTCCGAGAAAGGACCCGCAATCCTGCCCTCCGACACCTCCTTCTCCAATTTACACGCCACCACCCCCGGCAACTCCTTAGCTGACCGCAAGTTCTCAGCCCACCGCCTCTCCCTGGGCCCCTGATAGCCAATCCGAAATCCTTCCACAAACCCCCAGTACAGTCGCAATGCCGCCTCCTTATCAGGGTACCGGGAGAGCCATGGACCCATGGCCTCCACTTTAACCGGAGTACGGGCCCTTTGGCCCAGGCTGCCCCCTACCCTTGGCAAATTTCCACTGTTCTGACGGCGAAGCCAGGGTGAGGCACTGCGTGACCGGGTGGCGTCCCCCACACTTAGAACACTCATGCTTGAACTTACAGGAGGGGCGATTGCAGAAACCTCTGTTAAACCCCCAGCATGCTCCCGAAGCGACCGGCTTGTATTGCTGACCCGCTGACCCGGACCACACGGGCTGGGCCCCATGACCACTTGTGGCACCATGGCTACCCGCCCCAGAGTGGGCGGGACGCTGCTGAAAAGACCGATACGTGACCGGGAGACCGCTGGCCGTATGAGTAGACGCCGCCGCCTGCGTCGAGGACATCCACTGGAGCCACAGCTCCTGATCCACATCCCCCCATGGCTTATCCGGGTTAACACTGACCCGAGCCCTGAACTCCTCGTCATAGCTCAACCAAGCGAAACCCCCGAAGTGCATCTGTGCCTTCCTTATCACGTCCATGTACTTAAACAAAGCGATAGCCCGATCCCCATGCTTCTCGCAATAGATACTCGCATAAATCAGAAAGGCAGAAGTCCAATTCTCCATAGTAACCGGAACCCTCGGCCGCCTAGTCAGCTCCCATTCCTCCTCCTTAGACCCCTCCTTCGCCTGGACCTCCCTGTGCAACAGCTTGAACACATCCACATACTCATGTTTCCAAATCCTTGCCCTCGTCTTCTCCGACAAATGAGACCCCAGAGGCACACCCAGCCCCATGTATGGCAACTTCTTCCTCAGTTTCTCCACCCCGGACACACCCTCCAGATCTTCCACCTTGTCTGTCTGCGCACCGGCCGTCGCGACCTGCTTGCCCCCAACAGCCTTCACCGGCTCCCCATCACCTAGGGCTCCAGCCCGCACAGACCCATCCCCCACCCCCACCGACCGGCAGGGCTTCTTCCTCCCCCCGCTCCCCCCATCCAGCCAGGCGTCCCACCAAGAGCCCTCACCTGACAAAGTTGCAGGAGCCCCACGCTCCTGTCGCCGTGCGTCCGCCGGCCTCGACATCCCGCTGGTGGCCCGACCGGCGCCATCTCGTGCCTCCTGAGAAGCACCAACCTTGGTAGCTGCCCCTTTAGCCCTGCACACTCGCTCAGGCTCACGCAACTCACCCTCTTCCAACTCATCCTCATCCTCCTCGTAATCCAACCATTCATCTTGGACATCCAGCGGCACAACCTCAGTCACGACTCGTTTAGCACCCTTCCCTTTCATACCAGGCGTAAATTCACACTCCAACAAGGTCGGTGCCCGCTCCCTCGGTGGAGGGCAGGCCGCCGCGGACCCCCCTGCATCTTCGTCCCGGCGTTTGGAGGCCGTTTTGCGCCCCGCCGGCCCACCCCGGCCTCTGCCAGCCGACCCTGCTGGCTTGCCCCCCCCCCCCCCCGAGCCGTATGCGCTCGAGGAGGCCCCGGTGCCACCAGGTCTCTGATCCGTCAAGGCAGTCCCTGCAGACTCCACCCACACCCACTGGCCGCGTGCCCCAGGAGCCCCCCTACCACGGCCAACGGCCGACACCCCGCCTCGCCCTGATGCCTGGGCCCCATTGCCCACAGGCACCCCACCCAACTTCTCCTCCCGGGCGTCACACAGGCGCTGCCACTCCCTTTCATACTCCTCAATGACCCGCCGCTGGTCCCTCGCCCTCTCCTCCTCTGTCATCCGGGCCCAACGTTCAAACATGTGTGTCTGCCCCGGCCCTCCCTTCCCGCTCCCGAGCCCGGGTGCCACAGCCCCACCCGCACCGCGTCCTGCCCCACCCCGCTGCTGTACCTTGGCGGGGCCCTTGCCCTTCGAACCCTGGGACCCCCCGCCTCCCTTACGCCCCCTGGACAGGTCGACCGGCTGCTCCTCAGCCGAGAAACTAGCCTCCCCCCCAGACTCCTCGCCCGACAGCAAGAGGGCAAAATCGCCCCCAGCCGCCACCTCCCACTCCTCAGGGTCCTCCCCCCCACTGCCAGCACCGCTCCCCCCGTACCCAGACACCTGCACTTGCTCAACCGCCCCCAGCTCGGGGCCCCCCGCCTCCCCAAACCCCTCCTGGACCAAGTCCCCCGTAGCCCCAGCCTCAGCCGGGAGAACCAGACTGCCCCCTCCCGCCTTCGGAAGCTCTTGAACCTTTTTGGCCTTCCCCTTCTTGTTCCCTCCATCCCTTGACCCAGCAGGCTCATCCTTGCAGGCAGCTACCACAGCTGCCACCCCCGCCGACGCAGCCCTGGGCGTGCGGGTCATGCCCACCCAAGCCTGGTCCAGCACCCCTGGCTGGAGGAGATCAGCCCTCCCAGCCCTGCCAAGAACTAACAAAGCAGCCCTAACTGCCTCTGCATCAGGAACAGCCATTGCGAAAAACGGGCCAAAAACACCCTCCGCGAGATGCGTGAGGATCGGCACCCGACCTAAACGTCCGCGAGATGCGTGACGTTCGGCACCCTCCGCTCGCCGCCCGGAGCTCCCGCTCCGAGAATGAATGAAAACCGCTAAATCACCCTCTGCCTAACCGCGCCGCGGAAACTGACCTGCACAGCACGTCGCCCTGGGACACCAGGGAAACGGACCCGTCCCAAATCACACACCGCCTAACTAAGTCACACACCGCCTAACACAAAACCTAACTTTCCCCTGAGGCACCGGGGACAGGAAAGGAAGTCGTTCCCTTCCTGTCCCCCTTAAATAACCTCCTATTTAACCCCTCCCACCCCTGACCTAAACCCCCTACCTCACATCCGCCCGCCGTGTCCTCGCGCGAATACCCCGGGGGAAGACTAGTCTGTCGACCTGCATTCCCCCGGGGGCCGCAATTTCCAAATGGGTGTGACATTCCCTGTTTCTACTTAATTGCCATGCGGTTTTGGAGGAGTTGCTTATTTCCAAATGGGTACAAAAAATTCTATTGTTTCTGACATTGTCATACAATTTCATGACATTGCAGGTACTCACAGTTTATCAAGAGAGGCAAGTGTCCTGCCTTTATTTTCTCAATTTTGTCAACTTTTCAGAGACATTTTTTACTCTTTGCACCAGTGTTTCCAAAACTTTTCTCCAGTTTTTCATCTCTTCACTAGAATAATCTGCTTTTAGAGAAGACTTATCAAAATTACTTTCCAAAGTGTGTGATGCAGCTATTTACATTTATGATGTGTTGAAAATACAACTTCAGAATCTGTATTTCCTTTTCTTTATTTCTTTGTACAATCGTTCCTTGGAGCATACTCCTTGTGCTTTGGAAACGTCTTGCTACTCGGAGTAATGACACAGTAGCATGACTGATAGCGAGGACGGACTTTGATCGCTTAGCCCAGGTGTTTGGAGGTTTCCTTCCTAAAGATCTAGGCGCCAAGTTCTCTTGCACAAGACCGCTCTCTTCAGAAATAAATATTTCTTCTATTTGAGAGGGCTCATACGTAGAGCACTGTATTCAATTAACACCACTTATAAAGTCCTTCCAGTAGATCTAGAAAGAGCTTCTGTAGAGCTCTATAAAATTATGTAAGCAGGTGTACAAAACGGTTTTCTCAATTTTTAGTTAATATTCTAATCTATAGGCTCACACAGTCAAAGATTATATGGATGGTATTAAAGTGACACAATTGTTTCCCTGAAAATAATGTAAGATATGGAAAGGCGGAGGCTGTTGCCATGCATCCATAATTTACCACTGCTGCTTTTATTGATAATGGGCACCTTCACCTGCTGGGGTGGAATATTTGGTGTATGAATCAAGTTGAGTATAGGTTTATACTGAACCAAGGATATGCTGAATGGAATGTTTTGCGTGTTAGTTTTAAGCGGTGCATAAGTGTTTGTAAATGCAGAAATCAATAGTAGGTCAATATGGTATCAAGATTACAAAAATCGCTGACTTTGTTTTATACAAAATAGATGGCATAATCCAAATAAGGAATATTTTGCTGGTACGTTTACTAAGGGCGTCACAAGACATCATCGGTCCACCTAGAAAGAACAGAAGTAATATTGAATAGATGTGTGGTTCTTGCTCGTATGACTTGAGGCGCTTGGTCATTCATCTTTGATATTTTTCAAATTTTCTAGCACTGTTTTCTGATGTTATTACCGATGCCATCACTAATTTTACACCTGTGCCTTTGTCTCGTGCCCTCACAAATTTGTGTTCAATAACTTGACTGCCCATAACTGCTAATGGTTCATGAATGTGTTTTCCATTGAATACTTTTTTTGTTTATAAATGTTTATTTAGTTCATAGCACAGCCCGTAAACATACAATAAAAAATAAAATAATATATTGTTTAATAACACAATATTTAAAATGAAGATGGCCAGAAATGACTTGCTATTCTTTATATAACTAGCCCTTGATTTTGTTTCGAGGGGGAACAGTCTGTTCTTGGAAAGTGACTTCTGTAACACATTACTTGATCCACTTCAAGTTTGTGTCTTGCACAATTCAAGTGAACTATGGTAATTCTTGGTTTATCGCTGCTATAGGTTGTTCCTGCTACTCAATAGCATTGTTCTCCATCCCTTCTATTCTACGATATACCATACGATGACAGATTACATTGTAGGTCTATTGTTCATGGAAAGTTGAAGAGGCCTGCCTGTATTTTTTGACGACCTAATCTTGCAGAAGGGCCAGTTATAAATATTGAGGTGTTGTTTTAAAAATGATAGGTGAGGTGATGTTTACTGAGAAGGGCTTCACTCAAGAATTGAAAGAAACAAGAGATGACTGGTCAAGCACATGCAAGGTAAGGGCATGGGTGGCTTCACAATACGCATCTGTGTGGTAAGTTCTCATGGCATTCCACATGCCCTGCTCTTATTTTACTAACAAAGGGAGAAACTACAAAGTGAAGAGTGTTGCTGTGGATTGTAATTGAAAGAGAGGAGTCCATGAGAACTGTAAACAAAATGAGCTGGAGGTTAGGGCAAGGCATTGGGCCTTGCAAGGGCAGAGTGAGTCTCCTTGTAGACGGAAATTGGACAGAAGTTAGAGTGGATAGGAAGAATTGACTAATTAGGAGAAGGAACTAGATTTCAAGACTGTTGAATGGAATGAGAAGAGGATAAAGTCCAACGTTTGGATATTCGGGTTCT
Source organism: Lissotriton vulgaris (assembly GCF_964263255.1). Lineage (NCBI taxonomy): Eukaryota > Metazoa > Chordata > Amphibia > Caudata > Salamandridae > Lissotriton > Lissotriton vulgaris. The sequence goes on from NC_141694.1 coordinate 846,078,668, forward strand.
ACTAATCATCTTCAGTATAGTAGATTTCCTGACTACAGAAAAATTAAGTACACAGTGTGATTACATCACAATGAAAATACAAGTGGTTATTATTTAGTTTGATCAATCACAATTTGAATAGTTAGGCAGTGTTGAGGTGAAGGAGTATGGAACCTTTGTGTTTTTGTGGTCATGACAATTTTGCTTCGTTTTGTATTTACAGGAAGTTGATGCAGGCTTTATAACACCTTGACTGCTGCCCAGATTTATCACCAGTGCTGACCCCTAATGTTAATAGGTGTGGTCATGACGGAATGGTTCCGTCATGAGCACAGCTCAACCGATGCTCATGACGGAACCATTCCGTCATGAGCATCGAAGGGGTTAAGACTGGTGTAGGGAGTTGGCTTGCAGTATCCTTGATTTGTTCTCCCTTTTTGGGTGGCAGGAGTTTTCCCTTGTTTGAAGGCAATGTGCCTGCTTTTAAATAACACTAGACCACACATGTGCTCCATTGGAGTGTAAATGGGCAGTCTTTGGTGAGTGAGATTCAGGCAAGTTGGGATCTGTGAATTTTTCATGAAACAATGTGAGGTTTGGAGGAACACTGATCTGATCCTTACATAGAATAGTTAAGGGAACATGTTCAGATGCACATTATTTCTATTGAACTGTTCTCTTGTTTGTTTTTCTAATTAAAAAATCCCCCATAAGAAGGTATACAAACGGCTAATTAGTGTGTTGAAGACCAGCCCCAGGAAGATCAGTTCATAATGTGAGTGCAACCTATAGAGGTGGGCGAACCTTGCTCTGGCTCAGCTCGAGATCCTGTTGGAACTTCGAGCCCATAACGAGCCGAGCTTTCATGTGGCTTCTGCCTGCTTTCCTCCCTCTACAGTGGATGTACCGTTCTATCCAGAGTTGCTGACTTATGGACTGGGGAACCAGGTTTGAGCATCGGCACTGACTGAACATCATGTGATTCTAGGCTAATCACTTACTATCCCTGTGCAGTGAAAATATGAATGTGACCTTGTGTAATGTGACTTTTTAATATCAAAGCTTCCACATGCCAGTACACCTTTTTTGAATTTTGAAGAGAATGTCATATTTCACGTTGTATTTGTTGTATGATTTACAAAGCAAACATTTCCGGGTCTCAGCTCGTGCACGGGATCTAAGATTCGAGTCGGACCCTTGGCTCGGCTCTACCTATTAATTTATAGGCTTGCCCACTACTAGTATTCTAGAGTAGGCTGAGACCGATTTACACATTGTGTCTTCATCCGCCTTGGTATTCCTAAGGGTATTGGATTAATTGAGCCTGCTTATGTTTAGCATCGGACGTCAGCTCTCTAATATTAGTTTAAAATTAGTATCAGGCTTGCATGCTTTACTCTCTCCAGCCTTATAAATCAGTACGTTTTAGCTCTGTCCAAACTTAGAAGTAGTGACGCATGTCCTTACCAATGTTCAGTTCCTCTATAAAAATGATATGCATAAAGATTGACTACGGATCACTTCATATCCATGTCTCGTACTTTATGGAAAACTGCTTCAGCTCTCCAAGGTACTTCAGGAATCGTGAGCATCCATAGATAGGGGTTCCAGTGGTTCCACCCCTGATAGATTTTCAGGATAACCATTGATTAAGTCCAACATTCTCTTTGGTTTAAATTGTCAGCAGATTGATTTTATTTGGATATCATACAAAGCTGTCATGTGTCCAGCCTTCTTTGACTTACATTGATGTATAATCATTTAGTTCTGTGCAAAATAAAGTTCCTTGTTTTCTAAGAATTTTGTTTTCTCTGTACACTTTGCTTGCAGTAGATGGTAGATGATGTAATAAATGAGTAAGGTGGAATGTAGTGCTTTACACAAATAACAATAGATATATATTTTAAATGTTATGTGGCACTGATATTCGTTTTTGGACCAGAACTTACTGATGTTGAACTTCCTTTTAAATTTGATTCCACGCCAATTTATATTATTACTCAGAAAAATACTGCACAATACCTTTTGTTCTGGCATACGTTCCGCTGTAATTTCCAAAGGGCTTATTGTATGTTGGCAGGCTTCAACATGCACTTTACATTGGATACAACCTTCTGCTCTAATTGAAATGTTGAGTACTGCCAAGAGTAAAATAGTTATTTATATAGATTCGGAAATTGGTGGTAAGAACGCATGTGTGTAACTGACTGCAAATCCTATGAATGACAGCTTCTTACCTGAAAAAGGCCCTACGGCCAAGTGCAATCTGTATAACACAAATATGTGCGCTTTCTGTTTCCGCAGGCAGAGCAATTTCCCTGGCACGAATCAGAGTGGGATGATGGGCTCCAACTCACCGTACAGCCAATCCATGAATAACAACTCTAGCATGATGAACCAGCAAGGCTCCCCATACAGCATGGCAGCAGCCATGGTGAACAACTCAGCAGGTAATGGTGAAAATTGATTTTTGCACCAGGGATTAATCGTGTAAACCTGCTGGGACGGTATCAGCCACTTGATCATAAAAAGAGATTACCAATAACCCAGTGCTAAATTAAAAGCAGTTCCTGCTTCTGGTATATGCATTTTAATTTATTATTGTGTGGCTATTTGCTATGTTTGACACCGGGTAACTGGTGCTGTATAGAGTACCTATATAACTATAAATCAAAACGCAGTGCTTAGAAGTCAATAGCTCTGACTGGGACTATCTGGTCACGCTTGACCTGGGCAAATCCAAAAGTTCAGTACGACCGCGATGAAGCGCAGGCCGGATCCTGGAGTCATGCAGCCCATCTGACAGTACCTTCGATGTGTCGTTGCTTGGGTACGATGCGTTGAAATACGGAGGTAATGCGTCGCTGTTGCAAGCGAAGCATTGGTTCCAAAATGGGGCAAAGTTGTTGATGCATCGATGTCAAGAGCGCTGTGTGTCAGTTCGGAGGCATCATTTTCAAACTGCTGGGCTGAAGGCGATGCATCAATTAGAAACCACGCTCGCCCAGGAATGTTTTGGAGTTTGGGACGGAGCATTGCAGATGTTAGCTATGCCTTGTCAAAGACTCACACAATGATGGTGATTGGTAGGCGCTGCGTCGGTAAAGTCAGGGCTGCGTTGTAAGTCAAGGTTGCACCTGGTGAGTGGTGTCCACACTTTTATGCAGGCAGCGGCGATGCTTTGATTTTGCAGGGAATGCGCCGGTTGTGAACAACACTTTGGTGTTGATGCGTTGGTTTCTTGGGTTGCAATACCAAATACCCACTTTCAAGCAGGACTAGATTTGGCACCACTTAGAAGAGGAGGACTCACAGCCGAGGAGCCCAGGTGCTGATAGCAAGATGCAGGTCAAGGTTTTGATATCCCTGAGACTTCTGTACCAGGCGGCTAGCCCAAACAAGCCCTTGGAGAACCTATGGGATTAGAGAATAAAGTTCAATCCGCTCACTGCCAGGCAAGAAGCAGCAGGCCAACACAGAAAAGCAAGCAGCAAAGTGACAGTCCCTCCTGGCAGCACAACTGCTCTTCTTCCTGGCATTATGTCCTCAGTCCAGAAGTGTTCTGAGTATATGGTGTCAGAGGTTCAGTACTTATACCCATTTTAGCCTTTGAATCAGGGAGACTTCAAAGAAAGTTCTTTGTAGTGCACAAGACCCCTGCCCTTGCTCCAGACACACTACAGGGGTGTATGCATCTCTTTGTGTAGGGACAGGCATACCCCTATTCAGGTGCAAGTATCAGCTTCTCCCTCTCACTGTAGCTCAGGAAAACCCATCAGCCTAGTGATGGGCCATTAGTTACTGCAGGCCACTCCTCCGCTCCCTTTTTGTGTGACTGTCTAAAGCTGGCATCCAACCCAGACATGTAATGCCAACTTTCTAAAAGTGCCATTTTCAGACCTGCAATTTAAAAACCAACTTCACTAAAAATGTGTTTTTAAATTGTGAATCCAGAGACACCAAACTTACTCTTTCTATATTTTCACAATTGAAAGTTACACGTGTAAAGGGTTACAAGGCAGCTCCAATGCTAACCTATGGGAGAGATGGACTTTGCTATAGTGAAAAACGAAGTTAGCAGTTTTTCTCTACCAGGACATGTAAAACTCCAAAGTACATGTCCCACTTTTTAAATACTCTGCACCCTGCCCATTGGACTACCTAGGGCCTACCTTAGGAGTGACATATATAATAGAAGAAGGTTGGGCCTGGCAAGTAGGTGAACTTGCCAGGTCAACATGGCAGTTTAAAACTGCCCACACAGGCTCTACAGTAACAGGCCTTGGAGACAGACAGGTACTGATGAAACGGAAAGTATTTAAAAGCAGCCTTTCATAACTATTATCAATACAGGCCAGAAGTCTCTCCATTCCAGCAACGTTCATAAGAGAAGAATAATATCTTACAGAGCTTTCCTGTAATTCAGTTCTGCCTCTTTCTGCATGCCACCCAATTAGAAACATCTGGATCAGCCATTCCTTATACTCCTTCACATGTTTGCAAAGAGATGAGGGGAACCACTTGCTAATCTGGAATTTCTAATATAGATGTTACACTTCTCAGTCAATCATTTCCCTGCTAACCCGTTGACCGCGGCGCGAATTCCGCCACGGTGCGGGCGAAATAATAAGTGGGCGTGATTCGACGGCCCCCGGGGTATCCTCTGCAAACGCCCACTGTGACGTTGGACGGCCGGGGCATGGAACGGGTTAAGACGGTGCTTATTTACATTATGGAGAAAACCATGACATCACAGTGCTCATATCACCTAGAGCCAGCTCCTTTTCTCTGTAGATTCAATCAGCAACAGAGTAACCCCAGTTTCCTACACCGTAAACCGCAGAGGGTTTTTGACTTTAGCTGTAGTAATCCTCTGCATTAAAGGTTTCTGCTCAAGTCTGTGTAATACACATAACTGGAACCAGTAAACGTAAGGATTGAACCTGTCTTAATCTGCCTTTCAACACTTGGACAGTGGACTCAATCCTGGCAATGAGAGTACTGCGAAGGTGAACCTGAATAGTCCATTAAGTTATGAGGGAGAGCACGGCAGGACTGAGAATGCAAACAAGCCCTGGCAATTAAGTCAGACCGGCCCTCCTATGGGGGTGCTGGTGGGAAACACTGCTGCTGCTTTTGTTATTTTGTTACAAGGAGCTGATATTGCAGCACTGCTGCAAAACCGGTCTCCAGTACTAAAAAAACAGCCCCCACTGTTCCAAAAGCGCCCCCACCCTTCCAGCCCACCTGGAAAAAGCCTAGTACATGCGTTGGTCAGTCCGGCCCTGAGGGAGACTACACAGCCACCAGTGCGATCGTACCATCAGACAGTCCTGTAAGTAAAGCAGCTCCATAGCATAGATGAAGAAGCCGCTCTGGACGTACAGGAAGTGAAAGTCACTGCAAAACTACCGTATTTAAGGGCAGTTACTACTACGCAGGTAGAGGGTGCTTAGTGTTCCAGGCTCACTGTGGATCTTACTGCAATTAAACTTTAGCTGTCTCTTGCCCATTGGAGCTGTTGGTCTGACCCCCTAAATCAGTCAGGAAGCATCAGCAGTCCATTGCTGGCCTGTCAACCAGGATGGAGGTAGGGGATGTAAGACCTTTTGCGTCCCAAGGTTTATTTTTATTTTCTGTTTTGATACGGCAAGCTCTCTCATGAAACCGGTGTCAGTGTGCTTATCACAGAACAAGTGTTGGGAAACAAGCTTCTCCGTGCAAAGAAAATTAAACAATAGCAAGTGATCAGATCGAACCTGGCTCATGGACTAGTTAACTAATAAGATCACTGATTTTGGGTTGGATTAGAACATTTAAAAAAAGAAATAAAGAAGCAGGGAACACTGACAGATTAAATGTGTTTTATCTCTACTGATGACTGATGATATCCCGAAACATGTGTCGAGAGATTTACAGCACTAACCTGCACCAACTTTGGTGGAATACTCCAAGAAATATTCCACGAAGCATGTAACATGAATTGCATTTACCATAATGCTCAGGGGCGAACTGTGCTGGGAGGTGAAGCAGTGTGCTCCTACCCCTTCCTGACAGTAAGATGCTGGGCTAGTCATTAAAAAGTGAGTTGTGTTTTTTGCTGAGCCTGCAAAGGGGGAGTTGAAAGTGAGGCTAGAGGTGACTTAAGCTGCCCCTCTTATAGGTCACGTTTCTATAGGGCCTGATTTCGGAACTACTGAATGTTACCTATTTGTTTTTAATGTGAGAGTGGGGACCTTGCATTCTCCCTTACTCTAGAGCATGTCCTGCATACTGTCCTTTCATGTGCATACAAATTGAGAGCATCTAATTGCTGCAACCAGTGATTGTTTGGATCTATTTAAATTACATTTATCAGGGTCACTGGTGCTCACCCTTCCACGTGCAGATAGGGCAGCTTATTTGAAAGAGTTTTGTATCTGAACGTATGTTGCTGGTGAAGGTAGCAACATGCGGGTGCCTGCCAAGACTCATTGTGGTGTGTCTGTAAAGAAAGAGTCTACACTGCTTGTCGTGAATGATGGGCATGGATAGGGGCAGGAATAACCCAAAGCTATATGGACCGATTCCTCTCACAGATTCTTCTGTCAAGATAACTGGGAGAGGGTTACAGCTTCAGCCCTTGACAGACAAACAGCGTATTCTGATGGACGTAACATGGCCTCAGACCTTGGTTAGCCACTGTAGATCAATTTATTTGTCAACATCTTATATCCATGAAACAAGCGAAAGAACAAAAAGGGACTTTAAAATTGGTCTAGATGGATCTTAGTACATCTTTTGATAGTAAACAATCTCAAATAATAAAAAATTATGTCCGGTTTAGAGGTTGTGACACAGTTAATAAGAACATGACCACCAAGGTTCACTATAGCCCAGATGAGTTAATATACAGAATCTTTCTTATCTAGAAGAGGTGTGCACAATAATTGTATCCTGGCCCCTACCTATATTTTCCTGTATATTAACCACCTCAAGGGCACTTTGAGGAGTAACACATGCGACACACCATGGCTATGAAGGAAGCACATCCACGGACTGCATTATGTGGACAATGATGTTCTCTGTGCAAGAACTGACTATAGTTTACAGGAATTGATCAGTTATTATGTGGCCTCTACGACAAAGATAGATTTGGCTACCTACTGGTCCAATGCATATATTTTAGGTATGGGCAGAAATAATTATAGAACAAAGCCAATTACTCTTTTGATATTAATTACTTAACCAGTTAAGATTTTTCAGTGTTTTGGGAATGTATTAATTTTCAGCATAACGAGAAAGATCTTTCAGTTAAAAATCCTGTCTTGGGCTAACACAAGGGTTTATTTTTAGGTTTCACCTGAGAGAACTTGCATGCTCTGTCAGCAAAATAGTTGGTTTAAAAAAAAAAAAGTTTAAAATGGGCTTAAATCCCACCCATTACTTACCAATACTTTCCATTGGTTGGCTTCCATGTCACTCTTGCTCGTTATTGCTTTTCTGGCTGCTTGCCACCTCCTGCTTTCTCCCAGGGCTTCTGTTGCTGCAGTTGAGCATGAACCTAGTAAAGCTTCTTGTTTGTGGCCTCTGTCCCATCCACTGGCAGCACACTCCTCCGTGTACTTCAGTTTTACTTTTTGCATGCACTCTCCTAGAGTACAGGCCTTGTACGGTCTACTCTCCTACTGCCTATTGTTGCTTCTCCTTCCCCCGCTGCTCTCTCGTGTTGTTCCCCCACACCCTCTTCTTGTCTGTTGCTGCACCCTCATTCCTCCCAATTACCTCCCTTCTGTTGCTTCCCCACTGCCTCCTGTTCATTGTTTCTGTTCCCTTCCTCCTCCCCTGCCACTCCCTCTTGTTGCTTGCCCTCACCCGGTGCTTTTTTAGATATATTGCACAGCAACACCAGCTGCTGTGCAACATGGCTTAAAGAAAAAAAGTGCTATGACACTGTCAACGCTGGCTGCTTCATTTCACTTTTTGCTGTTTTTTTTTTACTTTAATCCATGTTGCATTACATCCCACCCTGCTGTGCAACATATCTAAAAAATAAAAAATGAAACATTGACAACCCAAAAGATAGCACATATGCAAAACCTATTGTCTTTGCCAGTGCTTGTTAGTTTTGCTTTGTAGACCCTTTACCTCAGTCCGCCTCCAAATTAATTTTCGTATTAACTTTACATAATCCACTTTGATTCATTAATGGACACATTCTTATATGCAAGGTTGTCTCTCCTACTGGCATTCTCTTCTGCCGGATAGGCCAGCTCCAGCCAACCTTCATCCATGCCCATTGCTCATCTAACTCTGCTACTTTACTGGAAGGCAGGGAAAAGGTCAAACCATTCAGCACCTTTCATCCAGGTGAGGATTGTAAGAAAATGAAGCACTTGGGGAGGAAGTTAGTGGCCTCTGTTTCCCAATATAAACTGCAAACGCCAGACCAAGCTGCAATTCCGCTTGTATTTGCACTCTCTTGGTAAATGGAAGAAAAGGAATCTAACAAGGTACAGGAATTTCGAACACGACAGAAAACAGCTGAGTTTCCACCTGTATGCTAGTAAGTTGATGTACTGTCTGCTCCAAAAGTAGTTACCTTGCAGCCAGTCAGACCGCAGGGGCTGCTATTGATGGTGAAGAATTTAGGCAACTTGACTTCAGGAAAGCATGTATGACTGAACATCTTTTGACGTCCATAGACTCTTTTCAAAACAATTTGATTAATATTAAAGGAAAATGTTACTCCAAAAACGGACACTGGAAGGTCCATTGTTCTATTTTGGCAAATTATTATTTTCACTACCCAGACAAGCATAGTGTTCAGGAGCATTTGCTAGGAAATTCTGCTTTTATCTGCCAAGTGCGTCTTCAGAGATCATACAACCGCACAAAGCAGCACTCTGATTGAAGAATGCCGCATGTGAGGCTGTAGAATTGGAGGTTATTCTCATGAGTCCGCAACCCTCAACTTTTCCAACCATATTTCCTGGTTAAGAGGGATGCTTGCACATTTTCTCCCCAATTGGCAGCACTGGTCACGTTGAGTGTTTTTTCCTTGACAATTTCAAGTTAGGGCTGTAATTTTGTTTCACCAAAGTCCCCACCTTGCATTCCACCATCCTCTTTTTCCCTTCTTAAAGCCCATCACAATCACCTTATTCAAGACATTTAGAACTTCTGCATAAGCAATTTATAGAGTGCATTTCTAAAGAGAAGTTGGTGGTTTATGTGAAGTAAAAGGAGATCTTCTCTTGTGGTTACATTGCAGACTTTGGAGCCATGAGATGGGTTGTAATCTAAGTTTATTTACTTGAAAAATTCCTGATCCTGGGAAAAGATTTTTTCAGTCTGTCTTTCTGCCCTCTAACCTGCTAACATAACGCACCCCTTATAATTAATCAGATCACCAGTATATAGCACACTTGTCCTTTTTTCGGACTCAAAGGGTCAAAATGCAATTTGTTGTATTCTCGTCATACTGATTAATTATAGAAAAGAAAAGCAGAAGTTGCACGCCTATTACAGATTTGCGAGTCCCAAACAAAAATTAATCTGAGGTTACCTAATTCAGATGGATGCTTTTCAGATGTTAGTCCTCAAATCAAGGGGCGTTCTTTGTCACATCTCAAAATGACAAGTTTGTAGGAAGCTCGTAAGGTACCCGAGCTTAAGGGTTGAAACAGAGCTCTATTATTTTAGGGTAGCTTGTTTCGGTTTCTAAATCTGCACAATTGATATTTGACAACTGCTCATTAGTAGAAACTCCTTTGAGATACCCTGGCATTCACACTCCTTCTCAAATGAGATTGCCTGATGGAACTCAATGAGCACAGGTGGTGCTGTACTCTACGCCCATCCAGTTAAAGAGCCTCAGATGTTCTATTGTCTACAAAAAGCCCATGTAAATTCATTGTTGCATTATCCAGCACCAAGACAGTGTCTATACATAATCAGTCAGAATGTGACTAGTGAAAATGTATAAGGTTCAAAGCCACCAAACCTAGACAGTGATGTTTTTTTAAGTCAGTTAGCTCGAACATCTTCTTGCTTTTGTACTATTGACTTGGCACCAAATCCCTCCAGAAATATCTCAATAATCATGAAGTCCTAGGAAACATTATCTCTACAAGTATGAAAACTCCACAAGCTCTACGTGATCTGCCGTGTGATCACCGAGAGGATTCCCAACAACAGCCATTAGTGAAGAATCTGTCACTTCATGGTTGAAGAGCTATTGCAGAATGCTCATCAGTGAATAGATTATCGAAACAAGATTAAAGAGTGCACAGCAAAGACTTAATGGTGGTGCGAAAAAGAAAGTACACCTTCTTAAAATTATTATAATTTGTATATATATGTGATGTTCTTCTAGTCCTCGCCAAGTTCTACCTGTAGGTGTATATCCTGATGTGACAGAAAAACACACAGATTTCACTTTTATTATTGTATTAACCCTGTAGCAAACATTGATAAGCCTTACATGAAGCCTTGTGTCTTAAAAAATGTTTTATAAATAATGGCAGTGAAATTGATGGCTTCCATTTGTCTTCTGTTAATCCTTGATGAGGTATGTCAGACCTTCTTATGTATAATCAAATAATCTTAAGAGGCTGCACTTTCTCTTTCACTTCACTGTAGAACTCAGTTGCTTGGCTGGCCCTCCAGTCTTTCCTGGTAGTTACCTTTTTTGAGTGACTGGGCATATAGAAATCTTCATACACAACACAGCAACCATATTTATATCTTTCGAAAAGGCAAAGATCTAATATAATCTGAATCCTAGAAATACCAATTTTAGGTCTGAAACATTTATCCTCACTCAGTACCAGTCATCTTTCTACAGTACAACACTATCACTACCAGATATTTTGTGATCAGATTGCCTAAAGAAAAGTCTAAATGCTAAAGTATTGTGTCCAGGTTCCTAGCGCAGCGATCAACAGCTGAACCCAGCTATGAACTTGTCAGAACAGATTTGTCTATGTTTTACTCCTCTCTTCTCATAAACCACGAGATCAGTGGCTCCAGTTTCTAAACTCATTATTCTGACATTCTTCTTCTCATATAGCTATCCTGAAGCTGTAGATTATGGTCGACCTTCTTTGTTAGGACAATGGAAAGTACTGCATCAGTGACCAGCAACCATGAACAGTGTTAGAATTTTCATTCTTCCTTAGGAATGTATGGATGTTTTAAAAGACGCCATGAAATCTTCCATTATACTTCCTAATATGAAAGTGTTTGTTTGCTTTGGAGACCCTGTGTTGCCCAAATTGTTTGGAGTTTTTATTACAACTGTAATGTCTGCTAGAATGGCTTCATTGAGGAGTCTTAACTCGTTTTCGTGACAATAGGGTTGTTGTGTTGCATTCAAGTTAAATTAGTACTACGTGCCCTCACAAAATGCATTTTTTAAGGATGCCCTTGTCCTACACAACCCATGACACATTCTATGTCCAGTGTATCATTAGGTCCACTGCTTGTGTCTCTTGTGTTGTGGGACGTAGTATGTTTCATTCATCAACAGAGCTTTTTCCATGTTCCATGAATCATGGAGCACACTTCCATTGCTATGAGGTCATTATGAAGCATGTTTTGTGTCCCTGTGTAAAGGCGCATTCTATCCCCTGTAGCATATATCATCCGTTGAATAATTTGGACCACTATAGGTCATGTCCACTGAAGAGCCCATTCCTTGTCCTTTACTTTATTGGCCATATTCAATTTTTCACTAGTCATTCTGGGATGCGCCTTCTTTTGTGTATCGTAGCGCATGATTTGTCGTCGCTATCATTGAATCTTACTCTATGTTCCGTGCATCATATTTCAACATCATGGGTTTTTATGGGGTATGTTACCTGTCCATGTGTAGAGGTGCCTTCCATCCCTAGAATAACTGAGACTAGTGTACATCCTGTCCTTAATAGAGCCCATTCCATATCCTGTGCTTCACTGGGGACAGCCCACGGCATGTTATTTGCTGTTGCCATCTAACGTTTATAGAGAGAACACAGCTCCATGAAGCTTTTGCTAACTAGAGGTAGGTTTTTTAGTTCTGACCTTGAAATGTCTTTAGATTGTCTCGCAAAAATATTTTTTCCCCAAAAAATCGCACATAATATACATACTTAGAGGGACTTTTGGTCAGTGGGCTTCATCCATTGGTCTGCTTAATTTTCTTTCACAAGTTGCTTCCTCCCACCACAGCAGACAGTATGACGCAGTTGGTCAGCTTACCTAACCCATTGGTTACTTTCACTTTGAGTGACTGCACAAAACCTTTGCACATTGTTCACTTTAACTAAAATAGTTCATTTTGCTTGATTGAAAAACCTGTTTAAAATGTGCATTTAATCTAATTTATTTCTATCAACTTCAAAAGCTGATATTCATTTTGTCTGCAGGGTGTCCAGCGAAATTATGATTTATTTTTCATCTCTTTTTTATAATGAATAAAGTAGGCTCTTGTTTATTGTCGCTTCCTTCGATTTCAGTGTTTGCTTACTGGTGATTTATTCTTATTTCCTTTACACATATTAATAAAATGGCAGGCGCTACTGAAAGGGTTGATATTCAAAAAGACATCACTAGCAAGGCATCCATATCGGAGAATGTTTTTTTTTAATGTGATTGTTTTTATAGCGGACGTTTAGCATTGGCTTTACGTGCCATATGCTTGCAAAAAAAATGAAAACAATTTTACCATCGTACCAGCCTGCCATGGCCACTTCCACTGGCTATTCCAAAGCTTTTTCTTTGTAGAATGCAGAGACTTCATTTGTAATCATTTATTTAAGTTGTTTTTCTTTGAAATAAAAAGATCGTTTAGCATTCAAGTAGTCCTACATTCTGGATCCTTTTATACAATGCTCGTATGTTTTTTCTTGGCCCCCAGAGCCGAGAATCTAACCCACAACAAACAGATGGCAGAACGCCCTGCCTGAAAAGATTTATTTATTCCTAAGAAATAACTAGTTTACAGGAAGATTCACGCTCAGAGGGGCTGGGGTGTTTTTTTCTCCACATAATTCAACCATTTGTTATTCCTTAGAGTAAAGATCTGCTCGGTGAAAGGCCATTTATCCTCGCAGTGTTTTGTACGACAGAGTCGGGCTCTTATTACGTTATGCATATTGAGATATTGGATTTTTAATAATGCAAACATTTATCAACTTTCGCTCGAGCATTTCTCGAAGTGCCTTTTTTGTTCCGCATTTATTCATTCAGAGGGTTACAGATAAAGAGTTTAAGGATCGTTTTCAGCAGTCAGGCGAGTGTCTTTCATGGGGTAACTGTTTTCCCCCACCACACCCCACACACATTTACTGCTTCAAGCTGCCTTGCACGATTCACTGTATCATAAATGAAAAAATCTCGCCCATTACTCCGATATGAGATGTTTCCAAAAATAAGTTCCAAAACTTATGTAAGATGCATTTAGCAACATCTATGGATTTTTTTTTTTAACAGATTTTATTTGTCACAGGTCACATATCGCATAGCTCCGTAACCCGGAGACTGCATCACACATCAATGAAGTTACAATAATGCCGTAGACTTTTGTGTCAACACATAACCCCTATTGCGTATATGCCATCTCAATTCAATAATTACAAGACCAAGAACGGGCACTGAGTCCTGCCCGCACCCCACAAATCACTGTCTGCATCCCATAAATCACTGTCTGCATCCCATTTCAGACAGGTACATCGGATGCCTCATCTGGCGGCGGGTCAAGTTCCAATCCCCTGTAGTCCGCCCATCTCTTCCAAATTTTAAAATGCTTACGGGGGCATCCTCTAGCAAGTAATATTGGTAATTCGAGTCCCATACAGAAGTCCATCCCAGATCGCCAGGCAGCCAGCGGCGGAGCCTGGGCCGCCTTCCAAGCCCTGGCTATATCCCTCTTTCCAAGATCAATGGGGGGGGGGGGGGGGGGAGGGGGGGAGGGAAGGAATACGTGATCCATTCAGTTTCCTTAGGTCATATATCATCTAATCAAATGGGAAGGATCACTTGTCTGGCATAACTTCGGGTATGCGGGATTTGTTCTTTCTAGTCCCAATTAAAAAACCCTCATGCACGTGTTTGTGGATGGTAACGTCAAGCGGTATATCTTGATTCTCCGCTAGCCCTCACACGCGTCGCATAATCATAGGGTTTAGTTGTTATGCAGCCTCCACCACAAGGTAATACCCTTTGTTAAAAACAGTAGTGATCAGTGATAGTGACAGTGATAGTGTATAGTGAAGGTTGTTAAAAGTCTCTCAAAGCCAGAAAAGTATTTTAATAGTTCTGGTTTCTGGAGGCAGTAAAAACAATGTAGGTGACTGAGTGATAATGACTCTCTCACACTAAAGGTGTGCTATAGGTCAACATGTTTCAGCCCTTAATCGTCAGTCGGTCAGGTGGGCTTTCTTCAGGACCAGGTTGTGAAGTGTATAGAGACTTCTAGTGTCTCTATATGTGAAAAGTACATCTAGGTATGTCCTAATGTATCTATGTTGAAGGGAACACCACGCTGTGGTATTCTCGTGAGGTCGCTGGGTACCTGTGAAAAGAAAAGACAAACTAGACAAAGGGACAGGGGTTTTGGGTTAACACAAGACTAGTCAACTGGTTTCCAAATATCAGGAACATATAAAACGCACAATGGCGTAGCAACTAAAAAATAGCAATACTTCAAACTGACCTCCCTAACTCATGGTCAGGGTCAACTTCCTCATTAATAGCAAATTCTAGGTTCAATACCTTGTTGTTATCAGGAATGGCACGTTTTCTCTACTCCTTAGTAGATTCTAGTCATCTGTTCTAACGTGACTCTCACATAATGTTTTGTAAAACTCATTAGTTTTTCTACTTAGTGCATATCACTGGCTCATTTTTAGACAAGTTGTCGATTTGATCATACTGCTCTTATTACAAACCGTTTGCAGTTCGTTGTGCCGGTTATTCTATGTGCGTGTGGCCAGCTCAATTATACATACTTGTGGCGTCAGTGAACTTAAGTCCCTCTTTTCCGCCCTTACAGATATCAGTAATCTTAAAGTCCCTCTTTTCCGCCCTTACAGACATCAGTAGGGAACCTAGGGGCCAGAGTCACCTCGTGTTCTCAAATACGTAAATGTGCACAGGCAACATCACTAGTGCCTCAACTCTCTTCAAAGTTTAGTATTCACTACATGCTGCGTCAAACAGAAAACTGATAAAAGTCGCATTTCACATACCTCAGTTAGCGGTTTAAATAAACCTCGTCGGGATCCATGGGGGTCAGGGAGGCCTGCTATGATAATAAATAGTGTTTCAGAGAATGTTATAAAGTTTACGAATACTTTACGGTTTTGTCGGGACTCCGTTCTCTGCTACATGCGGTCACTCCGTCTTGTTACTTGTTCTGACTCTGCCACTGCTGGTCCCGGAAACGCATCTGGTTCATAGTTCACGCGTATATATGATTGAATCGCTAATGTGAACAGACTACTGCTGGAGTTGGCGTCTGTTTTCTAAATTAATATATTTTAGTGCACAAATATTAATAAAAGAGGACGGGTGCTACTAATGTCCGAAGATATGCTCGAGTCTCATATTAGGTATAGCTAAATGAGCAGGAGATCGCACATTTATGTAATAAAGTTGCCAGTGTAAGCAGACTTATGGAGATATTGGCGGTCTGTTTTCTAGAGTAATCCGTTTAAATGCACATATATTATAAAATTAATAATCTCAATAAATGTGCATCGGCCTCACAGTAAGTGTAAATTTATGTGAAGTACATCAGGGTCTTCATTCTTGCAGAGACTATACTAGTCCATCATGCCTCATGGGCTTTAATTTGTGAACAGATTAATTTTTGAGAAAGCTTCTCGAAATTAAAGACTGCCATTGCAATAACGTCATTATCTTGAAATCCATTTTGATCCAGGAATAGAGGGGCCATAAGAATTACAGTAAATGGTCCCAATTTTCTGGATCCTTATGTGTTATAGTTTTTCTGTGACAACTTACAGTACAGTCCTCTCATTAACATTGTTGGCAGGTTGCAGTTGTTCACTGTTAGCTGATTATCATTGTTAGCAAGTTCTACATATTTTCAAATGACTCTTTATTTGTAAATATTTCTCCACGGAATATTGTCATCGAGTCCATCTTGATCAGTTCTGAGTCTGTGTACCCATCTTTGCTCTTTCTCGAAGAGAATCCTTTCTGCGTTGTGGTCTATGTTACTCAGAGTCTCTAGAATTACCCAATTGAGGTCATTGACTGTGTGGCCTACTTCTCGGTAATGGTTAGACATTTTGGTCGTCATTTTCTTGCATTTGACGTTGCTACCATGTTCACACAGGCGCTGCTTGATTTTTCTGCACGTCATGCCTATGTAGCGTTTTCCACATAGGCATGTGATCATATAGATCACATGACCCGTATTGCAATTCGTGTGGTTTGAGAGTTTCCATCTGAAATCTGGCAATAACTGTATTTCTTTGGTGGCTTTGGTAAGGGGACACACGGAACATGACCCACAGGGGTAATGTCTAACCACCGGGCGAGTATCCCACGGTGAATTAGTAACGGCTAGTGGTTTTCTTGGTGGAGGTCTTGTGTGGACCAGTATGTCCTTCAGGTTGCGAGTTCTTTTATTCGCAAATCTGGGTTTTGGCCACTTTATATTAGCTGAGGTGAGGATTCCCCAGTTTTTGTTCACAATCTTCTTCAGTTTGTTACTTGCTGGACCATAGGTAGTTATGCAGGTTAAGACGTCAGGTTCTTGCTCTCTTAGCATAGGTCTAGGAGTCCGTCTCTATTTTATTTCCGTGCTCTCTTCTTGCATTTTTCAATGACTCTTTTGGGATTATTTTATTTCCGTGCTCTCTTCTTGCATTTTTCAATGACTCTTTTGGGATAATTTCTTTTTTCAAGTTTTCCACTTAGGTCGTTAGCCTGTTGTTTATATTCAGTGACCTTGCTGCAATTCCTGCGTAACTTGAGGAATTGACTGTAAGGGAGATTCTCCCTTAGTGGTCTAGGGTGGAAACTTTGGTATGAAAGTAAACTGTTTTTTGAGGTTGGTTTATAATAGGTCTTTGTTTGTAGAGTTAGACCCTCCGCATATATAGTGATGTCTAAAAAGTCTAGTTGTTTTTTGTTTGCTGTATATGTGAACTTAAGCCACTCATCACGGGTGTTGATCCAAGCATGGAAGTTAGCAAGGCTCTCACTGTCTCCTTCCCAGATTAAAATGACATCGTCAATATATCGACGCCAGAATAATATCTGTTCTTGGTAGGGATTAACGGGATTATTTACATGTTCCACCTCAAAATTGCTCACGTATAGTCCAGCTAAACTTGGAGCAAACGTACTCCCCATGGAAGTACCATGGCATTGTTGGTACATGGTATCATTGTACTTAAAATCGTTTTCAGTGAGAGCCATCCTACAGCATTCTAGAACAAAATGCCTTGGTGTTTTGTAGTCCCAGTCATTGTTGAAGATAATTGTCTCCAGAGTTTCAAGAGTCATTTGCTGGGGCAGGCTAGTATAAAGGCTCTCCACATCGAGCTCCACATCGAGTCCTACCAGAATCATATTTTCCTCTGAATAGTTGAAATCTTTGAGGAGATTGAGAAGATCCCTGGTATCTTTCAAGTAAGTTGGGGTTTTCTGTTCTATTGGCTTGAGGTACTGGTCCGCAGTAGTACCGAACCAGTGCCAGAGACAATTGGTCTGCCTGGTGGAGGGATACGTGCCTTGTGCGTTTTTGGCAGGGAGTAAAAGTAGGGTATCCGAGGATTCGCGATCTCTAGGAATTCCGCCTCCTTTTTGGAGATCCAGTCATTGGTTTCTGCTTCAGTTACCATTAGCGTGATAGTCCTCTGTAATCTGGGCGTTGGGTCAGTATTGATCACTGTAGAATTTCCGGTCGGAGAGTAGCTCTAGACATTGCTGATTGTAGCCTTCCTTCGAGAGGAGAACTATCCCTCCCCCATTATCCGCTTGTTTTATGATGATTTCTCCATCATTTTTCAGTTCGTTTAGTGCCTGTTGTTCGGCTCGGGATAGGTTCTGGAAGGGTTTTCCTGTACTGTCTTTTAGGCCATCTATTTCTTTTATTATGGCGTGTTCAAATGTGAGTATCTCAATAGGTACCTGCGTATTCAAAGGGCAAAATGTGGATTTCTTTCGTAAGGTTGTATCTCCATCCGGTGTTTGGGGAGCTTGGTTGCTGAAAAAGGATTTTAGCTTCAATTTCCTGCAGAATTCTACAACCTCACATTTCATTTTGAAGATATCAAGGTTCGGTGTTGGGACATATCCAAGGCCTTTATTGAGGACCTCTTCCTGATTCTTCGTTAGTACCTTATCTGTTAGGTTTACTACGAGGTTGTTGTGCTCGTCCCTGCTTTCCCTCTGGTCACGCTCCTGGTTTGTACCTGCCGTGCTTGGTCCTGACAGGTTACTCCTTTTAATCTTGGTCCTCGGTTGTTCTGGCCTCTCACTAAAAAAGGCGGCCTTTGTTGGTAATTGCCTCCCATGGGTTGTTGCATTTGGTGGCTCATCGGTGAGGTACCTTGAAAGTAAGGATCTACCCAACCCTGAAAATGAGGGTTGAAAGGAGGAAAAGGGATCCCTGATGGATTCATTTGGTATTGCGGTGTACGCCAATATCCCTCTTTGCCAGCGTTAGGCCAAGCAGGTGACGCTTATATCTGTTTCCCCCAATACCCTCCAGCACATGCAATAATGCCAACCTCGGAGAGTACGGAAGCTCCCAGGCCAACAGCTCCGACAAACAGGAGAACACCCCCCTCCAAAATCTGTGTAGCACAAGACAATACCAGACTGTGTGTAGAAGTGTGCCCTCATGTGTCCCACATCGGAGGCATTCAGGGGAGCCTATCATCACCGCCCTCCACAGTCGCACCCTGGTGAAATACACACGATATAGGTACTTAAATTGCACTAACCGCAGGTGTGTGGATATTGGGGCCCCTCGCGGACTCTCCAGTGCCTCCGCCCAGTCTTCTTCTTCAAAATCCCCACATCCCCTGCCCATGCTGTTTGCAGACGTTGTAAATCAGTAGAGCAATGATGGACTAATGTCTGGTATATGCATGAAATCTTCCGGTCTGGCAACTCACCCATAAACACTTTTGCCTCTAGAGGGCTAAACTCAGGAATGGACTCTAGTCCCACCAAATGAGGCGCCAATGTATGCCTGAATTGCAAATATTGAAAGAATTGGGACCACGGCATTCGATATTCTTTGCGGAGCTCCTGAAAGGGTTTAAGTGTCAGACCGGTCATCACGTCACCCAGGGACGAGATCCCTATGGAGTCCCAGCCCTGAAAACCTCGCAGCGCCCCCAACTGCGGCAGCCGCCCATTACTCCACAAAGGCGTTTCACATGTCAAAACATTCCACCACCCCATCCTGTGCAAAATCCTCCGCCAGACATGGAATACCACCCGTGGGGCCGAGGGGAGGCCTCGACGCAGCGGCGCTGAGTAGAGCAGTGTGTGTAACGACCCGGTGCCCTTCAAATGACGCTCCACTGCATAAGCCGGATCTCCCCTATCTCCGTACCACCATTCATTAAGCACCAGCAGATGTGCCGCCTGATAGTAGGAGAGGACATCCGAGGTCGCATGCCCCCCTGTGTATGTAGAAAGGAAGCACGTGCGTAATGCTACGCGAACTGACCCCCTCCTACAGAAACCCACCCAGAGCCAAGTTTACCTGTGGAAACCAACGTGGCGGGATCAAATAGGGGTGATTCTGAAGTTGATATAGCAGACGGAGCACCACCATTTTAAAAATAGCCGATCTACCGTAGATGGTAAGGGAGCATACTTGACCACGCCTTTAGATACTGTTGTGTGCGGTCCAACACCAGGGCTAAGTTCCGCTCCCTAGAGACAATCGGTGAAGCCGAAAGGTACACTCCAAGGTATTTCATCCCCCCATGAGCGAGCTGTAGAGTGTAGGCCCAATCTCCTGCCCTGTACTGATCGTCCAGAACCCATAGCGTGGATTTGCCCGGGTTTATATTTAGTCCTGAAGTCTCACCAAAGATCTGTAATATTCGCAATAGACGCGGTCCCGAACTATCAATGTCCGTAAAGAAGAAGAGGACATCATCGGCATATAGCGCTATTTTATCAACTACACCCGGGGCCCACCTAAAGCCCTTGAGCTGAGCATCAGTACGTACCCACGCCACCAGCGGTTCCATAGCAAGCGCAAATAGATAGGGGGAAAGGGGGCACCCCTGACGCGTGCCCCGTTGGATCTTAAAGGAGCGAGATATCACCCCTCCACCCGAACCGACGCGGTAAGATCTGTATAAAGCAGCCGCAGGCAAGCCAAGAAGCGTGGGCCCAAATTAAGATGACTCAATAACGCAAACAAATACACCCAACTCAGGGAATCGAACGCCCTATCCATATCCGCCAAGAGTAAAGCCGCTGGCTCTCGGAGCCGCCTCCAGGCCGATATTGCAACATGCGCTCGTCTGATATTGTGTCGAGTAGCCCTCTGAGTCATGAATCCAGCCTGGTCCGAGTGGACCAAATCTGCGATATGTGGCCTAAGCCTATTGGCCAACGCCCTAGCCAGCACCTTGGCCTCAATATTTAGGAGGGAGATAGGGCGATAGGACTCATGCCGCTCTGGAGGCCTCCCCGGTTTAAGAAATATCACCACTTCTGCGTGTCTCCAATCCGGAGGGAGCGAACCACTCTCCCGCGCCTCCTCAATTACCGGTCTACGGTGAGGGCCTAGCTGTACTGAAAGCATTTAAGAAATTCACTTGGGAAGCCACTAGGACCCGGTGCCTTCCCCGTGCGCAGCTCCCCCAAGGCTGTCATCAATTCGTCGTCAGACAGGGGTTGATCTAACCTCTCCCGCACCTCGTCCGATACCGCCCGAGGGGGAGGATCGTCTATAAACTTTTGAACGAGTGTCTCTCCTCCGGGAGACACTCCTGGGGTGCATACAAATCCTCATAATAGGCCGCAAAGCTTGCAGCGATAGCCGAGGGCTCAACAAACGGCGCCTCCTCCAGATCGAGGACCCGACGCAACGGCTGGGCATGTAGGGAGCCCTGACACAGGCGGTGAAGCATCTTACTGGATTTATCGCCCCATTGATATACTCGACTACGCGTAGCTAGCCAGGCCTGACGTGCCTCATCCATCAGAATCGCAGAGTATTGCTGTTGGGCCAATATTAATTGTCTCCTCGCCAAACCTCCATCGGCTTTCCGGCCTCTATGATCTAACTCCTCAATGTCCGCCTCCCGACGTACCAAGTCTCTCTGCCGCTCCCTCCTTGCCGCCACGCACCAGGAGATATCAACACCCCGCAACGTCGGTTTCAGGGCCTCCCAAAGAACCGCAGGAGAGTCCACGGACCCCGCATTAGTCACAAAGTAGTGAGCTATGGCTCTGGTTAAATGTGCCCTGTACTCCTCACCTTGAAGGCGCCACCCCAACATACGCCACCAAAGCGGCTGCCGCCCTGGACCCAGCTGGAGCGTGAGCGCTACAGGCGACTGATCGGACAGGGCCCTAGGCTATAAAACAACCGACAATACCCTGTATGCAAGTCCCCTGGGGACAAAGATATAGTCCAACCTAGAGAAGGACTCGTGCACTACGGAAAAATAGGTGTACTCCCTACGAGGTCCATGCAGGTGGCGCCACACATCTACCCAATCAAGCCCCATTACCATGGATCGAAGTTTGGTGGACGGTCCCCCCTCCAAGGGAATCCCCCCGCTTCTCCACCTATCGAGCCCGGGCTCCATCACGTCATTCCAGTCCCCACCCACTATGGATATAGTATCTGGCATGGATCCCCACAGCGTCAGTAGTCGTTCCACCAAAGACCACTGTAGTGGTGGCGGAGCATATACACTGCTTATCATCAACCGGTCCCCCCCAATTGTGCCCTGTATAACTTCATATCTACCTTGGGTGTCAGTCCATATCTTCTTGTGTGTGTAGGAGACCCTACGATGTATCAAAATTGCAGCCCCCGTGTGCCCCTTGTAAACCCAGAATGATAGACTTGATTAAATCCATACCGTTGTAAACAAAGAGCCTTAGTACCAAGTAAGTGTGTTTCCTGGAGCAATAGTATATACGCCCCAGCTCTATAAGCAAACTGCAGAATGGCCCCTCTCTTCACTTTATCGAGCGCCCCGCGCACATTCCAGCTAACTACGCGCAGGGAACCTTGGGCTATCCGCCCTCCACCCCCAGTGTCAGACATACTAACGAGTACCCGTCCCTCCCACCAGTGCCTCCCCAGCTCAGCGCACTGAATTATGTCGAACATAGAGCATCCATATGCAATCAAACAAACCCCCTAACACTCCACCCCCACGAACTCCCCCACCACCACCCCATACCTCCCAAACATGGAAGTACCTGTCTCGATCAGCGGTCAGATCAAGGTCCAGTCACCAACGGGGGGACAAACACCATCCCCTCCAATGGATCCCCAATGAAACACTCATAACTTTTTTTTGGGTGGGGGGGGGGTGGTGGGGGGGGGGGAGACCACCCCTCATCCCATCCCATCCACGACTACGTGAGCGGGATCCAGCCCAGATCAAATAGGCCCAACTGAACGCCTAGACAATAATGTCACAAAGTCACTTCTCCAACTGCTGCTTTTCCGGTGACGCGCCCTTCTGACGGAGGACAGAGCTGGACCTGGATCGACCCCTGGAGCGGGACCTCTTATTTCCACCCCTCTTGCCCCGAGGTCCCCCACGGGTCGCTTCGCCGGAAGAGGATTTGGAGTCAATGCTCGGTGGCATATGGGGACGTAGCTGCACAGTTTCATCAGTCCATTTAAAAACTTCTTCCAGGGAATCAAAGAATACCGTGCGGGACCGATAAATGACACTCAGCCTGGCGGGGTACAGCAGCGCATATTGAAGCTTAAGGTCTCGAAGGCGCGCTTTGGCCGCCAGGAAGGACTGTCGCTGCTGCTGCACCATGCGAGTGTAGTCCGGAAAGATAAGTACAGAGGCATTATCGTGAGTGAGGGAGGACTGAGCCCTGGCCTGTCGCAGGACGGTGTCTTGATCCATATAGTTATGAAATGTAGCTATCATTGGTCTCGGGCGAGCGCCCACAGGGGGCTTCTGCATAAGGGCGCGGTGGGCCCGTTCAATGACAAAGCAACGGGGGAGTACACCAGGTGGGAGCCATCCCTCCAGCCACCGGGTCAGGAAGCACTCCACGTTGTCCCCCTCGCATCCCTCCGGAAATCCTACAAAGCGTAGATTGTTCTGCCTAGCACGCCCTTCTGCATCTTCGACCCTTAGGGCCAGACTCTTTTGTACCTATTCCATGGCCGCCACTTTCTTCTTCAGGACCTTGACATCGTCTTCCACCTCCGACACGCGAGTCTCTGTTTCAGTAATGCGCTCCACAGCATTCCACAGGTCTTGTTGCTGCCGGGTAACGACTGACCCGCCAGCCCCGATCTTGGCGTCAAGCATGTCTCGGGATTGAGTGATAGCCGCCATGAGCGCCGCATTATCAGGCATTTGAATCTGCGAGCCCGCAGACCCGACAGTAGCCCCGGCACCAGTGAATTTGTCCAAAGTGCCCTGCTTGGTACTACCACTTCCTCCCTTGTCGCAGGTCATCTTAAAGGATCACGTCCTGACTGATGAAGGGAGGATCGATCCCAGGGGTAACCGCACTCCACAGCACCGGGGACACGCGGGCGCCTCCAGGAACAGCACGGAGTCCCTCTCGTGGGTCTCAGGTAGGCCGCAACTGTCTCCAGGTATTCGGGCCACGTGGAGGGCAGCTCTATCTCACCACCAGGAGGTACCGCCCGACCCCCCCACTCCGCGGCCCGCACTGACCGCGACTCGCACCTGCGGCCCTCCTTGATGCCGCTATGGGGTCACCACCATCCAAGGGACTTCACCAGGGCCAGGTCACAAACATCGCCGCACCACAGAGCCACCGCCGCCACATCCACACCACAACGGACCGACAGGGCCGCCGAGCACGCCAGATAAGGGCCACCACCACCTCACAGATGTATGTCGTGAAAGGGTGGGGGGACGCCCTCACCACCAAGACTCCCCCAGCCCCACACCAGGATGGATCCGACTCACCACTGCAGGCCCGGGCCAAGTAAGATGGCCGCCACAGCGTCCAGGGCGCCCAAACCAGGCAAGATGGCTCCGTCAACCGCCCCCGCTACTAACTCCTCTGGGGGTCCCCAGGCGGCGTCACTTCATGTCCCTCCACATCGCCTCCAGATAGAGGGAGAGGGCCGCCCCAACTACCAGAGAAGGGGCCCCACTGCCGTCGAACGTAGGGTATGTGCGGCAGCCGCCGCGTCTCCCCTGATCTCCGGGTCTGTGCACGCCGACCCAGCCGGCCGGCAGCCTCAATGAGTGTCTCTGTGTAGCGCTGCTCAACTCCCCAGTAGTACTGGCAACGCGGAGGAGGAGGCCCCCTTTATGGTGCAGTTATCGGGACTCGGCGCCGCCGGCCCGGGACAAAGCAAATAGCCGCCGCCTCCTACAGGGCCACCGGCCCGGGACGAGGTGTCTCCCTGTCAGCCACTGCAGACCCGCTTGTCCTGTTGCCCCGCAGCAGCGCCCGGTGGGTCAATCTGCAGCCAGGCGCACCTCCGTAATGCGGGCCGCCCCCAGCTTTGAACAGACGAAGCGCCGTGCCGCACCGCCACACCAGCTCCTCAGCGCTGGCCATCACTCTCCAGGTCGCCCCTCCTCCGCAGTCCACACCGCCACACTCCGAGATCCCCCAGTGATTTCGGAGGTTCACCGGACAATACTTCAGCGCCTCCGGTAGCCAGTCGGAAATTTTAGGCGCTCGAGGCAGGATATTCAGGCAGGATATTTGTAGGCTGGCCGGAGCGAGCCTAAGGCACGACTGCCATTGTTGCCGGCCAAGCCACACCCACCCTTTATATGGATTTTTTCATGTTTGATTTCAAGGTTGGACTGGCCTATAGGGCACTCTGGCAATGCCCGAAAGGCTGGTCTGACAGGTCAGTATGGGGAACTGTGTTTTTGCTGTTTGTGGCCTGATTCATTGTCTAGTGGGCCAGTGTTTACTGTTAATTTTTCTGATGTTATGAAGCACATTGTATACTGAAAGCTCAAATGCATTCAGTCTTCCAGACCTTGCAAAACACCTATACAGCGTACCTGTACACGTTCAGAGCTGCCCCAAGTTGCAAATGTGGGACACTTTGTTAACCATGTCAGTGTTTCCTAGGATGTCATTTTTTGTAGCATACAACAAAATGTTAATTCATGTAAATGAGCAGCACACATTCAGCTGTTAGGAAAGCAAAAAGGAAGCACACTTTTTAGTAGTTCTGAAGTGTGAAGGAAACAAATAGGATCAAAACAAAAAAAAGACATTTTAGTTGGTGATGCACAAATGATAAATATTCACAGAACCTCGATTTCCAAACATCATTTGTTTGCAATAAAGTTTTAGCCGTAAAACTGTGTCTGTGCGAGTTTAGTGGCCATTGCAGTAGAAAATGTATTATCTGGAAACGACAGTGCGTTGCCACACCCTACTTTAGTTACATTAAAAACTCGCCCGCCTCATGTTCATAAAGCGAATTTGTCGTTCTAAAAATTGGGTCCTGGGTCTACAAAGTTTGGTAAGCACTAAACTTTATTATTCATTAACGGGGGGGGGGGGGGGGGCTATTTTATTTTGGTGCCTGTGCTTATTTTCTCTCTCATTCTAACCCTGGTTGCCTTTGCGAAACTTCACCTATAAAGCATCCTACATACAAAAACCCATTCACATGCTGTTCTTGTACTAGGTGCAAAATATTTGTCTGTGTCTGCATAATCTGATATTTTTGTCCAGAAAAATTTGCAAGCTCCTAAATACTATTATTTGTCAAGCGGTATGTGGGCGAGTGATGTACATATGTGGCATGTCTGGCATTTAAATGCAGTGCTTTTGCTTAGGACATTTGCTTAAAAATAACTGGCTGTTGTTGCCAAATTATAAGGTGCTTGCTGCTGTCTGTTATATCGTACCTGCTGCTGAAATGTTTTTAGCGGGCCGAAATGTGGAGCCCATGTGAGATTTAAACATGTTTTTTTCTTCAAAGTTCTTTGATACCGGCTGTTTGCCTGTGAGTTTCTTTCCTGAGTTATGCATGGCGCTCTTAACCCTTGCATCATTTCCTCTTTCCTGTCCGCAGATGAGGCCACTCATGGCAAAGCAGTGGGGCGCTCCAGTTGATTTTGACATATTACAGGCAGGTGATAAACAGGGACATATAAACTTTAGATCTTGCACCCCTAACACACCAAGCCATCTTTCTTTGTCAGAGAAATTTGCCTTTTCCTGTCCCTCACGAAATATGAGTGTGTTGGGGAATTTTTCCATCCGTAGATACACCATCCTTGTTTGAAGGGTATATTTACTTATCAACCTGAGATGGTAAATATCGTTGGGATTTTCTGTGTATACTGACAAAGTAATGACGATCTGACTGTGCCCCACCTTCCGGAAGGCCATCCTACTCGTTTGTTCCCTGGGATCCCCTCTGTTCTTTCACTAGCTCCAACTTCTTTTTAATTCCTGTTTGTTTGCATAAAAGTGCTTGGATTCAGGTTATAAGAACTTGTGACAGCAGATGTGCTCATGGAAGTTTGACTTGCATGTTGAATAAAGTTGTGACACAGACTCTGTCACTCCCTACAAAATTAGACTGTCATGAGCAGTGCTATCCAGCTGTGACTGCACCTCATCAGTGGGGCGTATACGTTCTTCCTTCTTACGTCACAAACCATAAACATTGCAGGATTTGTATCTTTACCTATCCTAATGTAAATTCTTCCTCGTGGTAGTTGTGGCAATTTGACAGGCTTCAGGGAATAAGTAATTATTTCAGATGTGTCAGTGCCAGTATAGTTGTGACAATTATTTCAACAGGTTTAATGACAAAAAAAGTTTAAGTACAAATTTGCTGGTAAGATTATCACTTGAGCTACCCAAGTGTTTTGTGTTCTTTGGGCTCTTCGATTGAACATCAAATTTGCAATGCCAATCTTCGTTAGATAGACATTTCTTTGTTTGGTGGGATTTATTTACAGCAGTATCACTGATTGTAATTGTTTCTTCTTTGTTGGCTTACAGCACAGACTAATTGGTGACATTGCGCATTGCATACCATGGCGCTGTTGGATTGAAGACTTCTTAATGGAATGTTTATTAGGGATTAAAGGAAATTAGAATTATGAATGAGTTTTTTTTCTTCATTGGTTGAAATTCTACTCTCCATCTTTGATGCTACCAGGGTAGCGGTTTTTCGCTATACGATCTTCTTTCCCAGGGACACAGACTCGGGTTTCCCCCTTGATTTGTTAATACATTTGTGTATGAGATGATTGACTATTCCAGGATGAGAGGAACTATTAATGCCCCTGCACTGCACATTCCTATGAATATCCACTATTTACGCCTAATGAGTTTTCTAAAGTTATCAGTGATTGTTTTTGTATTTATTTCTGTAGTCATTATATCTATAGAATAAACGCTTTTTAGTTTACCAGCGTGGGCCAAGAGAAGACCAAATGTCTTCCCACGGAACTGAAATGGGTGAGCTTTTATAGTTCCCACAGCCATCAAAAAGCCATACATAATTTGAAGTGGCGATTTTTAGAAATGCAGTTGTGTGGGTTGGTACTAGTTTAAAAAGAAAATCATATTTCAATGTAAGTCCAGTCCTTTGTACTGCATTTATTTTAAAAGCCAGCCTCATGGCCAACACTCTACCTTCCAGAAGGATAGTTTGCAGAAGGATAGGCTTACATTTGAGTGATTTGTTATTAGGAGGATCCTTGTCATGGTGACCTTAATCATTTTAGGTTTAATAGTAATGTATCAGTGTTGCATTCATGTACTCACTTTGAGGAATTAGGTATAGGTTAAACATTGCATCTGTATTCTACTAATAACACCATCTACCTATGTTTGGTATAAGGTAATGTTTTGTTTATAGAATTCTAGCCAGAAATAAAGGGGTTAAATGTCCATGTTAAAGAAATGTTTAACATTAGAGAGCTACTTACAGCTCAGATAGTTCATTAATCAGCAGTCCTAGACTGATTTTGTAATGTGAGATTTTTCTCTTTGGAGTCCCATTGAAATCTCCTCTAAACGTTTTCGTGGTATGTGACTGTGTAATCCACTAGCGATTCTTTCATTAAAAGATGTTTTTTTTATAACGTCATAACTGTTATACGAAGTCCTCATGAAGTTTCTTACTTTCTTTTGCTTAACTTTCTTTTTTACATCTCAGTACCAATAAAATAGATGACCAGTTTTTGAATGTTTTTTGTAACCTTACAAATAGTAGTACAACATTTTTTGGGTAGAACTGGAATGCAAATGAGCTAGCAGTAGTTTACATGTCATTGGGATTGGTTGGAAGGCGCTGTAATATAAAATTTTCCATCTTTTAGGAAATTGACTTCATATTGAAATTATAGTTCAGTTTGAAAACATTGATGTTTTGGTCTTCATAGTGTCTTGCACTTCTCTTCACATATCCTTTCTTAAGTCCATACTGTGGTCAGGGTCCTTGATTTTAATTTTATATGTTTTGAAGCTTATGGGGTACACAGCTATTAACCTCAAAAGGACTACCAGCCAAAATCTCAATGTTTGAGGGATGCTAAATAACAAACAGTCTTTTAACTAACCACGTTTTTCAAGCAGAATTTGTACATGCTCATTGAAGTTTATCTCAAAGCGTTGGACCTCTCACTACAAAAGAAATGTCAGCCAGTGGAGGACAACAAAATCTGTGGAGCAGCGAAGTCTACCAGGCCAATAAGGAATAATTTGTTTTCGTGGGTACTCTAAGAAAAGACGAATACAAAACGCAGTCATGTAAAATGTCCCATTTTCAAATTGAGAGCTCGGTCAAAACCTGTAATAAACGCGCCGGATATGCTCCGAAGCTTGCCTTGCGTTGAGTAGAGGTAATTTGAAGTAGTGTATCCAGGGGGCAGGTAGCCGCCCTCTGGTTGTCTGTACTCTAATCTGATAACCAATCAGGGAACATCATTAGCCTTTAGAAGGGTACATCTTTTAGAACTCATTTTATTCTTCTACTGACAAAGGTTATCTAAAAACAGTAATTAATGGCTGTTACTGCTTTTGGACTTATTCTTACTTTGAAAAAGAATACACCTTAGAATGTGGAGGACAATAATTACTTAAAACCTTAGAATGTGGAGGACAATAAATATTGGCATTGAGGAAGTCCATGTTATGTTTGGCTACAACCCCAAAAATATAATCCCTTTTCATTTGCTCAGTGAATTCGAGACCCCCATCAGCTGGAATTGTGCTTAAAATATGAATAGTTGAGTCCATTGACAACATGGAACTGAGAGTTGCTCCAAACTCTCAATTTCTGTTGTTAGCCAGTCTTGTAAAGTGGTGGTACAGATATTTCGACAGAGCCACTGAAAATAGGAGGAAGAGGTGTGGCGCAGAGGCTAGAGCGGCTGACTCCGGACCGCGGGGCTCACGGTTCCATTCCCGGCACCGACTGCAGGTCCTCTCAGCACCATGTGACCCTGGGCAATAGCTCACTTAATCTCCCCGACAGGCCCCAGCGCCTTGAAACCTTAAGGGGTGATATGTTTGCATTTTACAAATAGGAATTACAGGCCTTCAGCCCTCTTCCCTACATTTTGTAACTGCAGGATTGCCAGGGCATAAGATTCTGTTTACTTCGATCCAAAAGAACAAGAATATTTTGTGAATGACACCCTCAGCAAACTGTTAGCGCAGAGCGTAGCTGTGTGTGTCAAGTTGCAAATGTGCATGGCACATTGCTGGGTTGATTTTTTGGCAGACCTGTGCTCATCAACCGTCAGTGATGCAAAAGTTATTAGCAAATTAGCACTGGCGCCCTTGCCAGCCTCCTCACCAGGGTCCTGCCCGCTCTGTTGCTGCTTTAATTAAAGCTAATTATTTCCTAAAACACAGTAATACTTGAATACGTGCAATAATTGTTCTGTAGTGGGCAATTTGCAAAGTGATTTAAAAAAAAAAGCTTTTTGGCTTATTGTGATCCCTGCTGCTGATGCTGTTTACTGAAATTCGACGCACTGGCGGAGCTTGGGTAGTAACTTCTTTCGCCTCACAAAGCCTTATTTTCAAAAATCTCTTTCTTTCTTTCTGTGGTGTTTGGAGATGTTGTCTGACTGTGCTAAGTTAGAACCCAGGCAACAGCGTGAGCCAGCTTACACAATTTTTAGGTTGATGGTTGTGGAATGGGAGAAAAGAGCAAGGTTAAGAGTTTACTTGACTTAACCGGGTCTGTGGCTGTTCAAACAGAAGTAAAATTCATTGGTTCCCAACTTGTCACATTCTCAGTGCTAGGCCTGGCGATTAGTCAACTTACATTACCCATGAGCAGGATGAAGTGGTTTCTGGCATAAGACACATATTTTTATCAAATGTTGTGTCAAAAATAGGATGGTGTGATTGGACAATTGTATTCATTATGGTGTGTGTTTATATGTATTTATGCAATATCAGTGAAAATAAAAACACTCAAAAACGTTTTTGGGAGTGAGTGTAGTTGTAAATGCAGATTGAAACATTTAATATTACAGTGGGAAGATCAGATCCCATGTTTTTGCCATGGTATACCTGCATTGTCTGGGTCTTAGAGATCTCAATCTTATCCTAGATGATCACTGAGAACTATGCAATGAGTTTGTGCTCCAAGTCTGCTGAAATCACTTTTGTTTTTTACTAATGTGTTTGAAAGAACAGCATGGCATCGTGATGCTTTGAGGCTTCACTTATAAGGAGTCATGGTCCTTTCCAACATTCAACAATAATAGCACACTGAACTGCGCATTATGTTGCCATTCTAAATGTCTATGTACGTTTAGGGTGTTTTTATGTAGATGATCTGTGTGTCATATTTGCAGAAGAGTTTCCAACGACGTGGGAGCTAATTTTTGCACCTAGTATTATTTTTTACTGAGTTTTTCTAAAGTAGACCTTCTTCCACCACATTAATTGCATTTTTGCAAAGCTCATTCAGTTTGTTAGGGGAAAAACGTAAAATTTTTAATAATATTAATAATTATATCTAAGCTTGCATTCATATTTTCTGCCATTAATCTGTACTATATCAGCCCTGGTCTTGAATTATATTGCTAAAGCTGTTTAGATTGTACTCAGCAGTGGTAACAAATATGATACTAATTTGAAAGTCAGCCTTTTCATATGTTTGGTGCAGATATTTGCAAGCATTTTAAACATGTTAGTTTAAATGATATATCACGCTGACATTATAGGAAGTCATGCTACAAAAATTCTCCTTTAGATTTCTCCTTTTTCCTAAGGTTTTAAACTTTCTTGTTCCTCTGTTTACGTTATTTATTTATTTAGATTTAAATGTATATAGCCGGCATATTGTCATCTATACATGTTCCCTGACATACCTCACAGTGCAGACTAATGTCATGTGTGGACCGCTCATGGACCTCTTTGCATCGTACATTGTAAATATCTTCTCTTAGTTCATTGAGGTGTCCGGAGATTATTCTAATCAAAATATTTCCAATTTCATAACATGATCTGTTACTATGTGTCATGTAAAGATTACCCTTTTTTATCCCCTTTTCCACAAAGACTGGGTGGTCGAATTTTGTGAGTAGTGGTTTCTCTATGTTTTACAGTCCAAATGAAGAGCTATTGAAAAGGAGGCTAATTGTTCAGTTAGTTTAGGCATGAGCTTGGAGGTTACCAATAAAGAGAGATGGGAAACAAACATATATCTTGGCAGCAGTATTTTAAAGCTATAAAGTACACTCCATGTGGAAAAAGCCTGTGAGATTTGCATCTAGAGGACATTGTTTTCAAAGGTTAGATCCAGACCAAGGATCTTCTCTTCTTATTTCCCTCTGCTTGTTTTTCAGGGCATATGGGTCTGCCTGACATGATGTCTCCTGGCGAGTCAAAACACTCCTCTTCGCTCAAACTGGATGGCAAGGAAGATCTGCCCCTGCGCCCTCAACCCAAGCCAAAGGTATTTCCGTCTGCTGGTGGTGTCGGCTTGGCTGCGCACTGTTTTGTGCTGAGCTGCAGTCCATTGTCTGGTTTTGGCCGGCCCTCGCTTCTTTTTGTCTCCCTGCATGTCCATCTGTACAAGTTCTATGTTTCACTCAGGATTTCAACGTTATTTCGTCTTAACACGTTGTGCTTTGATAGGTTTGGCAGATTTGGGAGGGGAGATGGGACCTGAGAAGGAGGTTCAGCAAGTGTGCAGTAATGGGACTTATTGCCTGAATTCCAAACTACAACCATTCCCCCCTCCCTGCACTCGGTTTTGGCTTCTTGGTCTTGGCCGCCTAAGTAACACCAGCAACATTCAACATCATTTTTTTTCTTGCTTCCATGCCTTATTTGATAAATAAGGCGAACAGCTTGTTTTGGTATTTTTTTTCTTGTCATTACGAGAGATCGATGCTTAGCGATCAATGTTGGCCTGAAATAAGCATGGTGGCTTTAACGACGCGAGCCAAGCATCCAGCAAACGTTGCGAAACGTATACTAATGAGCAAGGTTGTTTAATGCTCATCTCATTTGTTTGTCTGTGGCTCTTGATATATTTGAGATGCCCTTGTCTAAAGCAGCAGTACTACCCAAATTGATAAAAATAAACTTTGCTTTTTTTTCTTAAAAATGTAATTTAGCTTGAATCTGGGTTCCTCTCTCTTAACTGAGAACTGTTCTTGATCACATGTACTTGTGCCTCCCTTTAATTACACATTGATTTTAATTAATGTTCTCTCCTGTGGTCACACTTCATGCGACCGGTCAGGCTTAGTGTCTTCCATGAACCAGCTTGGCATGGAGGTGTTTCGATTTGTTCCTAGCTGTGGTGCAATTTGGCTGGGGCAACTTTTCAATATTAACACGCCCCTCCATCGCAGGAGAGAATTACTCTCCCAAAAGAAAGGAATGCGACTTTGCTCTGCCAACTAATCTATTGGTAAAGAGCATATTTCTAGTGCTGCTGTTTTAAGCTGGGAGATTTTTTTGAACAAACGTTTTCCTTGCCTCTGTTATATGTTTGTATTCTTTTGTCGCAGGATAGCTACAGCTCACATGGTATTTCTCAGCCCCTAACCCCAGGCCTCCTGCCAGTCCCTCCCCCAATGTCCCCCAGCTCTGCTAGCCTCTCCTCCATTCATGGAGATGAGAGCGATAGCATTAGCAGCCCAGGCTGGCCAAAGGCTCCGTCAAGCCCTGTAAGTGGCTCCGTTCTTATTCCTGTTTTGTTTTCTTTCTTTCTTCTTCTTTTTTTTACATATACTTATTGAATGATATATTAATGCTTGCTGTCTTTTAATTTTGATAATCTTACCCCCTTAATGATAATTGACTGAATTCATATATTTAAAAATAAATCAATCATTGAGTACTTTCTGTATATTTGCCTCCATTCGGTGCCAATATAGCTGTGAGTTAGACGCATTATTTGTCTGCTGTTGGCAAACATTCTGATGATGTTGATAATATTGTGTTTTTTCATGAGTTGAAACTCTCTCCCACCTATGGCTGTTCCCTGGGTCATTTTCAGTCTCCATTCCATCTCTAAACACATATAATTGGGAGTGCGGGTAACATGTTGTGAGCCCCCAGAATTGTACTTTTGTAAGAAACGTTTACTAAACGTTTTAGTGGAGCCCGCTGGTCTAAAAGGCAACACACTGGTTGTTTAGTGGTGCCAGTAGATAGAAGTAGACATGCAACAATATTGAAGGATGACATCATTACAAATTTGAGAATCGACAGAAAACATAGGCAGTCAACACAGGCAATAGTGACTCCATAACCACGTTCACCGAGTGCTTGCACCTTCCCACCGCACTGAATAGGGTAAAACCAACAAGGCTTGTTTTATACAGTCTTTGATTTTGGACCTGTACAGTCATTTCCTGTGCGTATAGTTTTGTGTATCACTATACACACACCACTGAACGTTTAAAAAAGTACCTGTAGGGGATTATGCCATAAATGTGTGGTGAGCTCATCCTTCTCCATTCGCTTCGTGGGACGAATGGTTTCCAACCTTAGTCACTACTACCAATACTTTTCGACCTTAATATATAATCAAGCGCGCAGACCGCTGGAAGTTCGTACGTGTCCTTTTCAAGAAGAACCCAAAAAATCGGAGCAGTCACAACTGCCTCTTGGATAAGATGTTTTTCACTGGATTTTCATGATGCCTCAAATTATTCTAAATCTTCCCCTCTGTTCTGTCTGCTTATAGAAGACATCTAGAGCACACCACTCTGCTGGCTGACGAGATGGGATGTCAGTCTAGAAGTAGATTTCAAAGCATAGCATTCGGACCTGATTTTGTCCACACCACTTTAAAATGCCCATGAGTCAGTGAACTTTGTGTGTGTAATCTTTGTTGCGCTGAGTCACACGGAGGTAATGTTTGAGGTGTGCATTAGTTCAGCAAGGAGAGGTGATGCGGGCTGGGGGAGGTGAAGTCCGACCATATAAGGATCCGCAGGGAACCCCTTATGGCGGCGGGACCACTACCGGAAGTGCAAAGGGCGAAAGCCCGCGAAAAATATGCGCAAAGATTGGGCGCGTCTTTTGAAAGTACGAACCGCCCAATAACTGAAAGAAGGGTGGGGCGACCAAGAGGGTCAAAAGGCGGCAGGAGCCGACCTTACCGCAATCGGTCCTCGCCTTATTACCTTCGAATGAGCTAAACCTTTTGGTAGTATTAGTGAAAGTATTAGAATGACGGAGTGGGGAATATGACAGGGAGTGATGTCACGCTGCCCCTGCAAAAAGTGTATACTCATGGCTGTGCATTGTACCTCAGGTCACATTGGGGTGAGCAAGGCACACAGATCCTATTTAATGCAAAACTATGCTAAACAAAAAAAAGCTTTCCTCCTGAACTCTTAAATCATATAATAATCTTTCAGAATAAAAGTCTAACTGCATATACTATTTTGTTTCTCCCTAAGCAAATTAAACTGTACAAACTGCATCTATTAATGTTAATGGTGTACATTTTTCCTCGAAGCTAGTTGGTGTGTTGTCTGTTTCAAGGCATACTGTTTCCCAGTCCTCGTGGTTTTTTTGCATTTATATTTTTTGCAGGCTTGTGCTCTTATTTGTTTTTGAGTGTTCCCAGTGTTTTCCTGTATTCATGGATGTGTGGTTTATGTTAAACTGATCATGTTCTAAAGAAAATATGTTTTACTTAAGATTGAAAATAAATATTCCATGCACCATACTGCAATCAATAGAACAAAAACATATTATAATGTATACTCTCTGATATTGGTGTTTTACTCTAAAATTAGAGCTCAGCTCTCAACACCTAAATTACAGAAACCTTACAAATCTTTAAAACAATGTACACAGGGAGTGAACTCGTCTTTGTATTCATTAGCAGGTGTGTGCAGTGAAATATTAAGTTTCCTCTATACCTCTGTCCCTACTTCTCTCCTTGACTGTCAACCTTTTTCGTGCCTGCCTCTTTCACCTCACTCATTGCTCTGTTTTCTATTTCCTCTAGCTTTATGCGTCTTCTTATATCTTGTTTTTTTCTCCATCCACCAATCTCTTAGATCCTTCCTTCCTTCATTCTGCGCCTTGAGATTTTCCCACATCCGTAACCTCTTTCTCCTCTCTCTAACATAATTCTTATCACTGCTCTCCAGCTCACTTAGTCATTCTCTCCTTCTCGTCCACTTTTTCACATACCAGTGCCTCCCTATTCATGTGCTCGCCCTTTCACGCTATCCTTCTGTTAAATTCTTTTCATCTGACTGCCATCGCTTCTCTCTCAATTGTACCCTGTCAACAATATCTCACTTGCTTGAGCCTTCTTTTTCCTGGTTTCTGACTGGTACCTAACTGTGGTGTCAGTTACCAGGTAGGGCAAAGGTCAGGTTGAGGAAGTAGATCCGTTTGCAAAAGCATGGCACTGCCACAGCCAAATGTACTGATAAACTCTGATTCTGTGCAGTAAAGATTTCATTAAAAGAATAATCTTTAAAAGTTATAACAGAAACCCATTTAGGACTCAAATAATTCTACTCACACTTTTACTTAAAGCAAAGGCTTCTGCCTTACAAAAGGTTGATCCAATAAAGTCGGTGTATTTTTCTGGAAAATTCGATTTCAGACAGCAATTTATATTCTAGCAACTTCTACTATCTATAGGTTGACAGCTGTTGGCACAGTAACTTTGACACTGGTTACAGTGGCTATGAAGTCCAAACATTGGTATTACTCATACAGTAACCGTTCACCGTACGAAATCTAGGACTTTCACACTTGTCAATACTCGTTTGTTTGTTCAGATGTACTGTACTCTAGAGCAGATTTCAAAAAGTCAACATGTCCAATTTGCAAATTTGTAGCCAGGCCTTTTCTTCCTCCTGCATTATTGCTTGGCCCAACATTAAATTTCAAACCTTCGCCAAACAAATGTGAAGTTACTAATAATGCAAAAAAACATAGTATGGTAGAAGTGCCTAAAGTAGTGCAAACAGAAAACATGTTCATCAGGAGCCAATCATTATTTTTTGATATTTGGTGTGAATGATAAAATAGTGTGTAATATTATAAGAAATGTCTTTCCAGGGCCTAGAAAAGTCCCCCTCTTAACTCAATCAGTCAGAGTTCGAGATTCCTCAGCCCAAAAATGTTCACGTGCTTGATCAAAGCACTTTTTGTCCAAGTTACATTTTTATTAAAGTACGGGTGGGATTGAGAAGATAGGTACTTCTCCCCCAGCCTATAGATTAGAAAGGAGATGTCGCCACTGTGTAATTATAGTTAGGTCAGAGTTTCCACACAAAAAGCATTTTATTTTTGTTTGTTTAATAAATTTGGCCATTTGATGAATCTGCATGAAAATTTTGAAAAAAAGAAAGTTCATTCACTTTGGTTAATTTGTGGAAAGTTTGGTGCTCGTCTATTAAGCGGGAGCCAAGAAAAAGGTGGGAGTTCCAAATTGTGATTTCTCATCTTAATACCCATAGTAAAGTTAGCTCGCAGATACAGAAAAAACAGTGGAACAAATTTGGCAAAAAGCTAGAACTTTACTCGGAAAGCATGCTGTTTTTTATTTGGTGGAAATCCGTTCAGCTGTTTTCAAGAAACCAGTGTTTGAAGAGGGGCTCATGAAGAGCATGAAGGGGGTAATGCTGGTAAAAAGTTAGAGATATCTGGACCATTGGTGTCCAGATATGATCTGGTTGGCCAACAGCTCATGATATTATCCTTAATGAAGGCCATGCACAGCAGGGATTGGCTGCAGTTGATCAAGGGGTTTGGGTGCATGCTTAACTTTGACTATGATGAAAAAGCCACAGAAATTCACTGAAAACACACCAAGGTTAAAATGACAGTATATTTAAGTATGGTAATACGGTCTAGGCTTATGTTAATAAACAAAAAGTCCCTAAAAAAAGAACGGTTTAATTGACGTAGTTGAAATGAGATAAGGAATAAGGTTTAAAAAGCGAAAAACCACTGAAATTCACCAGTTGTAGTTTAGTGACTAACTATAACTTTTGCCCCATCATGCACTGCTCATGATGTCACATATTCCATCACTCATGACATGCTAAATGACAACATTGATGACATCACTGATAACATTTCAAATTACATCATCCATTATACTGCTATTCACATTACTCAGTGAACTCTTATATCATTAAAAAAAAAGTTGTTAGTAAAGGGCCTACAGACATACACAGCATAGAGTCATTGCATGTACACTTGTGGAAACAGAGAATAGAAACAAGGTAAGCCCTGGAGACAAGTGTGGTTGGTCATGCAAAAAGTTAAGTTTGAGGTGCAAGTAGTACACCATAATAAAAAAAATCCTGGTCAGCTTTTAAAACCCCATTCAAAAGGGCTCTCGCTGTGCGAGAAGTGCTGCGCACTGCAACGCAGGCGCGAGCCCTAAAAACAGAGTGCACTTGATGTGGGTTGCAAGGCCCTGTTTCAAATTAGGTTTTGCTTTAAAGGCAACGCATGCCACAAAAAAAGTTGAGAAAAGACAGAGCTTCTGTTGACAATAGATTATCCTCCAGTGAAGGCATAGGCACATGCCCATCTTAAATAGTTGTTCTTCAGTGCTATTGACAAATTCTGTGTAACAATGATTGTTTATATGGTGTGTTTGTTCCAGAACTTCGCTGAAGACTGTGAGGAATTGCAGATTGCTCAATAAAGTAGAATATAGGTTTCACCAGCTTAAAGGGGAGTTAACTCACACTGGGGACGTGAGCTTGGCTATAAGGATGTGTGCCATTATGATCATGTCCAGATTGTGATTGTGTATTTCACCAAACTATTGAAGATTATCCTTAGGGCCTGGCAAAAGTAATTTCATCATTGGCAAATGTATACCAACTAACCTCTTGACTTAAAATGTCAGCTTATGTGAAGACTTAGGGTGATCCCGTTGAGGTTACTGGAGTACAAGCTTATGTTTTGGAGGATGTTCAGTGTTTAAAAAGGGGGTGACCCCATTAATGTCTGTGGAGGACTTTTGTTTGCTAGGTGGGTAAATACCAGTAAAAGAGGGTAACATCCACCATATGCGGGTGACTTGACAAATATGCTTTTTGTCCAGCATGCGGTCAAATGTTTTGTCCATTATCACTTGATCAGTGCTAAAACATTAGGCACTAATGGATGCTGTTACAGTGACTCAATTATGTTATCAGTGATGTCATCAAAGATGTCATTTGAGATGTCATGAGTGATCTATTATATGTGGTCATGAGCAGAGCATGACGAGGGTGCGAGTTATAGCTAGGTCACTAAACTAGTACTTGCAAATTTCAACGGTTTTGCCGTTTTTAAAGGTTAGTTCTTATCTCATTTCAATACCTAACTATAACATCGATGGAAATACATGTAGAATTGTTTTAAGGCTAAAATTGTAACAGCAGTTTAGTGCACTAGTTTAACTGCACCTTCAGATTCCAGCATGTAATTAATGTGATTAACACCCTTGTGATGTTATTGTAAAAGGATGTGAACAACTATGGATGGGAAACGAAAGTGTAACAATGCTAACAAACAAAATATAGAAACCAGGACAGGCGTTCAGGGCATGTGGTCATTTCATTAGCAGATTCACCAGTGCATAGAAACCCCACTGGAAAAGACAGAACTTTAAATGTATTACAATATTCTCTTAAGGTTTGGGACAAAACATTCTACAGTTATCTTAAATGGATGACTTACAACATTCTGAAAATCATTTGCAGCCTCCTTCGGACACCATAAATATGACAGAAACTCAGTTTTAAGGATATCGCAGACCGCATGGAAATGTAAATTACGCCTTGAGAAGGTGATTAAATATATTGACATTGTGACTAGGAATGCAGTTACAGAAGAACAGCGATCTGAATGACAGTCAGGAAAACTGACACAGTAGTCAATATATGGATGACCGTACTCTCAGAACCATTGGATAATGAGAATGGTAATACAGAACTTTTGGTCTGTACACACATCATCAAAGTGAATTCATTTTTCAGGCTTGAAATGCTAATAGTTATGGCAGATCAATTGTCTCATTTTTGAGTTTTCTCTTTATTCCTGATATCTTCTTTACAACTTCAAAAGCAACAATGTTCACAATCAAGCTGACGGGTGTTTCATCAAGCGTAAGGATTTCCTCAATCCATAGTATTTTGAAATCCAAAGTAATTATTTAGACAACTGATATGAAGATCAGCCAAACTTGTGTTTCTAGTAATGGGATAGGGCTTCAAGGAGAATAGTATGATTTCACACAACTTTCTCGCTTGAACATATTAAAGATTCTCTGACTGGGTGTTATGTCCAGTGGTGGTTCTTCATTGCTAAGAAAGTGTACCTAGAAATAGTCTGTTGTCTAATATCTCACAAACTTAACTGTTTCTCACTATGTCCAATGACTATGAAATCAATCAGAGTGTAGAGCTGAGTAGCACTAGCTACACTACCCTGAAATGTGTGGTGGGACTTGCCACAATGGACACCAACTGTTTCTAATTACCCGTCCTAATCTTCTGAAACAGAGATCCCATTATTTTAGTGAGACAGAAGAATTGCCTCTAGTTGCACCCCTCTGACAACTTGGATCAAACACTTGTTGACGCCCAAACATATCTAATCTTATCTAATTGTTTGAGGGTCAAATAGCAGGAAAGGGAAAAATCCTGGTATCAAATATTTAGCCAATAGCATTAAGAAAAGGCTTGAAGCAATAATCTCAGTTTCTTTAATTTATTCAAATATCTCGATGATCATTAAGAAAGCAAACATGTTAGTTATTCACTCAAGGGAATTAGCGTAATCAAATCATAACCAAAAGCATAAGCTAGCCCTCCCGACGTGTCAAGCAGACTGACATAAGATCCGTGTCATTCAGTCTAACTAAAAGCCCAATGCATCTCCACTCCAACCGTCACTACTCTGTAATTTAAAGTAGAATGAATAGTAGCCCCTCTGTTAATTATATAATAGTAAATGGGCCCTAAGTACAGAAAGGGCCACTAACATCTCACCCTCTGTAAGCAGCAAGGAGAATGTCTTTAAAGCTTGGCTGTTTCCCAAAAGGCACGCCTTTTATAATGTTTTAGGCAACGAAAGCACACAGTGTTTCTTAGCCTAACATTACGTAAATGTCCCATACTCACCTACCACGGTTTTTTAAAATAAAATGTACTTGCATTGGCTACCGGTGCACATAAGTTGTTATTAAGGCAAAACACGAGAGGAAAAATAATGAACTGTTTTTGCACATAAATAATTTTGTCATGTTAACGAAGGCTCAGTTAAAATAACAGAACATCCTCTCCTGGTGACTCTAATGGAACATTGTTTGTTACTTGCAAGTAGAAACCGTGGTTTGCAGCTGAAATAAAATTATTTTCTTAAAAAGATAGAAAACATGAGAATACAGGGCTTGTGCACATAAACATTCATGCTTAAATGCTGCAGCCTAATATGGCCTAGTCATGCCAAACAAAGCCAGCCTAAAGTAGGCACTGTATTTGTAATATGAAAGTCATCTTTCACACACTGAAGTATTCAAGGTCAATGAACTTTGAATAGTGAGTTCATAAGGTACAGCTTTGGGAACGTGTACTAAAGGAGCCCGATGCTGTCACAAAAAAAACAACTTTGGCTAACATTGATAGTGGCTGTCTCTGGACTACTTTTTGGGCTGTTCTCACTACAGCCTACAGCTTAGCTTGATAGAGCTATGTTTTCAGATGGAACGTGCGTTGGTTGGGTTACTTTAAGAATTTAAAAGTGGATACTGGAAAAATATGAAGAAATAATATGAAACTCCAAACAGACTGTTCAAAGATTGTTGTTACTGCAGTAACATCTATGAGAAGCATTGGTTTGGCACCACTGTCTCTAGACTTAAAAAATGTGTTTGTGAAGGATACAACTTAATTGTGCATTGTACACACACTACCACTGCTCGCTTTTCTATTAAAAAACAACACTGGGCCTGGTAATTAACTAATCTGGAGTTATGGAGCAAGACTGACTGTCAGGATAGGAAACTCCCTGCCATAGAATAGTAATTATAGTGACACTAGGTCAGGAAAAAAAATGATACAAACAAGGGAATTCCCTGACCTGTTCAGGCATCGTACTACCAGTGGGAAAGCAAACACTCACTTTGGGATAGGAAAACGCTTGCATTATAATGGGGGATATGCACACATTAATACCTCCAACAAATCAGTATACTGAATCAAAGACCAACATCTTGATAACCAAGACATGGAGATATAGACTCTGGGAATTCCAGAAATGGACACTAAGTCTTTGATGTTCATTCACTGGGACAGAATTACACAATCATTAGGACCAGGAGAATCCTGCATTCAGACACGAACATCATTTGCTGGGTCAGTCAGTACTTCAACACACGAATTCAGTGCAAGAAAAGGGACGTACGTCGTCTCACAAACCACATTATTCTTTTCTCCGATAGATGCTCCTGTAAAATGTCCCAGCACGGACATCAGGATCAGCAACAAAAATTTTACTTTTGGTGTCACAGTAGCTTCAAAAGGAATTCCAGACAGCATTTTAGGGGTCTGCTCTTAACTCGTAGAGTCCTTTTCTTCTGACTATAGAGCAATACGGTATTGTCGCTTGTAGGCACTACATGAAGTCCTCCGTTTAGGAAAGTAGCCTACTGCTATGCTTTGAGAGGAGCAGCACTGTGACGCCTCTGACCAGTTGCAGCTGCCATCTAAGGGGAGCAGTGGGGCGGGCAAATGGGCGGTGGGTAAACTTCAAAAAACACTTACCTTAAACATGGCCTCCTCCTTACTGCATGTCCTCCTCCTGCAGCTGCAGTCCGACGCGGGCCCCAGCCAAATTCCTTAACCAATCTTGATGCTGCTCTCACCAGCATGAGAGAAGCACCAGGACTGGCGTGAGCAGCCTCTCCTGAGGACACTTGCTCTAACCCAGCTGCCTAAGACAGCTTGGTTAGAGCTTTCAAAGTGCGCATATCTGACTGGCCTTCACAAGACGGCCAGCCAAAGGGACATGCACATTTTGAAAAATGCCCAGGCAGCCAACCCTCCTCGCTGCTGCTGTGAGTATACAAACTGCGGCTCGTTCTGACCCTCTGTTCAGGCCAGGAGGGAATGAAAAATAAATGGTAATAAATGAACTTTATTACCATTTTATTTTTATTTTTGGGGCTTTTGGAGGCAATTTAAGTGGTGGTGTGACACTCCTCTGGCTGGTAGAATAACCTTTATCAAAGATCATGTTGCATTATGGCTTCCTGACTGTTCTTCCAAGCAACTCTGTGACATCCTTCATCAAGTTGCAATAGTTGCCACCCTTTATTTTGTAAACATATGCTTATTTGATTCATTTATGGTTTTTTACAGCAAGGACAAGATCCATAGGGTGACTGAGCTCCCTACATGAGATTTGGAGGTCAGTTCTAGCCGGCCACTTATAACAGTTGAGGTCAGAAATGTCCACTATCTTCACGTTTTAAATATGAACACTATATCAAGGAAAAATACTGTTAATAAATGATCAGGAGACCTCATGTACATGTGAGGTAGCTAGGCAGTGAATCCTCATTCTGAAGGGAGACGCCACATGTATTGTCCGAAGGTGAATCTGTTACAATTGGATCCTGTCTGGTGGTACCGCATGATGGGGAACATTGATTTCATTTCTGTTTTGAAGAGTTCACAAGAACGAGATTTCTGTGAGAGTGAATATATCCTACCTTCTAAGAGAAAGATTACAACAGAAGAAACAATGTCGAAATTGTATGCTGGTTTATTCATTGTACAGTACTGGTAAAAAAGAGTAGAGGGAGTGTGAGCAATTGGAAAAAGACTCCAGCTGTAAAGTGTGTGACCAGTCGTGTCAGTGATGCAT
This sequence comes from Lissotriton vulgaris, assembly GCF_964263255.1. Lineage (NCBI taxonomy): Eukaryota > Metazoa > Chordata > Amphibia > Caudata > Salamandridae > Lissotriton > Lissotriton vulgaris. The sequence continues at coordinate 846,122,168 of NC_141694.1, forward strand.
CGTCCTATTCAAAAGCCAAAGCCAACAAATCAGTTTAGCTTCAAGAAAAACATGCCCGGTCCATCTAGCCCTTGTCTTCCTGTAGTTTAAATCGTTTTCTTGTCCTCCTGACCGCCCCTAAGACCACAGCAACCCCCCACCTTTATCTGCCCATTCCCTCTTTCCAGTGCAGGTCGCTCCTCTTCACTCTGACAGCAATGATAAAAATAAAAGAAACACTATAGAATGAAAGCTCTGGGACCTTGTGGTCCTCCATACAAGGATAACTGTCCTCATTACTTGGATTCTGTTATAATACAGTTCCCACGGATATATTGTGTTGTATCTACTCTGTATATACTTTAAGGGTAATGTTGCAATGTACATTCTCAGTTAAAAATTGAGTTCCCTGCTCAGGCGAGAGGGCTGGCGTGGAATAGGCTGGGGTGGGTCTGTGTGTGTGCAAGCGTTGTCAGTGTTTGTTAAGGACATCATAACATTAGATATTATCACAATCTCTAGATGCTTGAACTTTCTTTTTGTCCCTTTCTTATATTGTTGTTAGAATGATTTATATAAATACTTAATAGTAAATTTGTTCAGTATAAATAATTGTAAATAAAAAATTATTAAATTGCGAACATTTTTATGTACGTGATTGGGGAAAGTTACTATATTAGGCAATCTGATGCTCTGAGCTAGAGAAGGCACACTAGAAAAGATGCATATCTTAAATCGGAGAACATTGCTAAATGACAGACCGAAATGGGATTCAGTTTCCTTAAGGGAGGTAAGAGAGTCTTGACAAATTAATGGATTATATATAGCCAGTAATCTTTCATAAAGGGTTACAGGCAGAGGGATTTTTTTCTCCATGGAGTGACTTTTAACAAGTTGGACAGACCTATTTAAACGTATTTCAACAGCTGTTTCTGTTGTAGGCACGTATTTGTTAAGCAACATTTCACTATGCATTTGAACAATGTGGCATATGCTTTCTTTTAAGTTGATCCGCATCTAATGTAGAAATATTTTGGTACCGATTATTTTATCTTTATACTGTATGTCTCATAGTTTGACCTGTAATGTTGAATAATCTAAGAGAAAATAGTGATGTAGCAAGACCACATTTAAGAGTGCCTAATAGGTCCATCAAGGCATACCAAAATACACAAGGCCTATAAATGCTAATCATTATGATAAGAAGGTACAATGTGTGTACCGTAAATGATACAGTTGTCGCCCACATTTCTTTCAAAAGACTACCACCACCAACAGTGCATCGAATTTTTTGCTTTCATATATTACGGAAACATTGCCCAATCATGCTCCTCTTCCTCAACCTTTGCAATTGTAGAAAGCCAACTCATCTACCACCACCGGAGAGAAGATCACAAAGCTATATGAGATGGGCAATGAGATGGAGCGCAAGATATGGGTGGACCGCTACTTGACCTTCATGGAGGAGAGGGGTACGCCTGTTGCCATGCTGCCTGCTGTGGGCAAAAAGCCTCTGGACTTGGTCAGGCTCTACTTCTGTGTGAAGGAAATCGGTGGTCTGGCTCAGGTAAGCTTCAGTAGAAGTTGTTTGCGACAGAGCGGGTCTATTCTCATATCCCAGAACATCTGAGCCTGTTCAGTTGCAGTCTTAATCCCCATCGCTAATGATAACTTTTGTTGCAAAACAGAATGCAATTCATGTTAAAATCTACATTTTTGTTGGTAGTTATCAGTTCATTTATGCTACTGTTTAAAATTGTTGTGCCTAAAGTTCGTATACTAAATGACTAGACTACCTAATTTCATCTACCTGTTTTCTGCAGTCTTCTGGGACATTTTTTGTTCAGCTTGGTTGAACCGTGTAAGATTTATGGATGAAGACCCAAAGTGTGTTGCTTGAATAGCAAAGTATCACAACTTTACTCACCTGTATCTTAAATGTGGTGTGACTAAAAACTACAACAGGCAGTGCCACTATACCGGGGAGCTTCTTTTGGTAGAAGTTGGTCATTTTGTTTTCCAGAAAATTTGATTACAGGCATGATAGTTAACCATGCGCTGTATTGTTCATTGTAATGCTGAACTGTAAAATTTAAATGTGGTATGTCTTCTATTGTCCCCGAAAGTGCTGGGACACAAATGAAGTATTGTAAAACTACTTTCTAGGGAAAATGTTGCATCATATAAGGTATCCCTACGAGTTAAAAGTTGTGTGTTTCTTAAGATCGTCTAGAGAACATCTTGCTTCTTAAGTGTTCTATCTTTGTGAATTTCCAGCCAATAATAATTCCTTGCAGGAGAAATATTTCACAGAAATGTTCCGAGAAAGAAATATTAGTAGAGGTTAGCTCAGGCGAGAAAGACAAAAACAACTCTCAATGATATCTTCAAAATGGTTTGTATTGTAGACCCCACTTTCCAGATTTGCTCTTTTAAGCCATGTTGAGAAAGGCATCTTTTCGCAGTTTACCTCCCAATCATACAAACTGCAAATAAGAGTGCAAAAAAAGAGTTAATTTCTTTAACCAGAGCTAATTGGTAGCAATGCTGTAGTGTATGCATGCCTTTTTTGGGTGACTTGTTGAGCTTTGAAGAGACGTGTGAGAATTTTCGGCTCTCCAAACCTGCTGGAGAGCTATACAGCGAAAAGGGCCACCTACCTGTTATTTTGTAGAAATATGATACCACCAGTAGGGGGTGCACATATGACTTCTTTAAGAAGGCTTGTCTCGCTGCAGGGTTGTACCGATCCTCTGGTCAGGAGTTGTAAGTTGCAGTTACTAAAAATTAACCTCCGTTTGTCAGTATTTAAACTGACGAGACAGTTGCTATGTTTCTGTCATAGTTATTTTGTATCATGTCTTAAATATATAGTTTTTAAATCTATAATTGAACAGATGTACCTAAAAGAAAGAGAAATTAATTGAAGGAAATTGATAAAAGCAGGTTACAGAAGCAAGGAAATAGAAAATGGTGGGTGCTTCATTACCTCTGTTTAGCAGAGTTTGGTTTTTTGATGACGTCAAAAGCGCGTCAGTTGAAGGGGCCTATTAAACATGTAGTAGAAAGAAAGCCCCAAGTACCGTACAGATTCAGTCATTGGCACACAAGATGTTGTTCACAGATTACACTCGGGTGGCGATTACGATGCGGCCCGTAAAGTCTGTGACTGATAGTTGAAGCCTCCCAGGCGGCATCGTAATTGGCCCCTCGGTTTACGTTCCGACTGCTGCATTATATTGCTGGTGGTCGGAAAGTAAACCGTCCGGTCATTCCGACTGGCTTCCGACAGACTCAAGGAGCCCGTTGGCCAGTCGCCCTGTTTCCGGCATGGTTTCCATGCTGGTCTGTCCGACATGAAAACCATGTCAAAAAGCGTGTTTGGGTGTGCGTCCTCCCGTTGATCCCTGCACCTGGTAGCAGAGATGCACTGCACATCCCTTTCCCTATGGGAGCAGGTATTACGCCTAGTTTACAGCCGTAATGCATGCTCCCATAGGGAAATATAGGAATGTGACCAAACGGTGTTCGTCGCATCCTAATTAGGAGGTGGGGACTGCTGACCAGAGGTCGGTCGTTCCCAGGACCAAGACTGTCTGGCCTACTTCGTAATTAGCTCCGAAGTGTCAGTGGTATTCGACTGCCTTCCACTGTGTTCTACATCACAGCTGAAAACATGCAGTGATCGGTTACTTGCTACCTGTAGCCACATTGAACACTAACAAATGGTGACTAAAGGTTTTTCTCTACGTATCTTCTTAAGATCGGGGATATTGAAACACATGAAAAGATGCATGCATGTATTGACGTGCAGTTTTTATGGATGATTAAGACATCCCTGCCCAGAAGCTGCAGCCATGAACAAGTATTTCTATTACCTCTCCTAACATATTGTCCAAGGAGTTAAAACCGAAGCAGTCTGTGAACAGATAGCGCTATCCAGGTTTGTCACCTCAGGTGGAAGCGGTAATCCATGCTTGAGAATGAGACCTCACTTTCAGGCAGAGATCAGTTGAGGAGAAGAGGGAGTGATTGGTCACGAAGACTACATCTGATGTAAATGTATTCCACTTTGAGGAGGTGTCTTTTTCTTGTGAACGTGTGTCCTATGAAGCTAATATCACTAGGCAGCTGCTGTAGAAACTGTTGAACATGTTACTTCGACAGTCGCGGTCTGTGGCAATCACAGCGGTGCCAGCTTAAACTGCCTCTAATCTGACGCTTGGAACTCGCCACCACAGTAAAGCATGCACTGCCAGCCAGCCCCCAAACTAGAGCCGAGGGACTAAATTGCCTGGCATGCACCGGATACTTTGGAAGTGGGAAAAACGTGTTTTTTTTTCTCCCTCATCTCTGCCCTACAACCCTTCCAGCGAGCTGCAAAATAACACAGTTGTTATTATTGTTATTGCTTTTTAAATGAGTTTCTCGAAGATAGGGTTTTAATTAGAACAGGGGTGTGTGAATGTCTGCGTTATTTGCTGGTGATGAATTGCTGCTGTAAGTGTCGAGCAGCCCAAGCCCCTGGAAGGGATGCGAGGTGCTGGGAGAAGCAGTGTGCCGAGGACTTAAGCAGGCGAGCCTGTTATGTTGTGATCAGCGGCTTCTGTAATGGCTTTGTAACTGTAAATGCTGTCTCTGCAGTTGCTGTGTGCGAGTAATAAGCGTTAGTTAAAAGAGGCAAATAAAATGAAGGAAAGTGCACCAGGCCTGGAAGTGTTTTCTCTTCTTTCTCCCCTTGCTGGCTGAGCTGGCTGCACACCGCTGATGGTGCCATTTTCATTACTAGGTCAATAAAAGCAAGAAGTGGCGCGAACTGTCGACCAACTTGAATGTGGGTACCTCAAGCAGCGCTGCCAGTTCCCTGAAGAAGCAGTACATCCAGTACCTGTTCGCGTTCGAGTGCAAGATTGAACGCGGAGAGGAGCCCCCTCCAGAGATTTTTGCTACTGCAGAGTCCAAGAAGCAGGCCAAAATCCAGCCTCCCTCACCTGGTAAGTGAAGAAACGATATTGCGCACTGTAAGACTGTGAGGAAGGCAGTGGCGTAACAATAGCCCTGCGGTGCGGGAGGCCCCCTTCCGGCACTGTGCGGTACGGAGAGCTCCTGACTGGGTCCAGAGCGTGGGCGGCCCCTCCAAGTACTTTGCAGGGGGGCCCTTAAATTTAATTGCGCCACTGGAGGAAGGAAGAACTTATTAGAAACAGATACATCACAAGAAACCTAAAACTTGCCCTTGTACGATTTTTACTAATAAAGGCCAATTTGACAGAATTAAGGTATCAACCATTAATAACTGTTAGTCCCTCAATAACAATCCTGGTAGATCTTTACTTAATGAATGTTTTAATTTCTCTTTTCCTGGACTCCAGTGATTTGCCTTTATACTTGTTGATATGGCCACGGGTTAGCCATTTTTTCTGTCACCTGTCAAAGGTTCGTTCACAACTCCAAATGTCTGTGAGGGAATAAGTGCAAAAATATTTAATCATTGTCCTTTCCAATTCAGAGTTAACCCGATTTCATTTTGAACTCCATGAGCTTGTCAGCTTGTGTTGACACATGCATTTTCAAAATATCGCTTTTAAGTGCACCCTTCAAAGGTTTTGTGATTGAGCAGAAAACACGCAAAGATTGCCGAAAGGGGGACAAGAGGAAGATTACAGATCTGGTTTATATTATCAGTCACATTCCATGAATGTATGCAGAACAACAATATTGCTATATTAATATGGAAGAGGCAGTGCAGCAGTCATTGATGTGTTTGTGGAAGCTTCTGGCTGATGGAGTAGAAATAGTGGCATGCCTGTTCTGTAGCAATTCATTGTTATCTGGCAGGAGAGACCATAGCTGGACTTTGTCCTTTTTGTTTTGATTAGTATTTCTATTTCTTGGGTGAGTAGGTTTGAATGACACTGGCTTCTTTTGCTTCGCTTGTCCCTCCTACTGTGTGCCTTTTTTAATCACTTAGGAATGATCAAAAGATAGTGCCTGAGATTGAAAGATTAACACTGGAAACAGAAAGCCAAATGACATAATGAAAGGTCGTTGAGTGAGAGACTGATGACAAAAGAAGTGATTACGTTCAAGTACACAAATTACATTTTAGTGGCGTACAAGACCACATTACGTAGCAACCAAACATTGGAGCAAGCGTACACCGTGAAGTGTTTGAGTGAGCTTATTAGTGCCCCAGCTTTTGGGGTAAGGGGAAGTGTCGACTAGGAACCCTTCATCTGCAGGAGTATAGCTTCTGGTTCCTGGTTTTTAAAACAGGTGCTGGACATCAGGTAATTAAGTGTGGACCGTTTCAGTAAAGTGCAAGATGTCCCCAGCACACGCCTATCATCCAGTTTCAGATAACAGTCCAGGATTAACAGCAGTCTTCTTCTGTTCCTGTTCTTTATCGTTCTTTTGTTCAACTATGTTACTCCTTAGCCTTTCAAAGCCAACATGTTTTTCGTCACACAGATGGGAGATTTGTCTTGAGACCTCCTCAGGGCTAAAAGCTTCTTCCAATGTAACTTCTTGCCGGTTTTATTCCGTCCCATCATTCCAAATATCAGTTAGTGGTCGTGTTAGATTTGAGCTAATCCAGAACCCCAATTTATCTGGTTTTATTATCCGAATATATGTCGGAATATAATCAATTTAATGCTCCCCAAGTGTGGGGAAACCTCCTCCTTTGTACCCGTTCCGGTACGTCGGTCAGTCCAATTGTATCTTGCAGTGAGTATGTCATGTCCAGTAAAGTGATGGGAGAGGATGTGGCACACAGACGTGGATGATCAGAGGTATTAATACAGCGATCGGCTTCAGAGTCCAGAGAATGTGAAAAGGTGCAGTTAGAAGCATTTTAGAGATCTCCCTGAAGTCTTGAAGTCTAGAGACAGGAAGTGAACAGCATTTGGCTTGGTGTATCAAAGTAACCTTCCTAGTGATAGCACTTGTAGGAGGAAGCACATTAAGTGATGTTAAAAAGCATGAGGTGGTAAAATCAGAGACTTTGTTCAGAGGTTGGAAAGAGTATAAATAAATGCCTAGTGATAGACTTTTGCAGTCATTGAGTTTGCTGACAAGGGAAGATGTTGCGCCTGGTTAAGAGATTAATGGAGCCTGTTGTGTTTTCAGTGGTGATGAATGAGGGGAGCCTCATTGCTGTCGAGGTGTACTTCTGGGTGTGGGCAGAGGTGCAAGAATGGCCATGTGAGGAGCAATAAACTGGAAAGAAAATGACTTTCAGTGCTGCACAGGATGAAATGTAAAACCAATCTTTCTCCATGTTGAGTATGGTCAATGCTGGCCTATGTGGAGAGACAATCAGTTTTTGTGGATCTGAAATGGGAGGATGAAAAGGGAGAAAGTAAAGATGTGTGCTTCTTCAGCACAAAGATGTTTAGATAAAAGGAGGGGTTTCCTATCAAGCTGGTATGTGGTGAGAGGAAAAGAAGTTCAAGAATCGGGCCTTGTAGGAGGGGCGGGGGGTTACAGACTAGGAAAGGGGTGTTGGTGAAAGTATTGGTGCTTCCTGAAATAGACATGGGTCGGATGGCTCGCTAAAGTGTGGAGTCAGTGATGTCTAAGACTGGCATTTTGAACAGGAGTATCTTGTTATCCACTGTGCTGCAGTTGGCTTGGAGAATGAAGACGATCACGACCTACGGCAAATAGTTATAATGAGGATTTCATGTTCGTCTTTTTAGATTTTGCGAACCCCTCCCAGATTTACTCATAACTGCCCTACTAATGATGAATTATAGAAAATGCGTTATAGGATATTTCATGATTTTGGAGACCAGTTTGTAAATCACATGAGATATGGAATAATGACTCCCCTCATTTGTGGATTGCAAGATTATTGTAAGTCACTGTCTTTGCGTGGTCACAGAACTTTAAGGTGGTTTGCAATATTCCATTGATCTACAGTTGCTGGTAGCTTATTTCCATATAATAAGGGTCTTCACTTTCCCCAAACCCAGAATGTTTTTACTCTTTGGCTTGACCAAGTTGTCTGCCCAGCATCAACAACTGTGCTTTGAGAGCCACATTCTGCCCTCCTACTTAAACATTTAGGGCATACTCATAAGCGACGACAGGTTACAGGTGCTGTCTGTTGGGGCCAAGAATTCTGCAACTCCTCTTCCAAACCCCCAAATAATCAACCATTCACTACAGCAGGTGACCGCTGTTACTGGCTGTAGGGATTTAAGACTCTTGAGTACAAACCTTGTGTACAACCACGGGTTGAGGAAAGCGATTACTGGGCTGTGGATAACCCACCCGTAGGAAGAGCGTAATGCTCAAAACAGAAGCCAACAACATCACTTGCCAGGAAGAGGTTAAAGAAGGGCGTGGTACGAGCACATCATTTTTAAATTCTCAGGTCACACCACCTTCCCACCCGTTCAAACCCCTATGTAACCCTGCAGTTGCAACACAGCCACATACCACAAACAGCTTCGGCTACCATATCCACCACTCTAATGCCAGGTTCCTTAACTCACAAGCCCGCCCGCCAAACTCTCCTTAATCTACAGCCTGAATAGCCCATACTCTGACTCCCTCCTCTGCCCGTTTCACACCAAGTCAGGTGTCTTTGATGCATAATTTTGACATGACAGAGCAGCTATACTGCCTACCCATCAACGCAAGAGCCTCAAACAAGAATTGTCACAACATATTTGACATATGATAAGGATTAGCATCAGATTTCACTTTCATCCCAGAAACATGGCTCCGCAAGATTTCGCCATCCACATGCCATGAAGCCATGTTACCATGATACAGCTTCATTAACAAAAATTGCATCAGTAGAATTGGAGGTGGCCTTGCAGTCAACCCAAGAACCTTTTACAGATATCTCACATCAAAGTCTTCAACATCAGTAACTCTGAATCCTTGCTGGAAATATATTACATCTTTCCAAATTCCACTGTAGGCCACTTCCACAGCAACATACTGTTTAATGATCCTTTGCTAAACACAGTGACCAAGATTCTACTAATTCACCTCAACCGCTACATTGGAGGTGACAACAGAGGAAGGATTTAATAACTTCTACCAGCATATCTAGTCCTAAAACCTTCAACTATCAATACATTGTATTGGTCTCATCCCACTCCTACAATTACACAGAGGGCGTCATTTTCGTCCCTAAAGGACATGGTTCGTCTGTTATCTGAAATTTCACCACATTATTACTTTCAGTATCAACATAGCAATCTTTAACAACCTCTCTAAGATAACAACTATCATATCATAAAAAATAAATCCACATATAGACAATGGAAAACAATGCACCCTCCCAATACTTGACTTCCACCTCGAAAGAACATTATTCAATAAGCCATTGTATGACTTGTGCACCTTCTGCAACTGGAGGTCAGCTGTACTAGACAATCAGATACTGCTAAAGACCATTAAAAACAAACCCACATCTTACAACACAACTGGATGAAAAAAGGGATGAAAATGTTAGACTCATGCTGCAACAATATAACAAAGGCCAACAGAATCACAAAAACCACACTGCTCCTCAGGCCTAATTGAAGCTGAATGGCCACCAACTGGATGGCACAAGATTCTAGCTGGTTGCCAAAAGCAGAGACCCACAATAAAATCTCCTTAAACCTCATCTTTAACCTTAGGGACAAAACAGCTATCATTCCTTCACATGACAGCACCACCGTGATGATGGACAATACCAGTATTCCATCTCTTGTCACCTTCAACACCCTCTCTAGAAACCTCTTCAATTATATGGTACGCAGAACTTGGGCAGGGGGGAGTAGCTAGAAACATATTTAAAAAATCCTTAGCTGTAGTTTCTTTCACACAGAGTTAGAAACCTCTTACATTAGACTGCTTCTCAAGCAGAAAAAATCCTGACCCATCCAACTCAGCATACTACAGGCCATCTCCAACTCCCTGTTTATAAGTCAACTATTTGAGAGAGTAGTTTTTACTCAACTCAATTTTACTGAAGAAACTAGCTTGATAATCTGATTAGCATTCTGGACTCCGTAAAGGCAGAGGCAGGGTCTCAGCCCTTGTATCCCTCTGGACAAGAATGGAGTGTCTGCTTTATGGCTTATGGACCCATCAGCAGCATTTGACACTGTTCAGTACTCCGAAATGGATTGCCTCTTCCCTCAAAGGCAGACGACATCTGGTTTTCATATCACCTTTTGAATCCTACCCACCATTGTGGTATCCCAAAAGAGCCAGTCAATTATCTTTTAAGCATCTGTTTAAGCCCATTATTGGACCTGATCAGCTCATTCAGCCTTACATGTTACAACTATGCAGATGATACACAAATGATTCTAAAAATGGATGGGCCAGAAGACCTCTACATGTCGAGACTTGACCACCTAAAGCTCAACACCTTACAGAAAGAGACCCTGACCTGTGGACAATGGCACATACATATGGACGTATGGCCCCGTGAACTTGATGCCTCATCAGCTACATCAAGAGCAGTGAGAACCCCAGGAGTAACCATGGACTCAGATCTATCTCTGGTGCCACTTATCATTGAGTTCACAATGCAAATGCGTTGACCCACCTTCCCAAACCTTGGGCCTCACTCTCGTGATCTCCAAGCTCAATAATGCAAATAGCCTATGACTTGGCACATCCCAGTTTGCAATACTCAAAATGCTGCAGCAACACTCTTTCTCCCCTTCACCCCATAGAAAACAACACCAATCCTGCAAACATTTCACTGACTATTTTTAGCAACAAATTAGTGTACAGAACACTTTGAGCACTCTTCAGAGCCTCTCAGGGGAAAGAGATAACTATGCTATCTATTACGTTTAAACAATACAAAATAAAGTAGGATACAGCATTACAGGCCAGCACCACAGATAATCATACAATCATGCAATACAAAATCAGTGGGAGGCTTCATTTTCTCAGTACACGACTGCTGGCTCTGTAGCGGATTTCCTGCCAAAATTCAAAGCCTGCAGGAGCATTGAAGATTCAGAGGAGAGTGGTAAAACCTGGTTGTTCCCAAGATAATTACATGAACAGCTGTCCCTGGAATAGAACCCAGAACAATAATCTTTCTATCAATATAAGCAAGTGCTATAAAGCAGTACGGACCCTCACCCTGTGCCAAGACGACAGACACCGGCATTTGGGAACTCCACCCAACATACCCTCACAATGACCTCAAAAAAGCTTGGAATAAAAGGACTTCGTCTCTTCAATCAACACTAGAAGTACTTGATTCTGCTCTGCGTGCTAAGACCTGCTACCTGCCTTGTGACATATGGGATGTTAACCATAGCTTCCATCCCCTCCACCAGACTTTACATACATAGTAGCTATCTCAACTACACCTTCTACTTCTAATCACAAGATGGAATCTAGACATAATGATGGCCCTCCCCAGTATCCATTTAATATAATCCATGTCACCATATCATATACCAATTCATTACATGATCCCTCATTGTCTATGGTATAGGCATTTAATGTTTTAAAGTACCAGTGGAATGTTGCTGGTAACTGGGTGGCACAGATGTAGGCTATACCAGCACAACTCAGTACTAACCAGACAGGCCTGCTAAGATCAAAGAGATGTGCCACAAATTGCTTCTAAAAGGAGAACTCTAACAGTGTCTGCCATGCAGGTACCAAATAGCCACATACTCTGAGCATTGCCATCCTATAATGACAAAAAGGATGGCAATAACACAGTTTATCTTGGCAAATCTCCTCAGTTGATGTCTCATAATGGCAGTCATATAAAGGAGAACCGTAGCACTGTGTGTCCGGGCAGACACCTGATCCTTACCACCCCCACCCTCCGTTCCACACTCTGTTGATGCTGTTACTTCATGCAGATCTATAAGAGCACAGTGTGTGTGACCTCATGCCACACCAAGCATAATAAATTGGATTGAGAAAATAAAACATAAACTACTAACATTAAAGTGACCTGCAGAGCTTATTAGAGTTGCCATCTTAACGGATATTTGGAAAATGTACATCTGTCTCTCACACTTCCTCATGCATTACACCACTAATAGTTAGTTGGGTCCCATAACCTAACCGCACCATGATGGTCATCACACATAACATGGAAATATTTCCCACATAGGCCCAAAGCAAAGACAACACTCATCCAACCACTCACCCATACGGTATTGCGTGCTACCTTTTTTGGCAAGTGCTTCAGCACCACACACACGGGGTACTAGGCACTATATAAATACTATAATAACGCATTACAATGCCAGAGTGGTTTATTTGATAAGATACATCCGTAGATTCCTAGTTTTTGGGGCAGTCTGCAAATAGCCGTTGGAGATGCATGCTTTGTTGCATTTGGAATGTGTTTGCAGTGGCAGATTATTAGTGGTATTTTGCCAGTATACCTGCACGACTCTATCAGTGCACGACTGCCATGTTTTGAAGTGTTCACTCACTTCACTAGTCTCTGATGTGCTGCGTAGTGATCGTGTTCTCTGACAAAGTAGGAAGCCAGCCGGCGTCCACAACCTTCCCTTCTCCTCCCGCCCCTGTTATGTTTCCCTGTCACCACAAACATATGGAGGCTAGGAGATGGAGCCCTGTCTAGAGAGAGGAAGAAAAAAAAGACCAGTCATTCAAACGAGCAAGTCTGCAACTAGAAGCCCATCTATCTTCCCTGGCAGGTGGCTGGCTGCATTTCTATTATTAGCTGACAGGTGATGTCACTGAACTTGTCAGGCAGCCAGAAGGGGAATCCCCAGTAGAAGGTGAAAAATAAGTGAAGGGGGGGAGTGAGTGTGTCTGGGCTGTAAACAAAGGCAGCCTCTGTTTGACCTCCGTGTGGTGACGTATGGGGGCGCGCTCTCTCTCTCTCTAGCTCTGCCTCCCTCGCGCACTCGCCCAGCCCGCACTGGGGCACCGAGTTCACGCTGTGTAAATTATCTTCTCGGCGTGGTGGCTGGCTGTTCACACTGAAGTATGTGAATGTACTTAACCTTCCACGACCTTTTCTTTGTTTACTTTAGAGTATACATTTGTAGCTTCTGGCAAAAGCCGGGGATATCTGAGAGTGCGTGTCAACCAATATATTAACGGAGCTTTAGAGGTTGCATTCATTTTTTTCCCTTACACGAAATTCTGGCGGAGAAAGTTTTTTTTTCCTGTCTCTATTAGCGGAGCCTTTAAAGTATTGTAAATAGACGTGGGCTGTGAATCACGAGCCAGCTCAGGCGAATATTTTAATACCGAGGAGCATTTCTTATTCTGCCTGTGCTCCGGCATAACACGGAAAAAATATCCATAGCAGCTGATGCCTCCGCCCCCAGCTGTTCTTAAGTCAGAAAAGAATACGCTGCATGCGAGGCAGTGTCTGTGTTTCGACCATGTGCAAAAAAATACATTCATGATTACTCAGTCTTCTGCTTGACGTTTTCTCTTCCAGTGTGTTCTATTATTCTGCAAATATACTAGTATGCCACTGTGTTATGTTGTATATATACTTTACAAGGGGATGTAATGGCAAAATGACTTGCAATATCCTTTTAACATACAGCAGAGGGTACTTTATTCTTATAGTACCTGGTCACATCATTATCCTTTTCTCCAAAAGCTTTGATCAAGTATACCGCTAGCAATCTATTGCAAACACTTTATTATACAGTTTAATGGACGTCTGTTGGCACCGAAAAGTACTTCACATGGTGATGGACGTGCACCCCTGCCCTGAATGTCCCAACTGTAATGATATCTGGATCCTTAATACAGATTTTTGTTGTCATGGGTTAACACGGATCATGTGTGTGTGAAAGCATATTGGCCTTTCTCACAGTTTGCTGTTTTTGTGGCCAGGAGAGGTGACAAAAGTGCTACCCTCATTGGGCTGAAAGGCTACTGCCTTTACTAGGAATTACGTGCTAAGCAAACAAATGTTGGACTGAATGCTGAATGAATCGTACATGCAACCCCCAATCGAGATCTGGGTTAAATCCATTGTTCTTTTGCTCACCATGCCACCCCAGTTTAGACCCAGCCATATGCAAATCTGTCTTTTCCCTGCACCTCATGGGAACTGTCCAGCCCGAACTGCCAAGCCAGGTCCTCCCTGGACCGGAACAAGCATCCTGGGACCGATTTCGGGGTATTAACATTGAAGAGACCCAGATCTCTATGCTGGGGAGTCACCCTGGTGAAACGGGTATGCCCAGACATAGGTCCCATGCCACTGGAGTCAAGCTAGCCCGGCAGATAAGGGGTGAAACCCAGGAACTGGTCCCATACTGCTTGTTTCCAGTCCAGTGAGGACCTGGCCTGGCAGTTCAGGATGGAGTGTTTCGATGGGGTGCAAGATCAAGACTGATTTGCATATGGCTGGGTTTAAACTGGAATGGCACGGGGAGCAGAAAAGCAATGGGTTTAGACCCATATCTCTGTATTGGGGCGAATGTTTGAAATTGCTCAATGTTCTGTCCATCAATTGTTCTGTTTGCATTTACCAGGAGTTAAGCAACACAAACGTGGTGGTGGCTGCATGCCAGGTAGTGATAAGTAAAATGGAACAGTTCTTTTTTACCTGTGTCACTGTATTGAGGCCTACATGCTCAGTTATTTAAAGTTCCGCTGCTGCGTACTTAACTCACCTTTTGGGATGCATCGGTTTGGTGTGGAGTAGTGCACAGTGTGTGTGTGTGTGTGTGTGTGGGGGAGATACTCATGTGCTGGATGTATTTGTGCCTTTTGAATGGTACAATACATGAAGGATGTAGTACTGTGCTGTGCATGTATGCTATATATGTATGTGCTGGGTGTATATGTGCCTGTGAAGAGCACAATGCATGGAAGACTCTGTGTTCCATTTTGAGAGACCCAGGGCTGACTGAGGGACCATGAGGAGCAGAGGTAGAGGAATGCTCCCATACAGATTTGTGTATTGCTACATTCCTGTAAGCTGGGAGGGACACACTGAAGGAAGAGAGAGCCACTTCAGTGCACTTCAAAGGGTGTTCTTTGATTCAGAGAAAGGTCGCTGGGAAGGGGCCTGGGCACATCTCAGGAAGGGGATGGAGCTGCTAAGAGAATCATAGAGTAGCGGTTGAGGCCCTGGAATAACATTTGATACACATATTCCTGCGGCTGACATACGGGTGTGAATATCTAGTCTCTCGTATGGCCTTTGTTGTGAGGGAATCCGATTTAGAGCTGCTCCTGCTGTGACAGACTGCTTTCTGGAGGAAGGGCAGGGCAGAAGAGAGGGCACTTCTAAAAAGAAAGAGACCCCCAACATAAACTTCAACTACTCTGACTCTGAATCACATTTGGTGCGAGGAAATGGACTATAAGAAGGGGCACTCTAGACCACAAAATCTTCAACTGTCAAGCAGCAAGTCTAGCTGTGCGAGGAGGAGAAGCTCTGCAAGACTTCTCCCAGCTTGGTGAAGGGACATTACCTAGGGAATCCAAGCAGGGGTGTATTATGGTCAGTAAGATTGGGAGGGTTTATATTTCCCAACAATCACGCTGGGATTTCATGTCAAAACATTTTATATTAGAAGCATGACATGAGGGGGACTTCAGGGGTATTGGAAAAAGAGAGGGAATGACAGATTATTAGGGGCATGTGTGTGTGTGTGTGTGTATCAATATGGGCATGTAAATGTCCCAGGTCAAATCCAACAGACACTTCACAGACACACTTCCCCATATCCGACTGAAAGCACTTGTACCCAACTATTTACAACAAAATACATTTTTAGAGGGGGGGTGTAACACCCCCTCCTGAGGCCACGCCCCTGAATCCAAGAACGCCTGCCATTGAAATACCAGTGCCTGCCTGCTTGCTAAGACCAGTGTGCTCTGTGAGGCAGATGAGAAGCCTTGGACTGCTTGTCCCATGCTACCACAGAGAGTCAAGTGCTGAAGGGGGTACTTGGCCCAGTGATTAGGATCCATAGTAGGCCTAAGTCTGGGAAATCATGAGTAAAAGGCCTCAATGCCAACGGTTGGGCCCATTAGCTCCTACTTGCCCTGTGGCTCTCTGATTGAGGCTCTGGCAAAGTCATGTTCAAAAATGGCAATACTTCATGATGTATAGTGACATATAGAGATTCCAGATTTCCTGTAAGGAACTCTAGCCATGTAAAAAATAAACATGCTGCTAATTACATAATTGTGGTGGAAAACTGTACATTTGTGGGAAACCGATCTGAACGGCTGAGAAGCGAATTCTTCTTTTCAGTGTTTAAACAGTTCTAATTCTGCTCTTTGACCTGATTTCTAAACGTTCTACTCCCTCTGGCAGCAGGAAGTATTTCTGCCACTACATAAGGTATTATTGTTGAGCAGCTACATCACTCTATTATATCAGACGACTAATGATGCCCATGCCCCAAGCTAGACTGTTATAAGAAAGTTAAATATGGGTTTTAATACAGGAGTTGCAGGTTTCCATGTGTCATATAGCAGCCTTGATCAGCAATTATCAAGGCTATTGTTAGCCGAAACGCAACAAAGAATGCCAGGGTGCTTTCTGCAGTGAAATATACACAAGTTGTTCAGCACTCTGGCAGAATGGCAGCTCTTCTTGAATCTTTAGGAGCATTTATTTGCGTAATTACGGTGGTCATGTTGTGCCACCTCACCATTCACCGACCCCCAAAAAGGGACCCTGTGTGTAAATCATTCTGGTTTTTCTGGTGCATTTTTTCACCAAATGCAGCAGTATACCAAAATATATTTCACATGGATCAGTGAAATGTGAGAAATATTTCACGGGTTTCTGAACTATATTGGTGTTATCATGACAGTGTCAAACCACTGTGCACACTTTGACCGTTCTCCACTGGTCTATTAACATTCCATTGATGAAAGGTAAACAAAACCTAAACTTTCCAATTCCAATCACTGCTCATTTTTCGCTGCATTTTGCAGAGAAAATCTTCAATATTCTCTTCTTCCTACACACAAAATGTATTTTTAACAAAGATGAGTTTGTTTTATTTCTATATTCTCAACTGCATAATTATTTTCTCATTTTAAACAAACATACAGTATATTCCAGTCTTTCACTTGGTGTCAATGTCTTTTTGAAAAAATCTTTTCCAAGCTATCACAAAATGAATATGTGATATGAAAAATACATAACCGGTTAAACGTTAGGAGCCTGGGCTCTGTAAATTTCAACATATTTGTCAAAGAAACCAACCAACAAACAGCATGGCAGATTACTTTAAGTGGGGGTTGCCAGCACAGTTGGCACCAATATAGGTATTAATACGTGCTTATTATATAATAACATATAAATAATACGTTGTGATAACATCAGTTGGCACTTCTATGGGGTAATAACCTGATTGATTGAAAAAGCTTTATTCGAGTTATAAACTCATAAAAGCACAAACATACATTTTAAAATTCATACATTTTAAAATACATTACAATTAAAATTCATTTTCATACATAAAAATACATTTTAAGCAGTTGTGCAAGCTTTAACAAAAAGAATATTTAAAATTACTGAAAAATTTCAATTCATATTGAGAGATAAAGCCCTCCGCCTAATGGACCATGCCCACCCCAAGTACTTTGCTGTTCCCAGCACAATGGGCATGTCAGTGGAGGTACAAATAATTCTCAACCCCTCAACACCACTGGATACCCCAAGGTTTCTACAGACTGGAGCCAACCATACTCTCCTTGGGTTTGCATAGGCCTCACACAGAAATAAGAAGTGAGCTATGCTTTCGTTGGGGGCACCACACACCGGGCAACATGAGGTGTTAGTACTCCTCCACCTACCCGTCAATGACCTCAGGGGGAGAGAACCTGACCTTAGCTGGAAAAATAACTTCCTGTCTATCCGGACAGTAATACTGTCCCAATACTTTTCTAATACAGGTCTCGTTTTAATTTCCAGGAATCTACCCCCCATTGTTTCTGATTGTGTACTCCTCCAGAGCCTTTCTTCTACATGATCCCAATAGATGGCCTTGATGGTATTTTTACTTGGGAATACTTCCCCGGAGGGATTTTCCCAAAGGTTAGGGAGACCAAGCTCACCAAGAACAGCCCTGAGTGTCTTCAACCATGATATTTTGTGAAACGTGTCTGATTTGATTAAGGCTAAAAACCCATCAGCATAGTGTCGGATCTCTGGGGTCGTCCAAAGCCGTCTCCAATAAAGGATAGGCCTTAATCGAGCACGGTCACTAACCGATCTCCTCCCCAGATCAAGGCCAAGCGGGATTAATGGCGCACTCTGGGGGAGACCTGTAATTCCCCTCAGAAACCTATTCTCTGATATTTGTAGAGTAGGGAGCCTCTCAAAACCCCATACTTCTGCCCCATACAGGGCTGCCCCTAAAGCTTTGGCATCATAAACCATGAGGACCGGTTTTATAGGCCTAGTTTTTGATTTAGCATGCTCTACCTGAAGCGCCCCTGCAATCTGCTGATGTCTCAGTACCGCCTTTTCTATATGGCGTGACCAACCTGGCTTGTTCGATATCTCTACCCCAAGATAAGTAAAAACATTTACTACCTCGAGCTCGATGTTATTCAGAGATACCCTTGGTTGGGGTCGGCGCCTTTGGGAGAAAACCATCAGCTTTGTTTTGCCAGCATTAACTTCGAGGCCATGCTCCCTGCAAAAAATGTCAAATATATTTAGGGCACGCTGCAGTCCAGCTGGGGTTTTGGACACAATTAGGGTGTCGTCAGCGAACATCAGGATCGGAACCCTGGTGCCCGCTAGCGAAGGTGCATCCACGCTTGCGTCCAACATCCTATCCACAATACCATTAATGAATAAGGAGAAGAGCAGGGGTGCCATTGGACATCCCTGCCGTACACCCTGCCATTGGACTTTGGCATAGTTACACTCATGGAGTCGCATTATTAAGGTGAGCAACTCGGGTGGGACCCCTATCCCTTTCAGAACTGCCCAAAGCTTACTCCTTGGGACCAGGTCGAAGGCAGCCCTCAAGTCTACAAACGCGACATATAGGCTGCCTTCGCCAAGGAGTACCGTCCCCCACAGCAACATGGTAAATCAAAATATTTGATCTACCGTGCTGGTCGCCCGCCTAAAGCCTGCCTGGTAGGGGGAAAGGGCATTGTTCTCTTCTACCCAGTCCATAAGTTTATTAACCACCATCTTCCCCACCACTTTTTGGACAGTGGCAATCAAACTTATCGGCCTATAATTGGCCGGGAGTGACCGATCACCTTTCTTATAGATCGGTATGATTATTGCCCCCTTCCATATTTCTGGGATTACAGCCCCTTTAGCGAATGCGTTTCCCAGTAAGGTCACATACCTAGCCCACCGTACCTTGTCATTCTTAAATATATCAGAGGGTATCCCGTCCAAACCCGGTGCCTTTCCCCCTTGTAAAGATGAGATTACCAATTCTACTTCTTTTTTTGAAAACAAATTTTCCTTGCAAAATACAACTGGAATTGGTTCCATGGCCACAATCGCCCTATTCTCTGCGTATTGGGGTTTAAAATACTCGACCCATGATGCCTCATTGACATTATTATCTGGGTTGTTAGGGGTGCCACCTCGGCCCCACTTCACGATTTTCCAGAAAAGTCTGGAATCCCTTGCCCCGGAGGCTTCCAGCAACTCATCCCAATATTCTTCATCCCACTTTTTCTTGGCCTGGCGAATACTAACATTGTAGTGTTTCCTGGCTGCGCTGATCAAAACCTTGTCCCTACTTCTGATTGCCCTACCCAGTTCCAATCTAGCTAACCTGCACTGCTTATTAAACCACCTAGCCATTTTAAGTGGGGCTTTTCTGTTTGCATTATTCAATCTCATAAAATGTGGTTTTAAAAGGGAAAAGAACTTATCGTGTATGGCTGTCGTTGAAGCGGACCCAGGTATTACAGGATTTGCTATCTCCATTGCGGCAATTGCATTGTCCACCTCCGAACTTATGTAGTCCATGGACGCTACATTTGCCAGCACATTTGGCCATTTGACTCTACGCATATCATTGGCCATAACAGGTACTGCTTCACTACTTGACTCTCGATTATCCGGCGTGGCCGTCCACCAAGTGTGGGTGACACAAAGGGGATTATGATCACTTTCTAATCTACCCTTTATTTCCATATCGCCTATCCCATACCATAAATTAAGGCTACAAATTACATAGTCTATTCTACTTTTACTATGACCATTGTCAAATGTACAGTTGCCTCCCTGGTCACTCTTTGTCCTTCCATTAAGGGCCCTCAACCCATATTCCAAACATAGCGCATTTAATAGCAATATGTCTTTTGTCCACCTTTTGACTGGTAATAACCAGTATACAAGTGTTCCCTTCCCAAGGCCAGTGAAGCCTATAGAATATAATGGTTTACAGGACTGAATCAGGCCAGGACTGAATCAGGCCTATGGCCATGCCCTTTCACAAACAACACACACAGCTGCGTCGTGTAAACACAGGGTTCTTTGCTAGGTTTCCTTTAGTAGCATTTTGAGTAGTATTGCATGTGTATTTTCGCACCCCTTCCGAATCACCGGAAAACCTGTTGGAGCGTGACCTCACAAGGTAGATAGATTCATTCCTTCTGGTAACTACTATTCATCCCTGGCAGAAGTGTTTAACCACATGGCTGCTAGGCGTTTTCCCGTCCTGCGCTAAAAAATCTAAAACACCATACATCATGACGAGCTGGCCTTGTCATCCGCGCACGGCAGGTAAGCGCCATGACGAGCCCAGCTCGTCATTAGCTTCGAAGGGGTTAAATAGGAGAATTGTTCTGCATTTGTAAAACTCCTTACAGATTTCTCCATGACTGCGCTGCAACCTTGAGCCTGGAATGAACCATCTGAGATGCCACTTATAGTTCCTCTATAAGGCAGATTGTGAATTAGTCACATATGGTGAGGTTCAGGTCCATGTATCATGTATGTACCATGCATTCAATAGCGTCTGATTTCTGCAGCATTGTTCTCAGGTGACACGTGTCGACGTTCCCTGAGATGGAACCCTCCGCGGTCACCAGTCTCGGCGGCTGAGGCGGTCCTCCACACTAGGAGAGTGGTCCGTGTTACTCCGCCTCCAGGCAGAACTACTTGTTCTTGTTCAGAGCTGGCATGGCCGTGCGTACTACTGTGGCAACTGGGCCGTACACAGGGCTTTAAGTGGGGTGAAAAAACTGGGGGGGTTCTCTCAAAGGGGCGTGGCCAGTGTAATTAGGGGCGTGGCTTTAAATCACTTACGCAAAAAATCTGTGCTTAGTATAGTGTGCCGCCCGACTTGTATTTTGCTGTTTCCGTCATTGCATCCAGATATTTGATACAAGTAACATCATACCTACAATAAGTAAGTAATATTGGCTTTGTCAATGGTTATTACTTGCAGAAGCTAAATAAGCTGCAACTATGACTTGTATATGATATTGACAAAGCTTCCAATTAAATCCTTGGTGAACCTACCAAAATGTTGCTGCTCCTGAGTTTGAGAAAGAGAAGGGAAATCCAGAAAGAAAATGAGTCTTAAAGGATTTCCCTTCCCCCACAACGCTCCCCTGGCATGACGTCATGCTGTAACTTCTCTACTGCTGAGAAGTGAGCAGTGTGAGCAGCGCACATCCATGTGCCTGGTGCTGTCTTGAAACGGGTCTCTATCAGGCTTTGTTTTGAGCCATGGCACTTTTTTCCGGACTGCAGTGACAGCAAACAGCGGTCATTGCAGTCCGGGAAAAAAAACGGGCTGCCTGTGTCAGGGCTCAAAACAGAGCCCGACAGAGACCCCTTTCGAGGCCCCCTGAAAAAAACTGCCGGTGCTCAGACCCCTTGAGACCCGGCCCACTTAAAGCCCTGGCCGTACATTTAGCAGGTCCACTTCCCTAACCCACCTTAGACCCACACATTTGTGAATTGCTGGCTGGCTACCCTGTCAGACAAGCTCCAAAATGTCAGTAGCCAGGCAAGCAAGCATCAGCATATGATTGAAGTGCACCATAGTTAGCTTGTTTTTTTTTAATTTACGGCAGCGAAATTGTTTCTAGCAGAAACGTGATACAAGAAGAGCGTCGACACAGCCCCACAGGCAGAAAGTGTGGAGGGCATACATCCGATTGGGTGATTGATTCGTAGTGCGATAAATAAACTGTTTGATCATGTTTGCGAGGACTAGGTAGTGAATAAGAAAATATGTGGTTACAGTGTGATACGTTGTACTTCCTGGTCTTCTTCATATATTGTTAATCCAGTAAGTGTGAAAGCCCCCTCCCCTTGAAAATCTGATTTCTTTTCCGTCACTCAAAACACACGAATACACTCGCATCTCTCCCGCCCCCTCTGATCAACGGACGAGCGAGGCTGCCACCGAGTGGCCATATATAGTATATAAAGTTTTAAACATTAGCAAAACGACACTGCTGAACAAAAGCAAACGTAAACGCCCCACACCACGCATTCTCTTCATTTTCAAGAGTTGCACGTGCAAAATATTTTTTTAATATCCTCATCTTGTATGGCTTCAGGGAATGTATAATTTGATTGTTCGCATTGGGTCAGGGCGGTAGTTCATATGTATATAATAAGACATTTACATATGGGTGTTGTACCTAACAGGATGCAATAGACAGAGAGCCTATAATGCACCGGTCCCCAGGCACTGATTATTTTCTAAATGCCATTGTAAACTCCAGCCACGAGAAAGTGTCCCCCCCACCTACTTAGAAGATTCTCGAAGGTTTCTGTCTCTAGTCTTAGCATCGCTTTGTAAGAATAACCTGATCCGGCTTTCCGTCCCCTTTAGCATAATATCACTTCCTTCCCATTTCTATCCTCAACATGTACCTAGAAAACTACCCTGCCTCCATTCTTCAAACTAGAGGGAACGTGTCATCTTTGTTCAGTGGGAAAGGCACATTCAGTAGTACACAGTTCCTATCTCTGTATAGAAGTGAGTCTTCAATGTCCAATAATGTGTGTTATGTCAGACTTCTAAGAAAGAGTATTTCGAGTTCCAAATGTACTTGCATCATGGGTAACTGAATTCCCATTAAATTGAAGGGCTAGGCCTTGATGTAACGATGTTAGCCCCTAGAAAGCGCAATTGCCCAACCAATTAAATTATCACTTCCTAGTTGTGTAGAGTCGGAGCGCTCCACCCGTCAGGAATTCTGTTGTTTTCAGTTGTCAGTGATGTGCACTAAGGAATACATTTTTCTATTTCATTTGGTGTGAAAGAGTAAATGACTACTGTTTGGCGTTACTTCCTAACCCGTATTTTCTGGGTTTTTTCTGTTCACAATCCAGCAAATTCTGGGTCCCTGCAGGGTCCCCATACTCCCCAGTCCACTGGCAGCAATTCCATGGCCGAAATGCCCGGTGACTTGAAGCCCCCAACCCCCGCGTCCACTCCTCATGGGCATATGCAACCAATGCCAAGTGGAAGGTACGTATTCATTTAGGTATATGTGTATTTTTTCATATATTAATACATTTCTCATCTTCGTTACTAGTGTACTTAGCACACCAATGCATTCTTCTGACAGATCAGACCCTTGGAAAAACGGGTTTTATTTAATGGTATTTAATGTTGAACATTTGTAAAGATTACACTACTATACACACTGATCACCGACCAGACTTACCTCTGTGCTCGTTGGCTGTAAAAATGGAAACCTCTACAAGACTACACGAAAACTGTATTATGAAGCCTATGTTTCTTCTGGTACAGTATACACATTGTAGAAAAGGCTTACTATGGGAATAGTTACATTTTTATTGGAACCATTATCGGTTCTCCCATTGAAAAATTGCAGTCAAGTGAAATTTTTGATGCTGGGTATCTGCTTCAGAACGTTAGTTTTTGTATTATGAACAGTAGAAATTGAATTGTGTGAATATCCTAGGGGCTTATACAGAGGGATTTCCTACTAGTAGGCAAATCTGAAATTGTGATTTAGTTTAAATATAACAAATTCAAATGATAAAGCAAATTACAGTCAATTGAAGTAATTAGCGGGCCAGCCTACTAGATGAATGAATATTAGCGGTCTGTGTGAACTCTTCTGGACCCTACCCAATCTTATAGTGGGCATAGAAATCGGCCAGGGCTTACCATTGGTTAACCTGATGGTCACTTGTTATTACTTGCTTCAAATTCGATGGCTTGCTTTCCTAAACCATTCTCTTTTTGTGTTTGTCACTCCCCTGTAGTATAACCTTTTTACCATGCTTTTGTTTGCCTTCCACTGCTTGCATTTAGGGAAATACCTTTTTCTTTTTCATTAAGCATTCCACGAGAGTGCATGTGTTTTCGGGCTGGCTTTTGTGTGCTGTTTACCCTGCCTTTAATTACCCATCCTCCTTCGTTCTCCTTCATCTGAACCTACCCGTTACTTTATTATGGTCACAACTTGAATGTATATGGGGATCAAATCCTCTGGGGGCAACTCTGTTTTTGGATGAAAATAATTTCATTTAGGTTTGCCGGGTTTGCATGGGAATGCGAAATCTCATAGCTAAACTTACTCCGTCGGCTAATGACAATAAGATAAAGTATTGGCATGGTTATCAGTAATGATTCTGAGATTGTCTTTTGTGGAACAAAATATGTTAGGGGAAGTTTAGTAAAAAATCCACAGACTGAAACATATGACTCTGCTGCTAAAATATGGAAAAGGTAGAAACATTTTTTAATTTTATTTTATTTTTAGCTATTTTCGGTGTATTGATTGCCCTAAATGTTTTTTCTTCCTTCCTCAACTTGTAGAACTGTATATAAACCCCTATAATGATTCTGAAAATGCATCTGCTTTTGCATGGATCCTGAAAGTGTCTGTGGGGCTGTAATATGGGATCCTTGTCCCCGAGTTTGCCTCACAACTCTACCTGCCTTTTCCTTTGTAGTGCCAAAATTGAGCGACTGTATGGTCACTTCTGTTAAAAAAAATAAACTTCTTATTGGTTTTTTGTCTATTTTTTTGTTTTGCTGAACATGGGTGGTGCCACACAAATCAGCTTGTGCCATAGACACTCAGAAAAATGAAAATGATTCAAATAGCTTTGATAGATCCGCCTTGCAGTGAATTTGAATATAAATGGCATGTACATGTGTAAGGTGGTTTTTTTTGCTCGATGCAAGGAGTTTATTTTTCTGGTTCACAGCTTTACCACACTCTGTTCTGTCCTTTAGAAACAGTGCGGTCAGCATTCAAGATCCCTTCTCTGACGCGGGGGACGCTCCATACCAAAAACGGAACTCTATGACCCCCAACACACCTTACCAGCAGGGAATGAACATGCCAGACATGATGGGAAGAATGCCCTACGAACCGAATAAGGACCCGTTTGTTGGCATGAGAAAAGGTACTTCAGTATGGTGCTTGCCTGTTGCCACCACCACGAGCCTATTCCTTCCTACAAGTCCACAAACTTGAGGTCTAATTACAAAAAATTGATTTGTGAAGTCTGTTTTGTGGTGTGGTGCTGCCAGAGCGATGTCCAAGACAAGTGCAGATAACATAGGAGGGACTTAAAAAAGTACAGACATACACACAACAAAGTAACGTCATAAAAATATACTTAAGTTTTGTGAAAGTGTGATTTTTCTGGAGGGGGGGGGGGGGGTCCTGGCATATTCTTTGCGTCAAAAATCAATAATTATCAAAAGAGGGAAAGAGAAGCATCTAGTGATTGTGACCCCACTCGGCTTCCAGGTATATTGCGAACAAAATATCAAAAGGGAGTGGGAAGGTGTGGTCTGGAAGGATGTCAATAAAAATCTGTAGGACCCTCAACAGTTATTTTCGGCTTGTATTCGTTCCGGATTGTGAGAAAACACTGTTCTCAACTTGTCCTAATTGGATGGGACCGTCCAGGACGGAAGGGACCGGACCGAGGAGAACGAGCTGCAACTACAAGAGGGCGGCCATACCACTCTCCCCTCCCCTCTCAATCTATGGGTCCCCATCTAACTAGGACAAGCTGAGAACAGTGTTTTTTCACAATCCGGTACGAATACAACTGGAACACAAGTTAACCCAGGGGATAGTCTTCCACCTGACGTGGGAAAATAAAGGCATCCCCCAAATATTGGTCCTGATAAAAGCCATTGACCCGGTGAGGGCGCATTTGGGCTGAAACATGTAAACCATTTTTTTAGCACATGATGTCAGGGATGCATTATACATCCCACTTTCACATCCACATTTGTTTTAACCTCACCCGTCTCTATTTCCTTATTAAATAAATTTTTCCTAGATAAGAGGTAATTTTAGATCACCTTTTCATATTTGGATCCCAACTAATCTCTCAAACCAGAGACATCACCTCCTGGTGGAGGAAACAAAACCAAATGATGATGCTACCAACTAGTAGAACGCTGATGGCAAAGCATATATCATTGGCCGAAAATAGCTGTTTAGGGTCTTACAGATATTTTTTTAGATCCTTCCAGACCACACGGCCCCAATCCCTTTTGATATTCTTTGCAGCACCACCACTTGTGATACTTGTAACAGCTTTATCCATCCTCGCGTCAACTGAACTAGATGATGCTACTGCCTCTTAAATATCAACCGCTTATTTTCTCTAGGATGTCATACTTAAATATCCTTTTTCATTCGTCTTTTCTCAGTGTCTGGAAATAGTGAGCCATACATGCCCTCTGGCCAGATGCCCAACAGTGGAATGCAAGATATGTACAACCAGGCTCCATCCACAGCCATGCCAAACATGGCCATGGGTCAGCGGCAACAGTACCCCTACGGTCCCGGCTATGACAGACGGTGAGTAGGCCCAGAGTAGAAGTTGGTCATGTACTGAGAAAAGTCCTCCATAGATCATCCACAATCACTCCACTCCACTCTGAGGGTATGCAGAATTTACTGGAAGTTATAGTTCTGTAAATCAAAGGTGGAAAAGTTTATTTTTCAATATGCGTCCTACTATTAAGGGAGCTGCTATGCGGAATAACCAGAATTTTGTAGTTTCACAAGTTGTCACAAAATTGGAGCTTTTTTTTTTTTAAATTGTGTGATTTTTAACAAAAGCGCTTCCCACGTCTTAAAAAAAAAACTTGGTTTAAGTCTTCTTTTCTTGACTCTGTGCTGCCTCATGGCCAATAGAAGTAGGTTGGGCAATAGAGAGATCTTTTTTCCGTCTCTCCTTCTGTGATGCCTCTAGCAACATCCTATGGAGGCACAGCACACATCTAGGAAGCTTATTTTATCACTTGCATGCAGACATAGCCGAGAGAAAAAGACTTCTGGAGACAGGTTTTGAGCAGGTTTGGGTACAGGGGCAGTCGTTATTCCGCCCCTTGCCCCCGTTTCCTGCCCCGACTGGTGGACCGTGCGCATCTGGGCCACTGTAACTTTGTGGCAAGCGCATTTTTTGTGCCTGTTGCAAAAATATCATGAAGACTGATTTTTGTGGATTGCAGTGTTTTTTGTTGTGACCCCACAAAATTTGGCTAACCAGACAGACGGTCTGCATGTGAAAACAAAGATTTTGCAGCCTGAATTTGCAATAGACGAACATGCTTTGCCTTATCCTGCCATCTAGTGGATGGATTCAGAATTATTTCACATATTTTTTAAATGAAATTGTCATCTGCTCAGAGGCACAACATCCTCTTATGCTGCACGGATGAAGATTCACCAAAATACCAGAGATAGTGGAAGTTTTAACACTCTTTGAACTGTATATCATTACTGGACTTGAAGTCACATGACCTTAACCCTAATGACACTAATTGACATCGCCGAAGCTCACATATAATTTGCATGATTAATATAAGAATACAACAGGGAACAAATGTGTTTTTTGTTGCCACCTATATTAGGGTGCTGACTTGGTCTTTGAAAGTGGTGGGGCATACTACTTGCCCTGAATGGTAGCCAGCAGGAGAAGCGAGTGAGCCAAACCTCTTCAGGAAAGGTGGTGGGAGAGGGCTGCCCTCAAATGATTTTGTGGTGTTCCAAGCCAATGAAACATAAAGCTTCCCTCAGTTTTTTCCAGGATGTGCCATTAATAATGTCCATATATCATGGGCGATCCTTATGTCAAAAACTCTCTCTAGTATGTCAGGGCCAGCTTTTTCCCATTGTTGCCCCCTCCCATATGCCATGGTTGTCTTTTTTTACTCCAAGAATTACCTCCAGTGCGCTATTGCCAGCCTTTTGCCACATGTGCCCCATGCGCCAAGAATTCTCTAGTATGCAATTACCAGTATTTCACCATGGTTGCCCATTATGCCAAGAATGACCTTTAATGTACCCCTGCCAGTATTTTGTCACTTTTGCTTGTCATGCTAAGCTTTTGCCTCCAGTATGCCAGCACCATTCATTTTCTATATGTGCCCCTGTAAGCCAATACATACTTTCAGTACACCAGGGCCAACAACAGACTTGCAAGCATAGCATTGCATTGTTTCTCATGCTCACTTACATTTACTCATTGACACACATCCTCACTCACTTACACTCCTCAGTCATTCATTCTCACTACCTCTGGCACTCACCCATTGTTATGTCATGTTATGTTATGTTATAAAAGCTCTTTTATAGCGCTCGGCTACTCCATGGAGTGTCCCGGCGCTTTGGCAAAGAGAAACAAAGAAGGAAAATACATAACACAGTGCCCTCCACATGGCAGCAAAGAATTTATTGGGCAAAAAGCCACGTCTTCAGGTCCTTTCGGAAAGCAAGCAGGTTAAAAGTAGTTCTCAAAACAAAAGGAAGCTTGTTCCAACAGCACAGGGCCAGATACCGGAAAGAACGACCTCCGGTGCGAGCACGTTTTATAATGGGAACAGCGGCTTTGGCCTGCATTGCGTACCTCAAGACCCTCCTGGGAGCGTAGAAAGCCATCCGCTTCCGGAGATATTTGGGGCCGGTCGCGTGGAGAGCCTTAAAAGCCAGAGTCAAGATCTTAAAAGTGACTCTTTTGGCAATCGGGAGCCAATGAAGTCTCTCAAGCAACTCCGTCGCGCGAGCCCTTCGCGGCAGTCCAAAGATGGCTCTGGCGGCCGAATTTTGCACAACCTGTAAGCGAGCCAGGAGCCATTGTCATTCTTACTCTCACTCATACTTTCACGCTCATTTCTGCTCATTCGTACCATCACTCAATCATTCTCACTCTCATATACTCGGACTTATTCATTCTCAATCATTCAGTTACTCTCAATCGAATTCACTCTTGCACTCAAATTCACTCTTGCACTCACGTATACCTTCTCAGTCGCAATCACTTGCATTGAATCTTACTCTCTCACTCGTTATCATTTAATCTCACTCACTCTGGCTCAGTCACTCACTCACGGTTGCACCCACTGTCACTCTCTAACTCTCCCTCATACTTTTTCATTCTCACACACCCACTGTGACTCACTTGCAGTCAATCGCTCTTTCTCATTTTCACTCTCATACTCTGACACTCAGTGTAACTCATCCTGAGTCACTACCTATTACTGGCTCTAACTCCCTACACACATTAAATTGACACATGCTCACAGATACACATGCTCGCTCAAACACAAACACGCTTTCACCAGCATTCTCAACATACATTTACAAATTATTTTTTTTACTTAACTCACCTGTAAGCTAGAGTTGAATTCCAGCTCCTGGTTCTCTATTTTTTTTTATTGCATTAGTAGTGAGTAAATATCATTCTCTACTAGTGTAATAAAAAATGGGCAGAAAATAAGGAGGGTGCCCCGATGCTCATACAAGTGGGACACCACCTATACAGAGCTGTTTTGGGCACTGACTGGCAGTTCAAGGTGGACTGTTCCTATTGGGGCAGGCTCAAGACTGATTTGCATATCGCTAGTCCAAACTGAAGTGACATGGTGTAAAAAAATAATGCTGGCCTGAGATGAAGCCCTGAGTAATTGCCAGTGGCTGAGATTAATTCAAGCATACAATCCACCACTTTTCATTGATACATCTTGGCTACCTCTGAGGCAAGGGGTCACACAGGCAGTGACAATGTCGCAAAGGGCAAAGCAGGGGTTGCAGCTGTGACCCCTAAATGATGTCCATGTTATGAACCGGAAACACAGCACTCCACAACTTACAAGGTAAAGGGAACAACTTCTAAAGTAATGGAACGTGGACATCAGTTCAGAAGGTGGGTCATTGCATGAGTAATGTGTTCAGTCAGTCGATGGCTTGGCTCATAATATCAAAGCTCAGTTCAAACAATAATCCTAGCGTATTACAGTAAACCAGAGCTTTTGGAAGCCATTTCATATTAGTTTCGGGTGCCTGCTGCCATCTGTGAATCAATTTTGTCCATTTCAGCACTTTTCGAAATGACTAGCCCCTGAAGAAATGTACCCTGTTTAAATGCTGTCCATATGATTAATTGCAGTTTGAATTTAACATTTTTCTAATTTTCTCACTCTGAGGAAAATAACACTTGTTGAACCCTTAGTCAAATCTGATCCACTGGGGGGTGGGGGGGCAAAGACATGTTCAATATCCAATAGAAGTTAATACAATACCTCTAAAACAATTTTGTAAGAACCTACGTATCCCTTAATACTGCTACTGTGCCCTTTTCATTAATTTTGTTTGTACACGTGTGTGTGTATATATTAGCACTGTTTTTATGTAGTCAGTCAGTACAGCCCAGATATCAGACACGTGTGGGCCTGGAGAGAAGTTTCTCCTGGCCCGGATACACTGAACTCCTTTGTTATAGATAATTAAGCATTATAGCTCTGTGCTGCGGGCATTACCAGCTGTTAAGTGCCTGCCTGCCGTTGTGTCAGATGAGGGGGGAAGAGAAAGTACCAGCTATTCACGCTGAGCAGCATATGGATAATAAGTCTGTTTGGGCCCACCCTCTAATGCCACACAGCATAGGCAGGCCCAGAAGTGCACTACCGCTGTCTTCTTCATGTCCCACTTCACTCTATTACTGAGCTCAGCAGCCAGCCAAACAGCAGCCATTACAAGCATTTTAAGCACAGTGATTGGCGGAACAAATCAGTGCCAGAAGCAAACCACTCCAAGTAGACTTTTACTACTATGTGTTTTTTTACTGCCATTTATTTCATTTCAGAGTAGAATTTCTTCTATCAACGTCTATCATTTTCACACATTTTACGAATGTTCCTTTGTATATAGAAACATAATCTTAAATGACTGCTGTGTAACTTTTGGGATGTCTCATAACATGCCTATATTGCCTAATTCATACATTCTTTATTCAGACAATGTGTTAAGTTACTGTACCAAAATTATCAATATTCTTTGTGAATGATCCTTGTTCTCTCTAAGGCCCTTCATTTAACAGCTGCAGTTTAAATTATTTACTATATTATGGTAAATGTGCCCAAGTCCTCTTGGTTTGTATGAAGACTGGAAATTGTAACTATAATCAAAACTTTTTTTTTTTAAACAGTTTTATGTAGCGCGAACGAGACAAAAGACACCGGGTATCGGAGCGCTTTACATGAGCACCAGTTTCGTTACAGATGAACACATTTTTTTGTTAGGCACGGGGAGATTAAGTGATTTGCCCAGAATCACAGGTTGTTGAGCATCGTTGCCGAGACTCGAACCCGGTTCCCCAGGTCAAAGGTCGACCCCTCTAGCCGTAAGGCTATATCCTCTCCCCAAACTTGACGCCACTTATGTAATCGGCAGACGGATCTGCTATCTATGTTTAAATACATTACTTAAAACCTCGGAATAAGTTACTGTGACCAAGCGAAAACACTTCAGGCACAACCAGCTTTCGTAGGGATTTTCAGAAAGTGATTAGAAATATTTTCTAAGTAGTTGAGCTCAACAAAAGAGAGAGCAAACTGTGCCGATGTAATAGCTCATTGAATTTCTGCCAAAGTCTGTATTTAAATAATTTTTCATAACATTGTGTACCCCTTTTAAAAGTAAACCTTGTCAATTCTTTAATAAGGAAAACACAACCAAGTACAGAGGATCTTATTTCAGCTTTTGGTAAGGAAATACATGTAATATAAATACTTGTCATCTTTTTACTGGCAGATGAGAAGGCTCCTCTAGTAAGTATCCAGAGACTGCGAAAGTAAAAAGACCAATATTGCAGAGTATGCGCTTGTGGAACAATGGACTTTCTCTGATACTATAAGTTGTTACCGATGACGTTGCATGTAATATATAACACTTTTTCTGATGGATACTTCTAACCCCAGATTCTTCACCCTGTGAATACTCCTAGATTTTTTCTCAGTATTGCATCAGCGTGCTGGCAGGTGGCATCATGCGGCTCCGCATCGACATCATACCACCCCGGAAGTGATGCCGTAGCCACTTAAATGCCCCCCACCGCTACACAAAGGTTGCAAGAGGCTGTGGACACCAAAAGTCAGAGCAGCACCCACGCAGCGGCGCACAGCTAACTTGAATGCACTGTTAAATATGTACGCATGCCAACAGGGGAATGGCTCAGAGGATCTTATTAAACACCTCCCAAAGGAATTCCAAAAGAGGGCAACATCAGTTATAGAATAGTTGTTTCCTATGTGGGACACCTCTCACATAGGTCTGTTCACAACTAGAAAGAAGAAAGCATGGCAAAGCTTTGCATCCAGGCATCACCGTCCCCGGTGATTGGGAAGGCACTGCATTGGCACATTTACTTACGCTTTTCCATCGACACCCCGGATCCCATTTAATATAGAAATGTTCAAAGTCTCCAACATGACATTGATCATTGCAACTAAAGAGTTGCCATGCCAAAATGTGTACTCATATCTGATGCGTATGGTTTGATGCAATGTAATGAAGATTCCAAGGACATACTAACGATGCAAGGGGGAGAAGGTATTTCACCCAGGTTCCAAGGGGAATGTAGCTCACTGGTTTGGTCTTTAACTAGCTTAATTCAAGGGAAAATGTAAAATGTCATAAGGGAGACACATTGGCCTTGCACAAGGACGTGTTGTGCTCTAAAGCAGAACTCGCATATTGGGTGGGACACTCGCAGTAGCTCCTAGTAGAATAAGACGCTGCATAGTGAGATCTTTAACACACATGATGACTGCAAGCTTGGCTATGCCTCTTTAGGACTGCACTTGCTGGCTGTTGTGATTTACAGCAGGGGTAGAAACAAGCACTACACCTCTTAAATCTGGTTCTAGTAGGGCTAATAAAGTCAGCATTTGAACCCTGCATAAGGACTCGTTGAAGTGCATCACCCTTGCTGCAGGAACCATACTTGAGCACTTTAAAAGACAAGGAGATTATGAGATCACATACCAAGACCCTAAAGATATTAGGAAACCCACACAATTCTTCGTAGCAAGTGCATCACACGCGTTGACTACAGCTGTTACTAAAGATACCATTGCCAGATAGCTAGTAGGAACTATCAAATAGTTTAAAGTAGGTAAACAAAACTATCGACGTCAACCCAAGAGCTCGTTCGACTAGAGAGAAGGGAGCAATATCAGCCTTCACGTCCATTGTATCTTTGGAGGACGTGCGCATGCATGGCTGCAGCATCCTCACCCAGGACACATGTTCACTAAACTCTATTGTGTAAATATAAAAGCATGCAAAGAAACTGCACTGGGAAGTCAGTGCTTAGACATTTGTTTAGTATTAACCACCCTTGAAGCTCCCCTCCTCACAGATTTATTACAGCTAAACATGTGACTCAGGCAGAGATTTAAAGAGACCAGTTACTTACCTGTTAGAAAGCCTTTGAAGAACTTCTAGAAAGTGTATGTGTGTTTTCTCTGAAAAAGAATCTAAACTTGAGGTCATATTACAGCTCAGTGTTTTCTTATGGTCATTGTCAAAGTGAGTTATACTTCCCCCATGTCGATGCCCTGTAGGGTAAAACGTTTGTAAATAAATACTTCTGAACTTAACTACAAGATGGCTGAAAATGAACAGCATGTGAATCTTTAAGAGCTTCGACTGCAAACCCAGTTTGACAGGTAACTGCTACCTTCCTCTTCATATTCTTTAGAACTGCGAATATGGTCTACTTTTTTTCTGCTCCACTGACCTTTAAAGGGAAACATACATATTGCTGTAAATGATGGATACAGTGGGCTACGTTTTCACTCCTTCTTTCATTCAATATACAAATATTGTACGTTTTCACTTAAAAAACAGAAAAATGTGTAGGTTGAGCACTGTAGCTTTTATTCAAACGTGTTTACTCTTTTTTTCTATTCAGCTTATCTTGTTTCGCTCACATCCCGTTGTGTTCAGAAATAAAATATCAGTGTGTCTCAAAATGATGTTGTTGAGAGGTGCTAAAATTAAAAATTGGATTTGTATAAATCTTTTTTATCATAATGTACTATTGTCATTTTCCAGATCGGAGCACAATATGGGTCCGGAAAGCAGCATGGGGCCTCCTGGTCAGAGTAACATGCCGCCTTCCAATAATGATCCGAGCATGTATTCCCCCAACCGGTATCCAGGACAGCAAAGGTGAACAGACAAACGCATGGATGAAGCACTGCTTGTTTGTGGCCGAATGCTTGATTTGATATTTAATTTCTGTATCCCCTAATTTTTCTTTTGTGTTTTGATCCAAACAGACAGATTGGGTCCTATATTACATAAGATGTAATAAGTGACTCTTCCACACACTTACATAGTAAATATGCATCTAGTGGGCAACAGCACACAAATTTGATGTAGTTTGGCAAATCAGCACAACAATAACAGGAACTAGGATTGCGCTGGATGTTGTACTTTGAGCAGGACAATCAGAGGGTGCGCAACAGACTTCAGCCATGGACTCCCCACAATAAGTTACTTCTCAGAGTAGAATTGACAGATGATCCTAAAAAGGATGCTATGAAATTCATATCTCCCTATACTAATTCACCACTAATCATTTTTGGGTTCCAGATGAGCGTGCTACTATCTGAGAAAGAGCTTCAATGCCTCGTCAGGGGTAGTAAGCATCTTATAAATAAAATTACGACTCAGTCCAAGGTGCAAATCCATTTTCCCAACAATCTTTGTTTTTCTAACCGCCAGTAGCAAATTCCATCAGTAATTGATATAAAAAATCAGGTGGGAGGATTACCATTTTGAAGAGCAGGTATGTCACATCCGTTTTAGTCTGTTGTTACCTAGTAAGATACGCTGGCAGCATTATCATGCCTTTTCAAGAAATCAATTCTGTTCCTCGACATTTGCTAGCATTACAGGTTTAATCATTATTAAAAGCTTGTGTAACCTGATGCGCGCTAGCGGAATTCCGCTCGCACGCTGAGATTTTCAAAACCGCACTTTACGTGACGAGCTGGGCTCGTCATCAGCGTGCGAGGAGGCTACGCCATGACAAGCCCAGCTCGTCATCAGCGTGGAAGGGGGTATACAGTGCTGCTATGGACAAAACATTATACAACAAAAATGGCCTGCAAAGCAGAACAAAGCAGTAAATAAAGTAAGATTATGTCCAATGACGCATCGTAGCTTAGTTCAAGAAAATACAGAAAAGGTGAGTTTTTAATTATTTCCTAAAAATAGGAGAGCTAGTTGATTTCTTAAATCAATTTTTAGACCTTTCTCTTGTGATATTGCCACACTTTTCAAGGTTTGATTTTGTGCTTGGGAAGTTCTGAATATCAACACTTCCTGATAATCAGTTTTTCCTCTTGCCTTGCACGCTCGTCAATTGAATTTTGTAACAGAACTTTATTTTGGTCTTGGCTTCATTTGACAGTCATTGTAAATTTGTTGTAAACATTTCAGAAAATTACGCAGAATTTTGTGATTTTGATGAAATGCATTTCTAGGTATCTTAGAAAGTTGCCCAGAAGTTCAGGAATAGTCATTTGAGACGATATCAAGGTACCCGGCTTGAGAAGAAAATGTGTCCTTGAGTCATTTAATTGACGAAACAGTGTCTGTAGGAGAAAGGGCCTGAAAGTTTGCTCTTGCAAAATTTCAGAACTTTCATGAAGGAATTCATGCAATAGCAAGATTAATAACAATTCTCTGTGGCCTAAATGTTTTTGTAGAGTGCATAGTTTAGGACGGCTTTCAGTTGGCGAATAAGGATTCAGGAATCTCACTTAATACAGTGTGTCCAAAGTCTAGCCAATTAAGGATGTGAGCTGCTTGGTTGGGATCGGAAGATTAACACACACTGGGAATATTCAAGTGTCAGTGCTGTCTTTTTAACACCTCACATCTCGTCCTCAATGTAAAGACTAAAAAATGTGTGGGATATTGGGGAAATGATGTCCTCATTCCATTCATGAGGATAGGGTTGGTCTACGAGTATTGAGAAAAAGCTATGTCAAGTTTGTGATTTCATTGTTATTCTTTGCTTGCTTTCGAATTTCTGCAATTGACGCATAGTAATGAAGTTGCTTTTTTATTGCTATACCACCAGTTATTAAAGTCCGGTAGCAAAGCTGTTTTTTTACTTTGCTGTGTTAAAAGCAAAATAGTTATTTTAAAAACTTTTAGCAATTACATTTGGAGGTTTTACTCTGAAATCTGAAATACTATTTTGGGATAAGGGGGCAGGTTCACATAGTGTTCAAAATGAATACAGCTAACAACTAAAGGTCAGGTTCTGAAGTTTTGTGGACTTCCCATTTCCTTTTATTTTATTTATTTATGCTGCGTTAACATCACTAGAATGTAGCCGAGCGTTTATACACATCAACTTAGTTGTAATTATAGCAATATAATAAAAAAAGAGCTTCACCAAAGCACACCTCCGTAGGGGCTTGTCTTGTGCCAGCTCCCCATGACAGTTCCTGTCCAGCTTGCCCGCAGACCGCTAACCTCTTTGTACCTACTCCACTCTGTGCCTCCTCTGCCCTTTTCTTGCTCTGATTTGCCCTTTCTACTCGTTTTTCTATCCTCGGTTTTACTTTGTCCTTTGTTTTGCCTTTCCTGCTCATTTTTTTGCCCTCTTCGGCTGTTTTGCCTTTATCTGCTCAATTTTCTGCCCTCAGTTTTGCCCTCTTGTGCTCTGTTTTGCCTTTTCTGCCTGTTTTTCTGCCCTTTGTTTTACTTTTCTTGCTCATTTTTTGCCCTTTGTTTGGTCTTTTCTGCTTGTATCTTCCCTCTTCATTCCGGTTTCCTCCTCCCACGGTCTCCCATCACCCACCACCCAGTGCCCAGCCTTCCCCACAAGACCTACTTAATGGAGGCCGTTGTGCAACCCAATTCAGCAAGTTCTCTTGCAAGCTTCCCCTGCGACAGTTACTCTGTCCAGCATACCCGCAGTCTGCTACCCTCCGCTGCCTTTCTACATGCTACCTTCTGTTTCTGCCACCTCTGCTCGTTTCTTGCTCCGTTTTGTCTTGTCTGCTCATTTTTCTGCCTTGTTTGCCATTTCTGCTCGTTTGTCTGCCCTCTGTTATGCTTTTTCTACTCGTTTTTCTGCCCTCTGTTTTGCACTTTCTGCTAATTTACCTGCCCTCTGTTTTGCCTTATTCTTTTTGTTTTTTGGCGCTTTGTATTGCCCTCTTATTCTCTGTTTTGGATTCCTGCTCGGTTTTTTTGCTGTCTGTTTTGCTTTTTTTTTACTGGTTTCTTCCCTCTTACCATTTCCCTCCTCCCATCACCCAGCACTCCACCGTCCCCACAGGACCTTGAGCAGGCTCTCATACCAGCTCCCTTGCTACAGTTCTGTCCAGTTTGCACGCAGTCCGCTATCCTCTGCTGCCTGTCTACCTGCTGCCCTCTGTTTATGGCTCCTCTGCTTGTTCTTGCTCTGTTTTGCATTCCAACTCATTTTTCTGTCCACCGTTTTGCTTATTCTGCTAGTTTTTCTGGCCTTTCTGCTTGGTTTTCTGCCCTCTGTTTTTCCCTCTTCTGCTCTATTTTGACTTTCTTGCTAGTTTTTCTTCCCCTGGTATTGCTTTTTTCTGTTACTTTTTCTGCCCTCTGTTATGCCTCTTCTGCTCGTTTTTCTGCCCACTGTATGGACTTTTCTGCTAATTTTTCTGCCCTCTGTTTTTACCCTTTCTGCGCTGTTCTGCCTCTTCAGCTAGTTTTTCTGCCGCCTGTTTTGCCTTTTCTGCCCTCCGCTTTGCCTTTTTCTGCTGGTTTCTTCCCTTTTCGATGGACACCTCGCACCCCAGCGCCCCGATACCCCCAGGGGTGACAGTCCCATGCTCTATAAATGCTAATTGATTGATTGATAGGAGGCCTGATTAAGTTCACTGACCATAGACTTGAATGTGCAACAGGAACAAGCTTAAATGCCTGTATGTATTTTCTTTGTAGGCATGAGCCATATGGACAGCAGTATCCAGGTCCAGGACCAGCTTCAGGACAGCCTCCGTACGGAGGCCATCAGCCCGGGATGTACCCTCAGCAACAAGTAAGGAATAAACTAAAGCAGCAGCTTGTAGATGGATGTATTTGTTGTTCTTTCTTGATTTATAAAATGGTTCTAGTCAAAGTACATATCATAAATGAAAAATATAAAATTGATCACTGAAGGAGAAATCCAAGGACGTAAAGGATAGAAGTGGGAAACCTCAGGGTAAACAGTACATTGGAGGTCTGGTACTTCCACTTTGAAGCTCACAGGAATGTGTGAAAACAGAGCAGGGGCGGAGTGCGTTAAATAGAATGGTTAGTGGAATGCATTTGCCGGGTGGGAAAGAAAGGGTTGGAAAGGTGATGATGGAAATTTTACTTTGATGAAATTCTTCAATGGAAGCGGAAGTATAATATGGTCGGAACAGGAAGTCAACAAAAATATTTGAGTGAAATAAACGGAGAAACAGTCAAGGAATTTGGTCAGCAAAAGTTGTATTAGTGGATTTGAATGATGCTGTCAACTCTGCTTTGAGATTTGTACTCCTGGTTCTATAATAATGCAAGAATCTAGTGTTGTGAATCCTGTGAAAAGGAAGTGGAGGATAAGCCCATTAGATTGTAACATATGTTGATGGCAGCAGTGTCTAGTTCAAGAAAGAGTTTAACTTAGCTTTGTTCTTAGAAAAAGGTGGGGGAGAAGTTAAAGGGAGGATCCAGCCACAAAATAATTTTGAGGCAAGTCAAAACAGTTATTGGCAGTTGCTTTGTAGGTTTGTGAGTGTAATTCGTGCATGAAGTTCACAGCTCGCACACCAAAGGACTTCCTATAAGCTATTGGCTCCCATTCTAGAGTTGAGTACGCAATCGTCAGAGTGCGAATGTGGGAACCTTCTGTACTTCAAAAGAAATCCAATTTAGATTTCCACTTGAGTAAATGGCATTCACTTCATGATTTAACATAATTCCAATATTTCAGCACAAGCCGCAGAAAGAATAGCTGTTTTGCAATAGATGAAAAAGTAGCCGCTCTACTCGGAGAGGCAAAATCTCCCTCCAGGTGTGCGCTTTAAAGCGCAAGCGATTTGCAGCGCCACAAATCAGGGTGAATAGATACAACTTTACAGTTCTTTCAACATAATGCAGGATGCAAGTCTGTGCATTTCCATCATGTCGCATTTGTGTGAAATGATATGGTCTTCAAAAGATGATTTTTGCATAATAATGCTCTGTAAATATCGCTTCATGAAGGTGTTGTCTCTTGGTTTAATTCAAAATCATGCTGTTGCATATTGCTTAGTGACCAATCGCAGACCATTTTAGCCTTGCCCTTGGTAGATATTGGGCAGGCATGTTTGTCCTGATTTCATGTCACTTTCTCTATTTTAGCATTTTATGCAGTAATGGTGATGTTGCTATCCTTTCAATTCCAGAACTACAAGCGCCACATGGATGGTATGTATGGCCCGCCTGCAAAGCGTCATGAAGGGGACATGTACAACATGCAGTATGGCAACCAACAGCCAGAAATGTATAACCAGTATGGCAACACCTACACTGGACCTGACCGAAGGCCGATGCAAGGACAATATCCCTATCCTTACAATAGGGAGAGGATGCCTGGACCGGGACCAATGGCACAACATCCAATTCCCCCTCAAATGATGCCTGGGCACATTCAATCCAACACCAGTGAAACTCCTCAACCCAGTATGTGGCCCACACGGAATGATATGCCTTATCCATATCCTAACAGACAAGGTCCTGGTGTCCCTCCGCAGTCTCCAGCCTATCCATCAATGAACCGCACTGATGAACCAATTACACCAGACCAGCGGATCAACCATGAAGGCCCGTGGCCTGCTCATGTCAGTCAGCGCCAGCCCGCGTACATGTCTCCGTCGACTAACATGCCACCTACCCGGCCACCTCCATCTTCTTACCAGACACCACCGGCAATGCCAAACCACATCTCTAGGTCTTCAAGTCCTGCCTCTTTTCAGCGCTTAGAGAACCGAATGTCTCCAAGCAAACCTTCCTTTTTGCCCTCTGGAAAGATGCAAAAGACCCTACC
The DNA here is from genome assembly GCF_964263255.1 of Lissotriton vulgaris. Taxonomy (NCBI): domain Eukaryota; kingdom Metazoa; phylum Chordata; class Amphibia; order Caudata; family Salamandridae; genus Lissotriton; species Lissotriton vulgaris. The sequence goes on from NC_141694.1 coordinate 846,162,444, forward strand.
CACTGCTTCGCACTCCCAAGTCGCTGTTCCTCCACCACAGCCTGCACCAGTCAGGCGAGAAATTACTTTTCCTCCCGGGTCAGTGGAAGCAACGCAACCGGTCTTGAAAACAAGGCGAAAAATTACCTCAAAAGATATTGGTAGGCACCAAAAGCTAATTAAATACAAGCACTTTTTGTTTTCAATTTAAAGAATTATTCCATGGTATCTATTTCCCTTTATTGTATTGTTTCACTCTCCAATGTGAACTAAATTCGCTGCCACGTTATGATTTATTTAATTAGGACCTGTTTCTTATGCTGCCTACTGTTATGAGATCATAATGACCAAAAAGGCTATTTTTCATATCATTTTTCTAAAACCTTTTTTGTTTGTTGCTGTCCTTATATAAACCTTGTGTACACACTTAATTTCAGTTTTCATGGGCCTCTTGGCAGCTGCATGCCTTTGTACATATGCTCCCATGCGGCGCAGAAACAAGTTGCAAGGGATCAGTTAAGGGCTAGAGGACGTCTGAATTAGTCAACAACCTGCTATTGGGTGTCTGCACTGTTCGAAAGATGAGCCAGATACTTGCATTTTTAATTAGAAATATGTTATGACTCGGGTTTCAGCTTAAACTTATAGCCAAGAGGTACGGTTCAGAATGCTAAATGTATAAAATGTTGCAAATCCTGCAAGAGTTAAGAATTCAGAGTATACTCGTACCTTAAAATTATTGGAACGTCCTATCCTCCATTGCATTTCCCTTCTGTCTAGGAATACACTATTTGTGGGGACATAAACTGTTAGAAGAGCTGCTAAACAAACAATCATTCTCAAAAGTTTCTCCAGGAAAGCACTTAGATTCTTTCTGACAGAGAACGCCTTTTGTTTGTTTGTTTTTTATGTCAACGAGCCATACAGTCATATACCATATTCATTGTCTTACAACTCGCCTTGTTACATGCAGAAATCCTTACATCATTTTTCCCTATGGATCCAGTGCTTATTTTGAGCCGGGGCTTTCCGGTGCTAAGCACCGGCACTTAATTGGTTTCCGATGCTCGACACTGGCACCTAATTGTGAACACCCTACATAGAAAAGTCTACCACATGGTGGCTCTGCTCATCTAATTTAGAGATGAGCAGAACAATAGTTGTTTAGGAATACAATATACATTAAAATTGCAAATACCTGCGTCCCCAGCCATTCCTTTAGCTTTGGGGACCTGAAATAATCTGAACTATCGCTTTTACACACGAGAGAGATGGTTAGTAGTTGTTTTGGCGGTGATGACAAGGGCGATGAGTGGTGCAAGCTGCAGTGGCCTCCCGGTCAGAGCCCTGGCACTTATTTTACAAATTAAGCACTGTATGGATCCTATACTTCTTGAAGTTATCGGACTGCCCTGCAGGTTTCAATTTCTTTGTGCAAATCCTAGAATTGCTGAGGATCGGCTAACCTCTTTGTATACATTTTCACTACTCTTATTTCACTAGTTTTAGCTCTTCTCCTTAAGAGACCGAATATTAAATACTTCATGAACTAATATGTGAAGCAATAATAAAAAATCCTTGATGGTAATATTGGGGTTTGCCTCCAGAGGTTGTTTAAGAGATTATCCTAAGGAAAAAATAAAACTTTATTAAATTTATGTATTCTCCATTTCTCTCTCACTCACACGTAATTTTACTCCCACTGACACTCCGTTGTACCCCACTTATTCTCCTAAGGTAGTTATTAATTTATGATGCTCGAGACTTCCTTTTTGCAGAACAACCAAGGAAGCTGGAATTTATTATCCAGGTACTTTGCCGGTGAAATATAAGCCATATCCCTTAGCCTTGGAAACACGAGTATCAAAGTGAAGATTAAATGAGCTTCAAAGACTTCTTTTGAGTGGGTGGATTTGAATATTTTAAGTTTGCATTTAATTCCTAGTCCGCATGTTTTTGCAACTGTTTACTCAGTGGTGGCACACACTATTTTTTTATGATGCTACAGAGGAGGGTATTTGTGGCAAAGCCAATAGGTCTCATAGTTGCTCACACCACACTGTGTTAAAATTCCAAAAGGAAACACCAGTGTCACGATAGTCACATACAAAGTTTAATCAAACTTTATTACACACACATAAAATGTCAAAGTAGCATGTTGTAAAAAAAAAGTGCATTTGCTCTATCCTGTGAGACCCTAAGAAGGGCTCTGCCAGAATTCTGAAGAATGTGAACTGTTGGAGAGTGGCTTGATGCAGTTGTTGCAGAATGCTATTTTGACATTTTTTATGTGATAAAGTACCCACTGCCTTACAATATAAGTCACAGAGGAGTTCCTTGACCATATAGAAGAATGAGGCTGAAGGCCGAGTACATTTGTACGGTTATGGCACACTGAGGTGACCTGCAGTATCCTTATCATGTACGGCAGGGAGTACTTCATTATTTATTATAAATGGTGAAACCATCCTCTTTCTCACAATCCACTTCAAACATTGGTGCATAGCTCTTACATATAGATATGAGAGAGCAGGGTTGCAAACAAGAATAATAAAAATGGAATCTTTAGTGAAAATTAAACACATCAAACAAGCTGTTAAATATTTTTTGAAAAAAGGTATTAGAATTGGGTTAGGACAAATCAGTAAAAAAAAAAAGTGCAGTAGATCGGAATGTTTAGAAACCTGCAGAAAGATTCTAATTATGCAATAATTACCTATGGAGTGCAAACAACGAAATGTGGCCAAAAATATATCTTTTCAACTTGTTACTGTACAGCTAAAAGAACAACAGCAGGAAGAAAACCCGAATTTCGTTTTTGTTCTTTAAAGAACTGCTTTAATTATGCTCCAAGACCTGGCCTGCCTTTCTCATTGATTTCTGGCTCTGGCAGCAGCCATTGTGACTTCAGAACTCAAATGTTATAAGTTACTACAGTTGAGTGGCTATGCCATTTCTTTATAATGAGGGACAGGGTGCGTCACAAGTTGACTATTATTAAGAAATTAGAGACATTTTTAATAAAGAGATTGCAGAATTGCATGTATTATAAGTTTGTAATAAAAGTTGATGATACTTTTTATGGGACTGTCTTGACAAAAGTAAATTTACAATGCTCCAGGGGAGAGACAAACCCAAGGTGGACAAACCAAGCCACGAATAAGAAGTAGGCAAATGAGTGACAGTAAAGCCAACCAATGGTAATCAGTGTGTCGGCTACAAGCCCCCCGCTATATTCTTAGTAATCCCACAATATATGCTGCCTAGTAGGCTTGACCTAAATAAACTGTCAAGTTATAGTTGTAAAGCAAGATACTTTAACTGTATATAAGCTTTGTACAAAATAAATTAAATGCATGTTTCATGCTAGAGATTAGAAGTTTGAGGAAGCAAAGTATGGTTTCTTAAATTTCCTTTAATTTTTCCAGTGTCTCCTGAAGCCTGGAGAGTGATGATGTCCCTTAAGTCTGGTCTTTTGGCTGAGAGCACTTGGGCCTTGGACACCATTAATATTCTTCTGTATGATGACAGCACTGTTGCTACCTTCAACCTCTCCCAGGTAAGTGCACATCATAACTCACTGAAAGTATTGGCTGTGTAAATGGATAAGACCAGGATGCATTTCTTCAAACTAGCTGCTTTTCATACCCTAATTCAAAATTTGGAATGAGTAAAGGTTTGAACATCCTACTTAATGTTCACTAATTGAAAATGTAGTTTCTTTTGCATGCTCTGACATAGTTTACATATGGATACAATATCAATCGAAAAGTTATGATGTCTCATTACTGAAAAATCGTGAGGCAGGAAAATACTCACCATAGAAATGTCACAGTTGTCAAAGACTGGGACATACTGGTAAACTAAGGTTGCATTATTAAGATATAGCTCTATATCTTGGTTTACACCTAGTGCGAGTCAGTTTGCAGTCATGGCTAGAGCTGTTCGGAAGGCAGTAGGAACAGAGTGTGGTTTCTTTGACCAGTTCTTATTCGGCATGCTCTCTCACCTTAACAGCCACAGCAGCACTATTGGCATCTCTAGCAACAGGCTAATGCAAGAGACATAGCCATTTTTCAGCATAATAATTTGAATATTTTGGTGCTATCGCTAGAAGATACCATAAGCATCACCAAATTGAAATGCCATTACCCAGTGTCTAACACCTCCTTCTGCTATCTTAACCAATACTGTCTTTCTTCAGCTCACAATGTGTATCGTGTAGCTCCATCTTTTGATAGGAGAAAATGTTGTCTTTTGTACTAACTTAATTTTAGCATCGTGAATGATGATAAAATCTTCCTGCATGGAGTTTTCTGGTAAGTGTTACAGTGGTATGTTCTAAGAGGTGAGAGGTGTTTGTCAAAAGAGTGCATCATCTCAGACACTCACACTTTAGATTTAAACTTGCTATACAAACAGGTGATTGCCAGGTAGGCAGGCTTCATCTCTCATACTCCTAGTATAGAAATGTTGATTCCCTTGGCAGATGGTTGGGCATTTTACTATAGCTGCAGTCCTAGAGATTGTTTAGAGAAATATTCTCTTTCTTCTGCTTCCGGTATTCACAGCTTATATCATTGTACGTCAACATGACTGACTAGGAGGGAGTCATAATCACCATGTCTTCACTGTTAACCTGCCTCCTCCTTATCCATGTCTCATAAAACAGTACTATTGCCACTCCTTTGAACAATCGTTTCTGGGTGTTGCTATCTTATTGGATGAAGGCCACATATTGTAATGATCTCTCCATTAACAGTTGCTTCCATAATAGTACTCCATCTTCTGTTAAGTTTTTTTCTTGTTTGCTAAGATCAAACCAAGATGTTTGCTTTAAAATTCTGTGGAAGTTTAATCTCATGTAAACCCGATGCCCTTGGATTGGAATAACCTTTTTTCTGGTTACCAAGCACTTTTTGATACCCTCCCACCATGGCTGGCCTATAGCATGGATGAGCTGGGCCCATGTCTGAGGTGGCGAATTTTAGGGGATGCAGGAGCATTCTGAAGCAGTCTACCTCCAACCTGGCTCTAAAGAAAAGCATAGAAAACACTGTACTGAAGCCTCTTTTCTCCTTTTTTTTGTATATCCAATTTTTCCCTATTCATCCCATTTTTCTAACACACTGACAATTACAGATGGCAAGTGGGAGGTGGGTGCCAAATTATGTTTCACCAAGGATGCTAGCTTGGACAAAGGCCAGCTTTGCATCCTGCAATTGTTTGGGGCTACAGTGCACATTGTTTGAACCAAGGTTTGTGAAAGCGTCTTAGAATGTGTTCATGACACCTTTTATTCAAATGGGTCTATTAGCCTTCAAATAGGAGAGGAACTTTGTTTGAGCCCAACTGGCATTGCATGTTTGTTTTTAGCATTCACACAGTCATTGTAAAAAAAAAAGTATTGTATTTCCCTTCACAGTTGCATCTTTTACCCAAGTGTTCCTTTTTTGGGAAAAATGCAAACTTCCAGGATCTGATAGAGACTTCTAGCCACAGATTCCTTACCTTGGACCCTTACATTTTTCATGAACAGTACCCCTGCGTTCAGTAGGTGGTGTCGCCATCAGCAGAAGTGACATGTGCAGGGCCCATATATAGGCGCTTCCCTAGCCCGCTGATGTTAGTTATTTTCTTTCCCTGCCAGTCAGTGCAGATCCAGAGAAGAACTACCCCGTCACTGTTTGACTGACCTTTTTCGACCTTTTGTTAAAGATTTTTTGAGACATTGTCTCCTAGTGTGACAGGGATGTCCCCGACAAAGACTTGTTTTGAACCCTGTGGCACCTGTCACCGGCAAATGTAGGTGATGGATCCATACCTTGTCTCCCTCTGGTGTCTCGAGCATAACCACAATGCCAAGACCTGCGTCGATTTTCACTCTATTCACCCATATGTCTTGAGGGAGTGGTCCCTCAAGCTCCTTCCTGCTTCATGTGTGACAAAGCGACAATCTAGATCCCAGTCGAAAGGAATGTCCTAGGATTGGTCACGGAGCCATCGATCTCCATAGCAGTCAAAGTCGCCTGTGCGTTCTGGTAAGTCCTACAGACAAGAACAAGGAGAAGTAGAAGAGGTCTTCCACTTCGCCCCATCTATCGAAGCAATCGACAAGCCTAGGAAATATTGGCATTTGAGGCCTAGCTCCGTGGTTGAGCCTGCACCTGGGCCATCTCGGCGTCTCCATGAGTTTCCTAGAGCCGGAGTGACCCCGCGCAACTCAGTGAATTTTAGGAGGCCACGCACCTATTTTGGGCAGCCCGTCCCTGCTGGCGCACCCTTGGGCCCCATGGGTTTGAAGGGGCTCCTACTGGTTTTCCGTTTGTCGATTCGCACCAACACCAGTCGGCCGCTTGGATCTAGGGACAGATCCGGACCGACGCCGGTCAGCCCCACTGCCGACATCTCTGACGCCACCCCCATTCTTGTCCCCGATTCTGACATAAAGCTGGATGGGCGTCTTCCCATGCCAACTGGAGGCATTCCATCCAGACAGGAGCCTGAGCCCTAAGCCTATTGGCTAGGACTTGGTGAAGATTAGGATGCGCCACTTCACCCTTCTAAATACCATCCCCTAGACCTCAATGAGGACAACTGGTGTGAGGATTAGGCAGATGCCAGTGGACTGGACACCTCCCTGGATACTGGCTTGCTCTCTCCTCCTACCGTGGCTACGGGAGACAGAGCCTTATTTGCAATGGCAGTGAGGAGGGCTGCAAAGGTCCTGGACCTTCAGCATCCGGCTGTGGCTGTGAACATCTTGATGGAGGTGCTTCAGCCTGGAGTTACCCCTTCCAAACCGCTTCTTCCTTTTAATGATGGCCTCATGGATGTTTCATGGCCATGTCCAAGCCCTGCACAGGGGCACCTGTGAATAGGACAATTGCTTGCCGCTGTCACCCCGACTCAGGGAACCCCAACTTAAGCACCCGAAACACCACCCCCGAGAGTTTGGTGGTCCAAGCCTCATCTTTCAAACTAAAGCTTGGCGCATTCCCTACCACTCCACCAGACAGTGAATCCAAGAGGTAGATACCTTGGGAAAAAAGACCTTTTCTTCTGCCAGCCCGGCCCTATGGTCAGTAAAAACCTCATGCCATTTGGGTTGATACTCCCACTGACTCTAAGACTCTGTTTACGCAGTGTTGCCCATAGTATCAGAGAAGTTCCGAGCTATACTCTCCCAAGCTATCGCTGACGTGAGGAATGCAGCTAAGTTTGCCATACGCTCTGGCTGTGACCCATGCATGTAAGGGGGTGGGGCTGGTTGGGGTAGGGTTTTCAAAATACAACCGTGAGGGAAAATGTATTAAATAATTTATTTTCCCTCATTGTTGTTTGTCGATAGACCTTCCTCTATGTAGGTATTGCTTTAGTATCTATTCTAAGATAAGGAATCTGTGTCTAGAAGCCTCTAACAGATGAACAAGTTGCTTACCTTTGGCAACGCCTTATCTGGTAGAGACTCTAGTTGCAGATTCCTTACTGACCAACCCATCATCCCTGCTCTGTGAATGGATTTATAGATTTTGGGCCTTTTCCCCTTCCAAGACTCCAGTTTTCACACACCAGAAGTAATTACTCCTTGTTGCTCTGCACTCCTTTTTGCTCTGCGCTTCGGGCATGGAAAGTCGTGAAAAAATACTGGCGTCAACACATTGGGGTGGTACTTAGCAATGATGGCAGGTAAAGCCGAATGATGCCACCTACCGGCACAAAGGGGTACTGCTTGCAAAAAAAATTCCGTAACCAGTCTGACACCTGGGTATAATATAAGGTAAAGAATCTGCGGTTAGATAGTCTCTACCAGATAAGGCCTTACCGAAGGTAAGCAACTTGTTCTTATATTGGAAAATGTAATGGCTCATGAGTGGGAATAAAACGCGTTTTCAAATTGAAACTAGTTTGTTACCTCGTGTTTGCAATTGCATGTCGCATAAATGTGCAGGTCCTTTCATGAGGAAGTAGGCCCTTTTGCAGTAACCAACTTTCACATGATGTATAGATCCTGATTCCTTCTACTAGATACCTAACAGCAAAAACACACATTTCCTGCCTGTAAAATCGTCTGAAAATGTTTCAATGTCACTGCACCAACGAAGCTTTGCTTATTTGAAATATGTGTCTGCCTCCCCATTCTTCCACCCTATGGCTCCCCAGCATGATTAAAGCAGTGGTGGGAGTAGAAACCACTATGCATCCTAATTTTATAGTGTTATGACCATAGATAGCAACACTTGTTGGAGTGGAAAGAAACTCCGTGCATCTGATTCTAAATTTGTGGATTACAGACATGGATCAGCTTCCATCAACCCAATATCATTTCTTCTAAAGGGTTAGGTAACCTCAGATTAGTGCAAGTGTGCACAAGGTTATTTTTGGGATTTTTAAATGTTAATGTTTTAACTTTTTTAATACACTAAATACTGTCATTGGAAATCTATAGATACAGTGGTTTTGTTTTCACCATCTTAAAAAATTATCTGATTCCTGCAAAGTATGGCTAAAATAAACCTTAAGAACCCTGTTATTCTTCCTCCTTCTTTGATGGGTTTGTAATTATTCTGACTTATTACTCAGAATTAATATTATAATTCTGAATTATATTATAGCTCTGAATTATTGATATTATAATTCTTCCTCCTTCATTGATGGATTCGGAGTTATTTAATACCCACTGACTTAAAAAAAAATATTATTTCTATTTTCTGGTATTTAGGTAATGAGATAGACCTGCATAAAGAACAAAAAAGGGCAGTTCTCCAGCATTGGATCTTTTATATATTCACATGTTTGAATAATTCCCAGTCGTCAGGCTGGAAATCTCCGGTACATTAAGATAGCAGTATAGAGTGTACAATATAACCGTATGTAATGTAAAATGGCCATAGGCCTGAAACAACATAGTATGTTTAGTAACGCATTCACCTCATTAAAAAAAAACTCATTTGAAAAAACCCAAACTTCATCCAATGAAGTGGAAGCTTAAGGTCTCTCCTACTCCCCCTAGATTCCACCTAGCTCAGATTGTTATCACACGTTGTGTGTGAGGGAGTCCCCAGTTCGAGGTCTGCTCTAACCTTTCAGTGAACCTTAAATTGTTTCCATTTCGACCTGCCCTAAATTTGAACCAGTCATATATTCAGCACTACTGTACTGTGAGATGTTTTTAGGAAAGACTGTTAACATTTCTAGACCCGGGAGATCTTCATGGCTGACAAAAAGAAGAGATTTCGTTTTAAAACCTGTTTATCTTGTGGCAGCAAGAAAATTTACACAGATGACACACTCTCGGCGTATTTATTGTCTTTTTCCTAAGCATGTCAGCAGAATGCAAGATCTGTAAGTCTTTATTCCACTTAAACTCTTAAGGATAGTGACAGGAAATTAGCGTTATTTCTTATGAATAAACAGCATTTTACTCCTTCTAAAGGAGATGTCCCCTCTCAGGGGAAAATTCTGCGAGAAGTGCCCCCCAGCACTTCCATGAAGGCAGCGCACAGGGAGAATTTGATAGTTTACTGAACATGATCTATTTAGTATAGCGCTTGGAGCCACCTCCTCCGCTGAGAAACTAGAGCCTAAGAGTACAGAAACTCATATGTGACAAAAAAGAAGAAATCTTCAAAGGAAACCTTGTTGATAAGAAAACCATTGAGATCGAAGACCTTAACTCCTTTGTCGCCGACAAAGATCCCGAATTCAACGACACCATCAATAACTACACCGCCGATGAAGACCCCGTCGAGCATGCCTTCGCTGGTGAGAAGACTGTCGAAGTCGAACATGACTACGAAGACGAACATACCATCAACGGCATCACTGTTGAGAACCACATGGTCAATAAAAAAGATAGTAGAAAATGATTTTCAACGTTAAGGGTGAGGAATGTACCTCCAGTTTAATTATTTGTCAGCTCAAGATGAAGAAGCTAGTGATTATGCCTCACTGACAGCCCAAAGCAATTGGCTGTAAGGTATGTCCCAGATTTTGAAGTGGACTCAATGGACGATGAGAAGTCCTACAGTGAATGTGTGTCAGCAAGGGATACAAGTCTGGAAGTACGCAAATGGATTTAAGGCAGAAACCACCTAGATATTACAACGAGGTAGATGATAGTTCAAGTACCAATGGCTCTCTAATCGACTTGCAACAAATGAGGGGTATTTTTACTAAATTATTGCTGCAGCAACCATCTAATAATCCTAACAGGGGGTTACCTGCTGCTCCCATCCTCCCGACTCCTCAACTTGCTCCTTTACCAGTTTCATCTCCTAGGCAGCCATCACCGCTACCACCTCCTCCAGCACAAAGGGGATTGGTCCATGGAGAAGACATGAATGCTGTTTACTCGAATGGTTTTACCTATTCTGATGCAGAAGGAGAGAAAGGTTAGCTACCACCAGACAGTGATTGAAGGGATGATAATGATGGCTGAGATGTTTTTGTCCAAAGTGGAAACATTGGGCCAATTCCACAAGGTGCTACAGATGATAAATCTAAATCTCACTTGTTGATTAAAAGTGCTGCCAAGAATTCAACCTACCAGTGACCCCTGTAGAACAATCATGTTTTCTATAGGACTTAAAGACAAACCTCCGAAATATGTTAAATCCATACCTACTCTTGACTGTCTGGTGAGAGGTCTGAAATTAATGACTACACCTGCTCCCGTTCCAGCTGTGAAACCTCTCCTGGAAAATAAATACAGAGCCCGGTATTCAGCTACAGCTTGCTGTATCAGTAATTGCTTCAGCAGCTCAGAGAAGAATCAACACCCCCAATCACACTGTCATCTAGTCTGCGGGACAATTATAGCAAATTTATTGACAGGTTGTTACAATTGGCAGATGTAGCATGACACAGCTCCATTACTGCATCTTATCCCTGAGGATAAAAGGGAAACAGCTAGAGCTATTCTAAAGGAAGGAGAACTAACCTCTTCTTTCATTATTGACGTGGCAAGAGATGCGTCAAATACAGGTATTTTCCAGTTGGCAGGAGGGACTGTATTAAGGAGTCAAGGCTTGTTAGAATCCACAGCCTTCCATAGTGATGTCCAATTTAAAATGCCTTTTGATGGGCTCACTCTTTTTGGTAAACATGTTAATGAAGCTCTGCAAGGCCTTAAAACCGACACCAATGCAGCAAGGGCACTAGGACAGATGCAGTATCACAGATTTGGGACATCTACTTTTCGTGGCTCACGGAGATCACACATTTTCAGAGCAGGATTCAACCAGTATGGAGGTGAAGGACGCCCTTTTTATCCTCAAAGACTGTCTGAATACAATCAAGAATACGCCTTTAATAAAAACCAAAGACAAACTTGGAGGTCTGCAGGAAGGAAAGGAGGCTCTCCACAAGTCCAAACCAATGATAATTAGAAGAGAGCTTTACTCCCAGCACGCCCCCCTCCCCTTTCCTGTCCGGTCCTTAGGAGTTGGGGGGCAGAATTTCCCTTTTTGCACCCTCATGGAATAATATAACATAAAAGACAAATGGGTGTACAAATTGTCCAGTCAGGCCATATATTGGAGTTAATCCAGAGGCCCCCAGTTTGTCCTCCAAGAAAGGAGCATCATCCTCAATTGAAGGAGTCACAAATGGAAATTCTCATGCTTCTTTACAAAGGAGCCGTAGAAATTGTCCCCAAGCCTCAAATGAATCAAGCCTTCTATTCCAGGTTCTTCCTAATAAAAAAGAAAACTGGTCAATGGAGGATACTGGACTGTACAGAGCTGAACAAATGTTGTAAGTAACAGTTGTTTCGGATGCTTACCCTACAAGAAGTCCTCCTGATGATGAATTAAAGGGATTTTTTGACCTCTTTGGACTTTCTGGATGCTTACTTTGACATACCCATTCAACAAATAAACAGGCAGTCCCTTCAGTTCTCAATAGCGGGTGAGCACTACCAGGTCAAGGTGCTCCGTTTTGGGCTCAACCAAGAATATTCACCAACTGTCTCGCTCCAGTTGCTGTTTTTCTTAGGAGAGAAGCTCACCAGGTGTTCCCAGACCCAGACAACTGGTTAGTCAAAGCGCCATTCAGAGAAAAAGGAAAAGCTTCCACGAAGGCTTGCATTAATCCCTTCCACAAATTAGGCATCACTTTGAGCAGGGAGATATCTTCATTGGTGCCCCAAACAAGATCCAATTTCAGAGAGCAAAATTCGACACTCAATTGGGGAAACGTTCGCCTTACCATCAGCAGAAATAAATACAAAGTTATAGATTAATTCAAAGACTATTGCTGGAAAGCAGTTGGTCTAAGTGAGGCAATACAAATCCCTAATCGGTATGATGGGATCATGCATAGGTCTCATTCCATTTTGCAGGTCTTGTATGAGACCTGTTCAGCAAGGGCTGGATTCGCAATGGAAACAGGTGGAAGGCTCATGGGGAGATATGGTCTGCGCTTCCTACCAATACCAGGTTATTACTCAGCAAGGATGCATCCATGGACAAATGGGGAGTCAACCTGCAAGAGCTTTCAACAAGAGGTCATTGACCAAATGCAGAGAAAAAGCTCCACATTAATTTGTTGGAACTGCGTGCCATAAAAATGGGTTTACAAGCATTCCTTCCCAAATTGGCAGGTCCGATAGTTCCAGTCAGAACAGACACCACAACATCCATGTTATACATAGCCAAGCAAGAAGTAACGCAATCCAAGATCCTTTCAGAAAAAGATCAGTTGCTGTGGAATTGGGCTGTTTGTCACAGGATAGACATTGCTGTGGAACATCTGCGAGGCTGTTATAACGATCAGGCAGATGCGCTCAACTGGCAAATTATGGATTTCCACGAGAAGGCACTAGAATAGAAACAGGTGGATTACATTTTCAATCAGTGGAGTCACCCTACAATCGATCTGCTACTCTGAACAGCAAGAAATGCCTGTGCTTTGCAAGCATGTTTTGGTATCCAGGGACGATGGGCAATGCTCTTTTGATTAGTTGGTCCAAGATATTTACCTACGCCTTTCCATCTTTTCCCCTGAGCCTTAGGGTGTTGAAAGCCACGGTAGAACATTGCACTCTGATCCTCATTGCTCTGGCATGGCCTCGCAAGTACTGGTACAGCGAGCTGGTGCAGTTGGCAGTATTTCCAGCCATTCCTTTGAAGGTGCATCCCAGGATGTTGTCCAGACATCATTGAGAGATTCTCCACAACAATCCCATGTCACTAAACTTGACAGCATGGTACTCGACCACCTACAATTTGGTCATCTGGATCTGTTGCTAGTCTGCAAACAGATTGTAGCACAGGCTTGCGCTCCAGCAAAACAATGAGACTTGCAAAGCTAACTGGAAACATTTCTGTGTCTGGTGCAGGGACAATGGTCATCGTTTGCTTCAAGTAAAGACTGCTCAGATCCTGCCATATTTGCTAAGCTTTGCCAAAAGTGGTTTCAAATATTCTTCAGTTAGGGTCCATCTGACTGCAATATCGAGATTCAGAAGAACAGTTAGTTCAACGTCTACTTTGTTTTCCAAAAGTATCATTAAAAAGTTCATGAAAGGACTTTTTAAAACATTTTCACCTATCCAACATCCTCTGGTTCCATGGGAACTTAATACAGTCCTCCATCAGCTGATGTTACCTCCATTTGAGCCTATACATAGAGCGGATTTAAAATTTGTTTCATGAACCACAGCACTACTCCTGGCTTTGACATCCATTAGGAGAGTGGGAGAGATTCAGGCATTTACCATCAGAGAACCCTTTCTCTGGTTTAGTAAGGACAAAGTGATACCCAGAATCAATCCTAAATTGACTCCTAAGGCGCCTACTGACTTCAATTTGAATGAGCCTTTTATTCTTGGATCCTTTACCTAATCCATTTTCACCAGCATAAAGATATTATACACTCTAGATAGAGGTTGCAAGTTCTGTATACACAAAATCAAGGACATACGCACATCAGGCCAGCTATTTGTTTAATTTGCAAAGCCACAAAAAGGCCAAGCCTTGTCCAAACAGGTGATAGCACATTGGTTGTCCGCCTGGATTGCTTTCTGTCATGTCAAAGCCAGTTATCGTCTCCAGGGAAGATTGAGGGCGCAATCCACCAAGGGCATCACTTGAACTGCAGCACTCTATGCTGGGGTGCCTTTCAGATACATTGGCAGTGAAGCCACCCAGAGGAGCAGGCATACGTTTTCGAAGCATTACTATCTTGACATGGGCGCAGAAGCTGATGTAGCAGTAGATCAGGCAGTCCAGAGAAACCTTTTTCACTAAAGGTGAGCCTGCTTCCCGCTTTGTTAGTATTTCATAATGTGTACTGCTTGCTGTTCTGATCCAAGCATGTGAATATATAAAAGATCCAAAGTTGGAGAAGAAACTACTTTCTTACCTGTAACTTTAGTTCTCCAACATTGGTATCTTTTATATATTCACATGCAACCCTCCCTCCCTCCTGGTTAGAGGCTCATTGTGTTTTATTCTCACACTTATGCTTTGAAATCTGAGCTATAGTGGTCTCTAGGGGGAATAGGAGTGCTTAGGCTTCCACCTTAATGGATGAAGTTTGGGGTGGATGTTTTACTAAACATACTATGTTCTTTCAGGTCTATGGCCATTTTACATTATATGCTATTATATATTTTTTACACTTCATATTTCTATTTTAATACTGAGGTCAAGAGTTTTGTCAGTTGGTGCTCTGCTAGCTCCTAATATTTTTTTCTAATAATTCAGTGTTTCTGATAGCATCATTCCCCTGATTCTCTTTATGTCCTCAAACAAAGGTAAGGGATCTTTCTTGCCCCAAAGAAAGGCCTTTTCAGTCAATTGGTAAATGCGCATTTGCCATGTTAAGTGTTAAGAATTCTAAAATTGCCATTTTGCCGATAGCTGGCAAAATGATGTGTAGTGTGTTTCTAGCTGTTTTAGTCTTTACTTGTGGGCAGGTTTGTTTTGCATATTTTGTGATGTCTGATCATAGGAATGCATGTTGCTTCTACAAACTGGGTACCGTTTACTTTGAGCTTATCTAATCAGTTATGGATAATCGGAACCATTGTGAATGCATAGACTCTTTATGATTGGAACAGCCTTGCAAATCATTGGTACATACATTGCTGGCATAATACCTGTGGTGCAGTGCAGTCGTGAACCTTCAACTTGTCTCGCTGTATTTTTACTGCATTCTAGCAGTCTTTGAAAAGTGGTTATGCATTTGAAAATGTTGTATTAGTGGGCCCTCAATTAAAACATTCTCATATTTGTGTGATTTTCCTTTAAAAGTACATATTACGAAGAGCAAATTGTACAGCACAAACTTGCTCACAAATTTGGCAGACTCCTGTGTTTTGCTTCCTATCTTACAGGACTACATTTGGGTAATGGTAGAACGCCAGTGTTTCCCAACCGTAAAGTTGTTCATACGTGTGATTTCCCCTATCTCCCCCCCCCCCCCCGATACCAACCCCCCCCCCGGAAGCATAGTTCGAATGTAAAGTTACCATTCTAATTTTGCCTTTTTCTGTTCCCACAGTTATCTGGATTTCTTGAACTTTTGGTGGAATATTTTAGAAAATGCCTTGTGGACATTTTTGGAATTTTGAAAGAGTATGAAGTCGGAGACCCAAGTCAAAAAGCCCTTGGCCACAACAGGGAGAAGATGAACGACAATCTTTCAGTGCCAGAGGAGTATGAGGAAATTGATTATGGAGAATATGAAGTGGATGAGGATGAGGAGGAAGAAGAGGGGGAGGAGAATAAGGAAGAAGAAAAGACTGAAGAGGATGGAGAAGATGAGAAAAGTATAACCACAGCCAGTATTTGTGATACAGTTGAAAAGCCAAAACAAGCCAGTAAATATGACAAGTATCCCATAAAGATTGTTAAAAAGAATAGCCTGTATGTCATTGACCATTCTGACAGACTTGGCCGTGTACAGGAGTTTAATAGTGGGCTCCTCCATTGGCAACTGGGTGGGGGTGACACAACTGAACACATCCAAACTCATTTTGAGAGCAAAATGGATATTCCATTCCGCAAGAGAGCAACCCCTTCCTTGAATTCCCCAAGCAAAAAGAGGATAGTTCTAGATGACGAAAGGCTGAGGGAATCGGATGAGCAGACGGAAAAAAGAATAATTGCAACTATTGATGATGTCCTCTCAGCTCGACCTGGGGCACTGCCTGAAGACTCTCACAGCCCCTGCTCACAGGCAGACAACACCAAATTTCCCTTTGGAATTCATCAAGCCAAAAGTCACCGAAATTTTAAACTACTGGAGGATGAACCTAGAAGTCGAGACGAGACTCCTCTGTGCAAGATCGCTCACTGGCAGGACTCCTTATCTAAGCGCTGCATTTGTGTGTCAAATATTGTCCGTAGTTTGTCCTTTGTGCCTGGCAATGATGCCGAGATGTCCAAGCATCCTGGTTTGGTGCTGATACTGGGAAAGCTTATCCTTCTTCACCACGAGCATCCTGAGAGAAAACGAGCACCACAGACCTATGAGAAGGATGAAGAGGAGGACAAGGGGGTTTCCTGCAGCAAGGATGAGTGGTGGTGGGACTGCCTCGAAGTCTTGAGGGAGAATTCTTTGGTCACATTAGCCAACATTTCTGGGCAGCTAGACTTGTCTGCTTATACAGAAAGCATATGTTTGCCAATTTTGGATGGCTTGCTACATTTTATGGTATGCCCGTCTGCTGAGGCACAGGATCCGTTTCCAACTGTGGGGCCCAACTCAGTTCTGTCCCCTCAAAGACTGGTGCTGGAAACCCTGTGCAAACTAAGTATCCAGGATAGCAATGTGGACCTTATCTTGGCTACTCCTCCATTCAGTCGGCAAGAAAAACTCTATGCTACTTTAGTTAGGTACATTGGGGAACGTAAGAACACCGTATGCAGAGAAATGTCTGTGGCGTTCTTATCAAACCTTGCTCAAGGGGACACATTAGTGGCAAGGGCAATAGCTGTGCAAAAAGGAAGCATTGGCAACTTGATTAGTTTCCTGGAGGACGGGGTCACCATTGCCCAGTACCAACAAAGCCAGCATAACCTCATACACATGCAACCGCCACCTCTGGAGCCTCCTAGTGTAGACATGATGTGCAGGGCAGCCAAGGCCTTGCTCGCCATGGCTAGAGTTGAAGAAAATCGTTCCGAGTTCCTTTTGCAGGAAGGCCGCCTACTGGATATCTCAATATCAACTATCCTGAACTCTGCAGTTGCCTCTGTGATCTGTGATGTACTTTTTCAAATTGGACAATTATGACATAGGTGGGAAGCCAAGCATGTGTGAGTGGAGATTAAAGGTCACATATAACTGGCTGTTTTCAATTCCTTCTGATCCATTTTAGGAAAAAGAAGGAAATATTAAAAAAAAGTATCTTTGCTCCTCTGCCCCATTTGCTATTTACCAATTGGGAATTAAAGAAATTATTAATTTAAACACGTATGAAATTTAATATTTGCTGTTAATGTGTACAAGTACATTTTTATTTTATTTTTTTTAACCAAAGTTGCTGTCTAGTACATTCAAAGGTCATGTTTTTTTTCCATAGATTTTAATTTTCAATGTTATTTTCCATGTTTGTATTGCATTTTTGGGAAGCGAACTAGTGACTTTAAAATTGAAATGTTATTGCAAAAATTCTCTCAGAAAATGTTGACACTTTGAAGATTTACGGTGCATACAATGCCAGTTACTGTATTTTGGTTGCTTCTGGAATTTTTTCCAAAAAAGAGTAGAACCTGTGTCCTATCACCTAAAAATCTGTGCAATAGAACTTCTAGTGATGTAGGTGTAGGGGATCAAGGAGGTGTGTCGGTAGTCAAATATGATATTGGTTTCTCTACAGGACAATGGATACGTTAGGCTAGGAGCAAAACAAACATACAAAAAAGAAAAGTGAAAAAAAATCAACAAGCATTTCAGAGTGACAATAAAAAATAAAAACTGACAATGGACAACAATTGCTTCCTCATCAGTACTGTTGTATCCACTCTGATGTTTGACCTTCCACATGATGACGGTTTTCCACAATTTCTTTAATAATTTTAAAAGTATGTTTTTATACTGCCCTGGGGTCGTGATGTGTATAGCAAGATTACATTGAAACGGCCGTATTTGTCGCCATCCCCTTTTTCATGCAGCATTCAGATTTGTTTCTCATGACGTGGTAAGTATAAGGTGTCAGTATGATTACGCCTGTTATTTTATTTTATTATTCTCATAATTTGGGCCATATCTCCAAACGAGAGTGATGTAGACGTCTCTGGCTGTATAAAGTCGTTCTTGCTTCCGGAGCATATCTGATCATAAATTGCTTCATAATCAAGGTGTGGAAATGGTTACTTGCAGAATTATGACATAACGGTTACAGTATACAGTTAACATTTACAAAACACAAGAATGAAGAAACACGTCAATGATTTTTTTCATTGATGGTAATCAGCATATTTGTATTTCAAAATAATGTAGTAAAAAGAAAAAAAAATTGATGTAAATTCCTCCTTTTCCTCTGGCTTAACGAATATCATTTATTCAGTATAAAACCTTTATACTATATGTTCCACATGTTAAGAATAAATGTACATTAAATCTTGTTAAGCACTGTGATGAGTGTTCTTGAATAATGTCCTTATTTGTTGTTTAATTCACAGCAAGCAAAGTGGCTAGCAATGAGTCTTAACTTTTATTACAATAGATTTGGTTAAATATCGTGGTCTTTTGGATGTTATTGCCAATGCAACTGCCTTTGATGGGTTGGGATGTATGTGTTATTTTGATCCCTTTGCTTGTCTTCCCATTAACTTTCCTCGTCTGTCTCTCACATTGTCTCCTATCCGTTCTGCTTTAGTTCCAAATTAAAGCTGATTCAGCCTCATATAGGAATGGAGAAATGGGGTCAATTACGTACTTAACCACATTACAACAATTTGCAGAATAGTGACAGCCAAAATAACAGTTTTAGGAAGACCTAATCCTTTGTCCAAAGTTTCAACGTTTTGTGATTTTTTAACAAAGTTTGTGTTTTTAACAAAGTTAACTCGTTTTTAATTCATCAGCTGTAGAAAGAATTATTTTGAAAGTTCGAATATTTCAAATTTGTTAAGTAGTGACTTTCCCCGGCTGCTCTTCTCTAGAACAACTCTTTTAATAGTTGGTAGATCTTGTGAAATGAACCATAAACCTGCAGCAGAATGTGATTGAATCTAGAAAGACTAGAAAACCAACCAGATATTAAGAAACATTTTGCATCACCTATCTGAGAAATGCATACCTGATTTCAGTGCAGATGTGCCTTCTGTAAAAGTTATCTGTTTATGATAGATGTACTGTAATCCCTCATGACAGATAGGTTCAGAAAACAAAGGTGGTAGTCCAAGGTAAAAATTGTCTGTCAGCAACGTATGCAGTATTAATTGGCTTTTCCACCCATATCCTCTCACAAGCAAAAGGAGAGGTTGATCAAATGATACACGCCTTAAGCTGAACTCTTATAGAGCCTGTAGGCATCTCACAAACTAACTAAAGACATGTTCTGATAGATAACTTTCCCATGTTTTCCTCATCTTTAGAAATATCAGTACCACTCAAAGCGGAACCACAGAAGTTTCAATGTCCTAAAATGAGAGGTGCTTCGTGGCCCAGAGCTCTTCATTCATATGCATCATTACCAGAAATGAGAAATGTGTCCCGTGATCCATACAGGTGGCGCTTCACATCCATGACCTCCATTCCTATTTTTTTCTTACACCACAGATGCTATGGTTAGGACTACAACACATAACTCGCACAACAGACATGCAAACCATGATTCTCACACCAAACTCAATGCTTATGACTTCACAATCATATACAGGAACATGTGCTAAAGGTGTGTTATTGACTACGAAAATTGGTGCCTGCCACGTCAGTATGCACTTTTCTATAATCTGTGCGGTGCAGCAGGTGAGGGAAAACACCCTAGAACTCCAAAAAAATGCTAGACCCCAGGGCCCTTCAAGTGATTAATTTCTTATCCTATGCATACACTCTAACGTTCAATGAAAGTTCATCATAGAGTTGGAGCACAAGAACGAAAGCAAGTAATGTCTTGTCTGGTCTTTTCTTTGTCTTTTATTCAACAACACCCAGCCAACACGTGTTTCGTATATGTGGGGTTACCCCTCGACTTTTTCAAGGCTGTATAGTTCTGTATGTTTTATATTCCATCGCCTCCCTGCCGGTTGGAATTCTGACCCGGCTGGTCATTTAATCCTCTTTCCCAATAAAATTCAAATTATATTCTCCAGTGGTTATCTTCAATACCTCATATATAAAGAACCGAAAGTTTGTCTTGTGTTTTCTGGCTTGCCAAAAACTACCAATGTGTGGTAAGTCACAGTGAGCGCGAAATCTGTAGCTAGTGCGCTGTTGGCCGAAATCAGGCGCCGGGTATGCGTTCATTTAACATTAAAGCGTGTGCATAGGATAAGAAATTAATTATATAATTGGAACACCTAAAACAACATTGAGATTAATGAACATTACTCGTTCAAAGCAATAAATAACGCTATAATCATAGTAGCCCGTTTTAGTGTTAATGGTAATATGAAATTTAGTCTCATCTGTAAGATTATTTACAGCATTTGTAATTGCCTCTCACTTCAAGGGTGAAATCATGAACACGACATTTGGTGGCTTATGGGTCTGTTGATGAGTTGTTTGCAGTCTTAACCATAACTTGTGAATTTCAATAGCTTTTCGTTTTGAATGTGAATGTGCAACAATAATTCCACTCTTGTCTATTTCAGTTAATGTTTGATTTTTTTTTACCTACCGTTAGGTGTTCTAAAGAAAGCGAACTATAGCTTCACTTTAACCTTTGCTTTTTTGAGTATATATGTATGTATGTGTGTGTGTGTGTGTGTGTATATATATATATATATGTATATATATATATATATATATATATATATATATATATATATATATATATATATATATATATATATATATATATATATCCAAGGTACTCTGCTTTTATGCCTTTTCCCTCTGCAGAAAACCGATACGGACCACAAAATTGGTGCAATATTATTTATCATCGGTGCAAAATGCCGCCATGACTCGTTTCAGCCCTTATCACGGGCCTTGATCACATGACACAGTCAGGCCTTTAGCATTGGCTTTTAAAGTGAACAGTGCAAGCGTAATATATATAATATATACATTCACACACAAATACCCTGACTAAAGAGAGGGAGACACAACCCCACTACTCCCAGAATAGATATAAAACGTGTATTTATTTGCAATTATTCCTAATATTGGCTCCCAGAGACTGCTGACGCACACTTTCCCGAATGTGGCAGTTTGGGAAACAGTGTTACTCTGCATCTGATATAAACTGGCATAGAATGGGGAAGCTTGCCTGTCTCGTAAGGCCTGATTAAGTAATTATCTTCTAAGCCCTGCTGAATCACTTTTTTCTTCCCACCGGACAAGTAATCAAAGATAATTTGGGATGAACGGTATTTGCTGTGAACAGCTTCACCCTACATTTAAATAAAGCTGTTTGTCTCTTGAGAGCAATATAGAATGAGAGCCCAGCATCTATTTTAGCATAAGCAAGATTCTTTGGCTAAATTTTAAATAATGGCCTGGCTGTATCAGATCACCTGTTTAGAACTAGATATGATCTTTTAACGCTATTGCTTCCTTACTTACTCATTGAAAACTGATGCTGTTCATCACCACCATACATCAAAGAACACAAAAGATTTCTCCATGGCTATAACGAGTCACTTGAGAGAGTGAGGTAAAGCGAAAGATCGGCCATATTTGTGGAACTTGCTTCTCACAGGCGCTTTGCACCATTAAAATGTCAGTGACCGGTACTACGTTCTCTTTCTTATTGAAAAGACTATCCTATTATCTTTAAAATCAACAAAAAATTGTCACACATGAGTGGCAGAGCAACCCCTAAATGTAATCAGTCCCCTGTGGCATCAGATAGACTTTAAGGTGGTTAGTTCTGTCTCACAGGTCCCTAGTTTAAGGGCATGTGTCCTTCTAGGGGAGATAGATTTCCTCAGACCAGTTAGTTTTAAAATGTCCATCCGCTGAATGACGTTGCAGTAAATGTAAATGTGTGTGTCTTGTAAAGCGCACTGCTACCCGGAGGCGTCCTGGCGCTATAGACCGCTGGGGAACCCGTCCTGGCTTTCCCTGTGAGATGTTCCCTCCTGGGTATCTCCAAGGTGAAACCAGGCATCCCCGGCGTTTGTGGGGGGCCGTTGTGGAGATGAGGCAAGCTAATGCCCAGAGTTGCCGAGTGTGATCCTTGGTTAGAGTAGGCACCGAGGCGAGAATTATCGAGTCCACTGACCCTGGTTCACAACCCTGCCGCGTCGGGGATTGAACCCTGGTCCCGGGCCGTCCTCTGTTTCCGGGTCTGCCGCCTCTAACCAGTGAGCCACACCACTCTTTGAGTTTGAGTACATCTCAAACTCCAGCTGATGTAATCAAACAGAGCAACATTCAAGAATGTCTAATGCTGGGGATTGTTAAAAAGATTCAGGACTGGGAGAAGACAAGCTTTTTTTTTCTCTTCTGAAATACCTCTGTTCGAGGCATATGAGCTGCAGATCGTACACTTCGCAATAGATCGCCACCTGGTGTTGGGCTCGGATGATTGCAGGTTGTTGTCTCCTTAGAAGAAGTCTTTGTAGTCACGAGATAGGTGACTCCTCCCTTGGACAATACTGCGCATGGTCATCGACTCCATCCTCAGATTGTTTTTTTCCGCCACGGGGTTCGGATGAAAGTTTTCCGCTCCGTCCAGAAAAGACTTTTTCAGCAACTTCGAAGCGTGAAACTTTAGATAAACATTTTCGACATCAAATAGACTTTTCGACATCACGAGCTACATTTCGGTGCATCGACGCGGGCCTTTAGGCCTATCGGCGCCGTACGGCCTACACCTCATGGACAGAACTCCATTCAAGAGATGCCCGGTATGTCGAGCAAAATTCCCTCATAGCGACCATCACGAGGTCTGCAACCTCTGTCTATCGCCGGAACACGACGAGTCAACCTGCACAGCCTGTGCCTCCTTCCGATCGAAAAAGACCATTCGGGATTGGAGGGCCCGTCGACACGAGATGAGGAGATCAGCGCTAGCACCGGAGGCCATCTTTGAGTAGGAGATCGTCGGAGAGGACGTCTCCGGGGACGAGGATCCACTCGAAGATATCTCTGAGGACGAGACTCCACTCGTCGCCGAGGAAGACTCGCCTGATCTCCAGATCATGTCGGGGGCAGAGGACTCAGACGATTCTATTCCATCTCGGCAGCCCGTGAGTACCCCTGCCCCTGCACAACATAACTACCCAAGCCAAAGGCAGCGGTCGGCACTCCGCCCATGGGGCCCAGTCGAGACCGAAATCTACCCTCTGATGCCCCGCCTTCGAGCTCGGCTCCTAGGAAACAGACTACGCCTTCCGGTGCCTCTGCACCGAAGAAACAACATGTGCCAATTCCACCTCCTCCATTGGCACCGAAACATCCTTCGACACCGAAGGACTCTTCGACACCGAAGCCAAAATGCCCTTCGGTGCCCAAAGACAAAGACCCTTCGGCACCCACACCAAAAGACACATCGGTGCCGAATCCAAAAACTACCGGATCCGAAAGCTTCGACTCCAAAACCTTCTGGTTCCAAAAATAAAAATGGAAAACCAGAGTCCGGCGCCGCAGGCCCAACGAAACCTGTCTCCACGCCGAAATCTCCAACATCGGTACCAAAGACTCCAAGGCCTGATACAGAGACGCCTAAACCCTCTAACAAGTCTACCAAGCCGAAGCCAACTTCGGCACCGAAGAATTTGCCACAGGACTCGATAACTCCTCCTAAAGCAAAGAACACTAAACAACCACTATCCGCACCGAAAAAATCGACGCCGAAAAAGATTGTAGAAGAGGAAAAACTGTTTAGGCCAGATCCTAAACAGAAAAAGGTCTATATCAATCCAAAACTGGACATGTGGAAGAAATTCCTTACAAGAAAAGACCAGCAGACACACCACTTCCACCTGTGGTTCCTGCCAAAAAGAAGGATTGTGCAACTTCTCCAATGTACCCTTCCTCTCCTTCACCTTCTTCCTCTCCTATCTCTCCTTATATTGAACCTATAACTTCTCCTGTTCAATCTCCTGCATCATCACACCAAACAATGTGCCAGACATTCCTGATCCTCAGTACTACCCAACAAAACCTTCCCCTCCAGAAGATAGTATTGGGTTTAATCATCTATTAAATAGAGCTGCCCTTTACCATGGAGTTCCAATGCACTCTGATGCCATTGATGAGGATTTTTTACTGGACACATTTGAGCAGTCACAAAGGTCTACACAAATACTACCCATGATCAAAGGAGTCATTAAACATGCTCCAGACATATTTAAAGACCCGGTACGATGTAGGGTGTTAAACCCCAGAATAGAAAAGAAGTATAGACCAGCACCATCTGATCCAGTCTATATTAAGGGACATCTGCCACTAGACTCTTTGGTAGTGTCTAATGCACGTAAAAGAGCCAATTCCCAGACCTCTGGTGACACGCCCCCGCCTGACAAAGAATCTAAAGTTATTGATGCGTCAGGGAAACGGAGTGCTGCGCAGGCAACAAACATATGGCGCATAGCAAACACACAAGCCTTACTCTCACGCTATGACAGGGCTCACTACGACCAACTAGAAAAACTCATGGAGCGCCTCCCAGATCAATACAAATATCAGGCAGCAGAGCTCTTACAAGAAGGCAAATTAATATCCAATGCCTCAATTAAATGTGCACTAGATGTAGCTGACACAGCATCCAGAGCAGTCAACACTAGTGTTATACTTAGACGTCATGCATGGTTACGCATTTCAGGTTTCAAACCAGAGGTTCAGACTACCATCTTGAACCAGCCCTTCAATCAGAACCAGTTGTTCGGGCCGGAAGTAGACAGCACACTAGAAAAGATGAAGAAAGACACGGACACAGCTAAGTCTATGGGTGCATTACAATCCACACAGACTAGAAGTTCTTTTCGCCGCTCCTTTTATAGAGGAGGCTCCAAGCAGACCAGCACAGACACAACATCATCTTTTAAGACGCACACACAGACCTCCGCTAACAAAGGCTACTTTAGAGGAGGATGCAGAGGCAACAATAATAAGGGAAGAGGTAGAGGTAATAACAACCGCTCCTTTTCCACTCCCAAACAGTGACTTTCCTCTGCCTCCCCTACAGCATTCCATTCCTGTGGGGGGCAGATTATCACAGTTTCTACCTGTCTGGAATTCCATCACAACAGACAGGTGGGTAAGACAGATTATCCAACATGGCTACTGCCTAGAACTCACAGCAACCCCCCCAAACATACCACCCAGGCAGCGTCCAATGTCCACAGAACATATAACTCTGCTTCAACAGGAAGTTCTAGCACTTCTACAAAAGGATGCTATTCAAGTAGTTCCTTTAGAGGAACGGGGAACAGTTTACTCCCTGTACTTCCTAATTCCCAAGAAGGACGGGACATTAAGACCAATTCTCGACCTCAGGCCCCTCAACCATTACATACAATCAGATAATTTTCACATGATCACTTTACAACAAGTACTCCCACTACTACAACAGGGAGATTTTCTATCAACACTAGACCTAAAGGATGCCTATTTTCATGTTCCTATACATCCTGCGCACAGGAAGTATCTAAGGTTTGTCATACAAGGACAGCACTATCAGTTCAAAGTCCTTCCATTCGGGGTCACAACAGCACCAGGAGTGTTTACAAAGTGCTTAGCAGTAGTAGCAGCACATCTCAGAAGACAACAGATACATGTCTTCCCTTACCTCGACGATTGGCTCATAAAAGCAAAATCGTTCAACCAGTGTGTACAACACACAAAACAAACAATTCAAACATTGCACAACTTAGGGTTTACAATAAACTACACCAAGTCGCACCTAGAGTCTTCGCACGTTCATCAATATCTAGGAGCTACCATAGACACATCTACAGCTCTAGCGTATCCCAGTCAAGCCAGAATACAGAGCATTCAGACCTTAGTCTCCCTTTTTCAACACCAGCAGTCTCTTCAAGCCAGAGTGTTCATGAGACTAATAGGCATGATGGCGTCTTGCATCTTCATAGTTCCTCACGCGAGACTGCAAATTCGCCCATTACAAGAATGTCTAGCACAACAGTGGAATCAGGCTCAAGGTCAGCTCACAGACCTGGTGTTGGTAGACAGCCATACATATCGCTCTCTGCAATGGTGGAACACCAAAAACTTGACAAAGGGACGGCCGTTCCTAGATCCTGTTCCACAGATAGTGCTCACACCAGATGCATCCTTCACAGGATGGGGAGCCCATCTCTTGCATTATACTACACAAGGCCAATGGAACAACCAACAGAGACAGCTCCATATCAACCATCTAGAGCTGCTAACAATTTTTTTAGCACTCAAAACGTTTCAGGTACAAGTACGAAACAAAGCTGTCCTAATCCGGACGGACAATATGACAGCCATGTATTATATACAAAAACAGGGGGGACACACTCTCTGCAACTGTCCCAGCTTGCACAGAACATTTGGAGATGGGCTATTCCTCAAAACATACACCTGACAGTAGAACACCTTCCAGGAATTCACAATCAGAATGCAGATCTGTTGAGTCGTCAGTAACAACAGATTCACGAATGGGAGATACATCCACAAGTACTTCAACCATTCTTCCAAAGGTGGGGGCATCCACAGATAGATCTGTTTGCCACCCACGAAAATGCAAAATACCCAACCTTCGCAGCCAGGTTTTCACACCCACGGTCAGAGGGGAATGCGATATGGATGAACTGGTCAGGCAGATTTGCGTACGCTTTTCAGCCTCCCACGCATTCCACTAGTAGTACGCAAGCTCAGACAACAGTCTCTCAAACTAATACTAGTGGCTCCCACATTGGCACGTCAACCGTGGTTCACCACACTACTAGATCTCTCACTGGTTCCACATCAGAAATTACAGCTCACGCCATCCCTGTTAACACAGAACCATGGAGAAATAAGACACCCAGAACCAAGCCAACTGAATTTGGCGATCTGGCTCCTGAAGTCTTAGGGTTCGGTTACTTAACCCCTTCGATGCTGATGACGAGCTCAGCTCGTCATCAGCC
Source organism: Lissotriton vulgaris (assembly GCF_964263255.1). NCBI lineage: Eukaryota > Metazoa > Chordata > Amphibia > Caudata > Salamandridae > Lissotriton > Lissotriton vulgaris. The sequence continues at coordinate 846,189,611 of NC_141694.1, forward strand.
ACGGTGGTCGTGTGCTGATGACGAGCTGAGCTCGTCATGAATATATGGCAGCAAGGATTTTCCAGCACAGGGGAAAAATAACAACAGCAGCCAAGGTGTTAAACCTACCACCAGACTGTATGAACATAATTAAAGAAGCTAGAAGACCCACTACCAGAGCATGTTATGCCGCTAAGTGGAAAAGATTTGCAATATATTGTAACAATAATCACATTGATCCGCTGGATGTTTCCATCCAAAATATTATTTGCTACCTTCTACACCTACAAAGGTCCAATTTGGCTTACTCTTCCATACGCCTGCATCTGGCAGCAATTGCAGCCTATTTACAGAATAGGAAACATCTATCTCTCTTCTGAGTACCTGCAATCAAAGCATTTATGGAAGGATTAAAACTAATAATCCCACCTAGGTTACCACATGCTCCGTTATGGAACCTAAACGTGGTCCTTACAAGACTTATGAGACCCCCTTTCGAGCCTTTACACAAGTGTGAATTACAATTCCTAACATGGAAAACTGCTTTCCTTGTTGCCATCACCTCTCTCAGAAGAGTTAGTGAAATACAAGCATTCACAATACAAGAACCATTTTTTCAGATACATCCTAACAAAGTGGTTCTTAGGCCTAATCCTACATTCCTGCCAAAAGTCATTACTCCTTTTCACCTTAACCAATCAGTAGAGCTACCAGTGTTTTTTCAAAAACCGGATTCTGTTGCAGAAAGGGCTTTACACACCTTAGATGTTAGAAGAGCTCTGTTATACTACACAGACAGGACTAAATCCTTCAGAAAGACAAAACAAATATTTGTATCTTTCTCTCCCCCACACAAGGGCAATCCCATCTCTAAAGGAGGAATTGCCGGAAGGATTGTGATTTGTATACAAATATGCTATCAAAAAGCTAAACGTACACTAACGGTTCTCCTAGAGCGCACTCCACTCGCAAACTAGGAGCCTCTATGGCTCTCTTAGGAAATGTACCACTAGAGGACAAATGCAACTGACACAAGCGACCACTGCTAGGGGAGACACTGCTGCACAATCGATGCTGAGTGTACGATCTACAGCTCATATGCCTCGAACGGAAAATGCTACTTACCAGTATGCATCTGTTCTTGGCATGTAGAGCTGCAGAGTCTTACACGCCCTCCCACCTCCCCGGGACTTGTATCCGTTCCAGTACTCATCTTACTTAAATGCACATTCATGGACATCCTTTCTCTTTACTTCTACTAACTCCATCATTTCCCATCATGGCGAAAAACAATCTGAGGATGGAGTTGATGACTATGCGCAGTATTGTCCAAGGGAGGAGTCACCTATCTCGTGACTACAAAGACTTCTTCCAAGAAGACAACAACCTGCAATCATCCGAGCCCAACACCAGGTGGCGATCTATTGCCAAGTGTACGACTCTGCAGCTCTACATGCCAAGAACAGATGCATACTGGTAATTAGCATTTTCCTTATAGATACCCCACTTTGATTACTCCTTAACAGTCATCAGAAAGTCCACAGCTCCATATGAAAATGTTCAAAAAAGAAGTAGCGGCCATCTTTAGCAAGTCTTGTACAGTATGTGTTGTTGAAGTAACACAGCTGGTTGCGATCCTCAATTTTACTCTGCATTCTCACCAATGCCACACATAATTAGGATTGCTCATGATTGAGAGAGTGGGCCATATGTTTTTCGCCTGGATCTTTTGGACCCCCCTCCTTATTTCTTCCAGAAGGCGTAGCTACAAACAGCAGGGGGGGTGCCTCTTCCAAACCTACCAACACTCTGAATTCAGACCTGGAGCCCAGTACCCTTGCAAGTGTTCACTGTTGGATGACATTGTTCCTACCCATTTACAGCTGTATGACTGTCCATAAAATCCATCTGTTCTTGCCGATGGGGGAGGTTCTTCACCCAAGTGCTCTTCCCTTTTCTGTAGCTTCTTTTTCTTCTGAAGTTCACAAGTTCCCTCAATAGCAGTGCTTGTTTTCACCAATAGTTTCCTTGTTCTTTCTATTCCAGCTTTGTAAAGGGTTCCCAAGATTCTTTCCAATCCAGTCCAGCCTACACATCACTGCTATATTAGATAATCCTTTTAGCCACAACCGTTGGGTGCTTCGGTCCCGACGCCGCAGGTGACTTCGGTCCCGGCGCCGTAGGATCCGGGTCGTCGCCGGTCAACCTTGCCGGCGCCGGCCCCCAGGGTGTCACCCCCGGCGCCGCCTCTGGGCGGCGCCTTTCCCGATCCCTCCCTCGATTCCGGTCTGACGCCGATGGGAGATTTCTACTTCTATGACCCGACCCCATCCTTTGGTCCTGAGTCTCAGGAAATGGGTGGTGAGGAGGATTGGGAGGGGTCTAAGGACCCTCTGGCACAGGAGTGCCAGTCTTATCAGGACTGGACAGGTGAGCTAGGGGAGGCCAGTGGTCTGGACACCTTGCCGGACACTGGTTTTATCTCCCCTCCTACCGTGGCTACGGAGGAGGGGGCTGCCTATAGTGTGGTGCTTACGCGGGCCGCCAAGGCCTTGGGCCTGGAGCTCCCCGTCGCGGCCATGAGGACATACCTCCTCACTGAGGTCCTTAAACCGCAGGCAAGCTCGGCCAAGCCTCTGCTGCCATTTAATGAGGCCTTGTCTGACGTTCTTCTGGGCACTTGGTCCAAGCCCGCTATAAGTCAGCCTGTAAATAGGAACGTGGCCAGACGCCACCGCCCGGCTCCGGGCGACCCCTGCTTCCTGTCCACCCACCCCACCCCAAGAGCCTGGTCATCCAGGCCTCTAACTCCAAGACCACATTCCCGACCGCTCCCCCGATCGGGAATCCAAGAGGTACGAGCAATACGGGAAAAAGGTATTCTCCCTGAGTTTAGGGCTGCGGTCAGTCAACACCACGTGCCTCTTGGGCCGTTACATCCACTCTCTGTGGGACACGGTCACGGATGTGCTGCCACAATGTTCGGAGGAGGTCCGGACTAAACTCACCCAAGCCCTTGCGGAGGGTCAAGATGCGGTACGGTACTCCATCCGGTGTGGGCTGGATACCACGGACTCACTGGGCAGGGCGATGGCAATGACGGTGGCGATTCGTCTCCACGCCTGGTTGAGGTCCGCCAACTTTTCGGCTGATGTCCAAAACACCCTTATGGACATGCCGTTTGATGGCCGTCGCCTCTTTGGCGACAAAGCAGACCATGCGCTTGAGCGCTTTAAGGACTCCAGGGCTACGGCCAAGTCCTTGGGCCTCTCGGCCTGCACCAGGAAACGGCTGCTTTTCGCTCCTTTCGTGGCCAAGGAAGGGGCGCCATGTCCAGCGCGGTGGCGGACATGGAAACCGCCGTGGCGGCGGTCAGTGACAACGGCGAGGCCAGTCCACACCTGGGGATCACTTGACATTTCTACGAGAGGAAGTTACGGCCCTCTTGGCCAAGGGGGCCATCGAGCCCGTTCCTGGGCCAGAAGTAGGGTGTGGTTATTACTCCCACTACTTTCTGGTACCCAAGAAGGGCAAAGGGGGCCTATGCCCTACCTTGGACCTGCCGAACGTCAAAGGCTTCCTCCGGCAGGAGAAGTTCAAGATGCTGACTCTAGCTCAGGTCCTAGCTGCCCTGGACCCAGGAGACTGGATGGTAGCGTTGGACTTGCAGGACGCTTATTTTCATATCCCCGTCCATCCGGCCCACTGGCGTTACCTGCGGTTCACGGTAGGCCACGAGCACTTTCAGTTTACCGTGCTCCCCTTCGGCCTTACCAGCGCCCCACGGGTTTTCACGAAAGTGATGGCGGTGGTCGCAGCTCATATGCGCAGGTTGGGGGTTTCAGTCTTCCCCTACCTCGACGACTGGTTGTTGAAGGCGGGCTCGCCCCAGACAGTCGTCAGCCACCTCCAGACTAGGGCCGACCTCCTGCACCTGCTGGGGTTCTCCATCAATGTGCCAAAGTCACACCTGTGTCCCTCTCAGTAGCTCCGATTTCATCAGAGCGGTTCTGGACTCGGCGCAATTTCGGGTGTATCCTCCCAAACAGCGGGTTCGGGATATTCAGGCTCTGATTCCGATCTTTCAGCCGTTATCTCGAGGCTCGGTCAGGTTGACGCTGCGTCTTCTGGGGCTGATGGCATCCTGCATCCTTCTGGTGCATCACGCCAGGTGGCGGATGCGGGCTCTGCAGTGGGACCTGAAGTTTCATGGGCCCAGCATCAGGGCAACTTGTCCGACCAAGTCTTGATCTCGGAGGGCACTCCAAGACAGTTGCAGTGGTGGCTCACGGACCACAATTGGGTCAGCGGCAGATCCCTCTCCCTACCCCAACCGGAGCACGTAGTTGTGACGGACGCGTCCCTCCAGGGCTGGGGAGGCCACATGGGAGAGGTGGAGATCAGAGGCCTCTGGTCTCCGGTGGAGTCCCGGCTCCACATCAACTTTCTGGAGCTGCGAGCGATCTGGCTTGCACTGAAGGCATTCCTCCCCTCTGTCTGGGGGAGTGTAGTGCAGGTGTTCACGGACAACACCACCGCCATGTGGTATTGCAACAAACAGGGCGGGGTGGGCTCGTGGACCCTATGCCAGGAGGCTCTGTGCCTCTGGCAGTGGCTGGAACATCAGGGCGTGACCCTGGTGGTTCAACACCTGGCAGGTTCCCTGAACGCCAGGACGGGCGAACTCAGCCATCGTTGCATGATGGATTACGAATGGCGTCTGAACTCGGACGTGGCGCAAGGCCTCTTTCATCAGTGGGGAGAGCCTTGGTTAGATCTATTCGCCACAGAAGAGAACGCGCAATATCATCAGTTCTGTGCGTTGGAATTTCCAAGGCGGCACTCGCTCTGAGACGCTTTTTGTCACGAGTGGAGCTGTGGTCTGTTGTACGCCTTTCCGCCTATACAACTTCTGCCCAGAGTACTGAAGAAGATCATGCGCGACCAGGCCCAAATTATCCTTGCGGCTCCGGACTGGGCACGAAGATACTGGTATCCCGAGCTACTCAGCATGACTGTTGATCCCCCGATTTGTCTGCCTCTTCAGGAGGACCTTCTGTCGCAGCAGCAGGGGACGGTCCTCCACCCGAACCTATCCAGTCTCCACTTCCATGCTTAGAGATTGAGCGGTGACAGTTCAGGCCATTTGACTTGCCTCCTGAAGCTTGTGATGTGATTCTGGCAGCCAGGCGTCCCTCCACAAAGTCGGTATACGCCTGTCGGTGGAACAAGTTTGTGGCATGGTGCACAGCAACGGCTGTGGATCCCCCTTCCGCCCCTCTTTCTGAGGTTCTCCTCTTCCTTCTTTCTCTTGCCCAGCAGGGCTCTGCTCTGGGCACTATCAAGGGCTACCTTTCTGCCCTTTCCGCCTTCTTAAGGCTACTTGATCAGCCTTCTTTGTTCAACTACCCGGTTGTTAATAGATTCTTAAAGGGCATCACTCATATGTTCCCCCTTGTTCCTTTCGTGATGCCTCAGTGGGACTTGAACCATGTACTTACTTTTCTGATGTGCGCTCCCTTCGAGCCACTTCATAACTATCCTCTCCGTCTTCTTACCCTTAAGACTGCTTTCCTGGTTGCCATCACCACTGCCAGGAGAGTGAGTGAGCTCCAGGCTCTTTCATCCAAGCCTCCCTTCCTTTCTGTCCATACGGACAAGGTTGTGTTGCGGACAAGACCCTCTTTTCTGCCCAAGGTAGTCACGGCCTTCCACATGGGGCAGTCCATCACCTTGCCCACCTTCTTTCCGCCTCCGCATCCCTCTAAAGAGGAAGAGCGGCTCCACCATCTGGACCCAAAACGTACGCTCTCTTTCTATTTGGATCGCACACGCCAGTTCCGGGTGCATGGCCAACTCTTTGTTGGTTACGTGGGCGCTAAGAAGGGACGGGCGGTGCACAAACGGACCATCTCTCGGTGGGTCGTGTTGTGCATCAAGGCATGCTACTCTTTGGCTAAGAAGGAGCCTCCTGTTGGGCTGAGGACCCATTCCACTCGGGCCACGGCGTCTACTACTGCCCTGGGCCGGGGAGTCCCCTTGCAGGACATCTGTCAGGCAGCTACGTGGGCCTCGCTGCACACATTCGCAAGACACTACCGCCTGGACAGCCAAGTCCGGAGGGATGGCTTCTTTGGCCGTTCCGTCCTCCAGGACTTTCTGATGTGATTATTGGTTCGCAGACCCACCACCGGGGTTGATATTGCTGGGGTATCTATTCTAAGGTAAGGAATCTAATACTAATCTGTTTCTTTCAGATGCACAAGTTACTTACCTTCGGTATTGATATATCTGTAAGAAACAGTAGTTAGGGGGGCGTGGCTACGCGCGCAGCGAGACTGGCTGCACACTAGCGGAGCTCCGGCGTGATCCCCAACTCAGGGGTTAATTTATCCGGTGAAATGGCCACATCGGCGACTCAAACTCGCAGCGAGTGACAACGAGCCGCCAACACAGCATCGGACCAAGTCTGACGCTCCGACGAGCACCGGGACCGCACCGACGTCAACGGGGCTTTCGTGGCCGGGGAAGTGGACACAGGCCCGGCGAGACCCGACAGGCAAGCCCGGTGCTGGGACCGGAAGCAAGGGCCGCGGGGACGAGGCGCCCGAGAGGCGCGAGTGGAGAAAGCGGCGCTGAGACCCACCACGACGGACAGGTCCCCAACAGGTCGTCGGAGGCAGTGGGGACCTAACGGGCGGCGTACGAGTAGTACCTGGCCCCATTACTACAATACGAGGGACTGGGAGGCGGCGCACCGCCGGAACACTGAGGCCGCCATCGGGACTGCAGCGGCGGGCCTGGAGCCCATCCCCCACCTTGCCTGCGGAGCGGCCCGAGTGCGGCCGGAGCGCCCTCTGAGCTGCCCCTCACCGGGTCCCAACGGAGCGGAGACCGGAGGACCCTGAGCTGCCCCTTGAATTGGAGGCCGAATCCCCGACACCGCCTGCTGTGGCCCTGAGGGTGAGTGCCGCGACGCGAGGCACCCCAACTGCAGACGCATGCCCAGCGGGCACTAAGCGTGGGCACACCGCTCCAACCAAGTGCGCGCAAGGGGCTGAGAGGCGGCGCACCACCGGTAAACTGAGGCCGACATCGGGTCTACTGCGGCGGACCTGGAGCCCATCCCCCACCCGGCGCTGCGCCTACCGGACCCGGGTGTGACCGGATCGCCTGCTGAGCTGCCCCCCACCGGGTTCAGGCGGTGCGAAGACCGGAGGAACCCGAGCTGCCCCCCGGACTGGAGGCCGGACCCCCGACGCCACCTGCTGTGGCCCTGAGGGTGAGTGCCGCGGCGCGAGACACCCCAGGAGACACACATGCCCGGCGGACACAACGTGTGGAAACACTGCTCCCCTCGAGACGTAGCCACGGCAGTGCCTACCTGACAGGCGCAGAGAGGGGGCTCACCGCGCCTGACAAAGCGGAACCCACAGGGAGCCACACGTCGCCTGGGCCGGAATCCGACCCGTCCAAATTCACGGAAGACTCCAAGGTGGTCATACCTTCACTCCCCGACCTAGGAACATTGCCGGAACCCCAGCCTGTGGCACTGACGAGTACTACGACCATAAACCGACACCTCGCCGGGGTCCCCCGAAGGCCAGCGCCCGCCCATGTCCGGGGGTGCCGGAAAACGCACAGGAGCGGGGACCACGTCCCAAAAGGGAAAAATGGATAAGGCGCAGAAGCAATCGGACGCGGATCCGGTGGCGGCTAAACTAGACTCGGTGCTGGCAGCCATGGAACGCCTGGAAAGTTCCATCCAGTCCACCCGGACGTCCCTGGAGGCGAAGATAGACGGAGTCGCCATTGACCTAACACACCTGAAGGAAGATCACAAGAAACTGGCTGAGCGCACCAAAACCCTGGAATCCACGGTGACGGGCATGGAACCTCGGGTTGCCCAGTCAGACAAGCAGATTAAAGATCTCCTCAACAGGGTGGAGTTCCTGGAGGACAGGGCAGAGGATGCAGAAGGGAGGGCGAGACGCAACAACGTCCGCATAGTGGGTTTGCCCGAAAAATGGGAAGGCAAGGATCCGACCACCCACGTAGAAGAATGGCTACGCACCTTGCTGCCGGAAGGTACCCTCTCACCGCACTTCGTGGTGGAACGGGCGCACAGAGTCCCGTCAAGACCACTGCACACCGGCTCCAACCCGCGCCCATTCCTGCTCCGTATCCTGAATTACAGGGACCGGGATGCTGTCCTGAGGGAGACTCGGAAACTGGGCACCATACAGGTCGAGAACGCGAATATAATGTTCTTCCCAGACTACACGATCCAGGTGCAACGCCAACGACAATCATTCCTAATGGTGAAGCGGAGGCTACGACAGCTGGGACTTACGTACTCCCTCCTCTTCCCAGCAAAACTCAGGGTGGTAGCGAACGAGAAAACGCACTTCTTTGACTCCTCGGAGGAGGTGGAAGCCTGGCTGGACAATGGGACGGATAAAAACACCGGGAGGTCGAGACGCCCGGACAGGCCAAGGAAACGCAGGAGGTCTAACAGGAGACGTGGAGCTAGATCACCCTCTCCAGCGGCCAGCAGTACCCAACACAGCGCGAGCCCACCAGAGGAGGAGGTGCGCAGGGAACAACAGGAAGCTCTGCGAATGGTCTCGGAGCTCAGCGGCTCCCCTTCACAACGCTCCCCGCCAACCCACAGCCCCAGAGTATCGCCAAGCGACGACGAAGCGATCTATGGACTCCCGGACTCGCAGCTCTCGAATGGACTGCCCGACATCACCCCACAGACATCGGACCTGTTTGGCTAACGGAGGAGTGCCATGCCACGGGGCCACCAGTGATAGAGGTAAAGACGCAGCGAGGCCTGGCGGAGACAGACACGGAACACGCAGTAAGTTGAGACTATGTCATGTTTGCAGTAACTTGTTACGGAGCAGCTGCCCAGTGGCACCCTTGCCACGTGGGCCGCTACACTGCGGGGTCCCTATAGGTGGGAGATAGTTGGCGGCTCCAGGCTCAGCTGGGGCGGACACCCCATGACTTTCTGGACATATAACTATCCAGCCCGTGGGCTGACCAGAGGGCCGATCGGGCCTACACTACACACCCCCCTGGGAGGGCACTCACGCCTTCACGCTCGACGAACTCTCACTGGGCACTTGGACTGCGCGATGGGCAGCAACCCCCCAGCATGGACTGTTCGTACTTTTTGCAAAAAGTTTGGACGGCTGCACGTTTGGCAGCCGACCCGATGGTATTCCCCCCAGTTAACGTTTACTCCCCCTTTCCCTACTGTGCAATGCTGCATACATGACCTACGGGGGTGCTCACTGGGTTCTCCTGGGTGCTGCTCGAGAAAAAGCTGCGGATGCTCTGACGCTGGGTGGTGGGGGGCTCCTTGGGGGGGCGCTTGGTGTGGGGGGGAAGAGTGGGTGTGACTGACTTGTTATATGCTGATGGCTGAAGTAGTACTGTGTACCTGGAATGTGCGCGGAATACACACACCTGCACGCAGATACATGATTTACTCCTACTTAAAGAGACACAAGGTACAGATAGCGCTCCTCCAGGAGACACACCTAACAGCCCCTGAGGTACACACCCTGCGCAGGCGATGGCGCGGACAGATTTATGCAACTGGGTTCTCCTCGTACGCTAGAGGGGTACTGATATGGATCAGACCGGGGCTCCCGTTTGAGGTAGAGGACTCCCACATAGACAAGGAGGGGAGGTTTGTGGCGGTGAAGGGGCGCCTAGACGGGCGACCACTGGTGGTAGCGTCGCTCTATGCCCCTAACACGGACCAACAGGGCTTCCTCGAGAAGACCTCCGCGGCACTGGCACATTGGCATGGGGTCCCCTGGGTGCTGGGAGGGGATTATAATAGTGTACTGGACACCACACTGGACCGCTCATTCCCACCACTACCCACTGCGCCAGTAGTGGGCGCCATGAAAGCTCTTATAGCCTGGGCCTCACACTGGAACTTGCATGATGTGTGGCGACATCGGAACCCCACGGCCAGGATATATTCGTACTATTCGGGAGCCCACACTTTACACACCCGATTGGACAGATTCATGCTCACGGATGACCTACTCCCGCTAGTGACGGACGCGCATTACATGGGTAGGACACATTCAGACCACAACCCACATATGCTAACCATCACTAGGGAGAGTGCCCGCCCCCCTGTCCCCACTTGGAGGCTACAACCAGACCTCCTCCTAGACGCACCCTTCCGCGACTCGCTGTTTGCACATATCGTACATTACTTTGAGGACAACGCAGGCTCGGCCACCTCTCTGCAAATGGAATGGGAGGCGTTTAAGGTGGTCATTAGGGGGCAGTGTTTAGGTACACAGGGGAACCTCAAGCGCCAGGTGGAGAGGGACCTACTGAGGGTGGAGGAGGAACTGAGTCGACATGAGCGGGACTCGACGGGAGGAAATGTCACTGGCCTCCGACACGCGCAGGCGACCCACGAACGACTATTGGAGAGGCTCCGGTGTCTGAATTTTGCGGCTCATGCGGCGCGCACACATGATAGGGGCGATAAACCCGGAAAGTTGCTGTCGTGGCTCATCGCCAGTGAGGACCGAACGAAACCGGTCACAAAGGTGCTAGATGCGAATGGGACGCCCCTACACACACAGTCAGAGATCCATGGAGCATTCACTACTCATTACGGGGCGCTGTATCGCTCTTGCCTGCCCACACCCGCCCCGGACACGGAGGAATATCTCCGTCGGTTGACGTTGCCGACACTCACCGACGCCCAACGAGCAATCCTCGCGGCACCCGTCGCCCCTGAGGAGATCCGGGAGACCATAGCAGCGCTCTCGAACGGCAAGTCCCCTGGCCCCGACGGACTCCCAGCGGAGTTTTATAAGGCCTACCAGGACCTCCTGATTCCTGAACTCGTCAAATTATATGAGACGGCTCTAGAAGATTCCTCCCTGCCCCCTTCACTGAACGAGGCCACACTGATCTCCCTATTGAAGCCGGGTAAGGAGGGGACGCTTATGGGCTCATACAGGCCACTCGCCCTCCTAAACACAGACTATAAAATACTAGCCTCCACCTTAGCGAGGAGACTGGCCCAATATACGCCCCTCCTGGTCCACCCTGACCAGAACGGGTTCGTACCCACACGCAGCACATCGCTCAATATCCGCCGGTTATTCAGGGTGCAAGAGTACGCGAGAGACCCTTGGCCACGATCGGGTTGCATAGTATTAGACCTGGAAAAGGCATTTGATTCGGTGGAGTGGCCGTACCTTAGGACGGTTATGCAAAAATTTGGTCTGGGAGACGACTATCTGGAAATGGTAGGACTCCTATACCAGACACCCACCGTCCGGGTACGAATAGGGAGCCTGATCTCGGATACTATACAGGTGAGGCGGGGCACGCGACAAGGTTGCCCGTTATCGCCCCTACTCTTCTCTTTGGCCATGGAACCGCTGGCGGAGATTCTGAGGATGCAGGGCGCCCAGTGGGGCATTCCATTGACAGACGGGGAGCACGCGGTTTCCTTGTATGCCGATGATTTACTCCTCTACGTCCGGGACCTGACGCGGATACCCCCGGAACTCAGCAGTGCCCTCTGCGAATTCGCGGCGCACTCGGGTCTAAGGGTCAACTGGGGTAAGTCTGGGGTTTTCCCCTTTCACCCAGATATGCAAGAATGCGCAGTACGGCTAGGAGACACGACGCTGACGTGGTATGCCGGCACCTTTAAGTACCTGGGCATACACATTTACAGGAACGCGGCGGATATACTGGATGGCAACCTGGTTCGAGCCATAAACTCCTTGCGGGCGCAAATCCGATTCTGGGGCACGCTCCCGCTTAATGTCCCGGCCAGGATTACCCTGTCCAAAATGATAGTCTTGCCCAGACTTCTGTACTACTATTCGAACCTGCCGGTATATGTCCCAGCCCGGGTCTTCAAAGACCTGGAGTCCTTAACACGAACCCTCATATGGAATGCGGGGAGACCGAGGGTGGCCCTGAAAAAATTATATGCTCCAACGGCCTCGGGGGGACTAGCGGTCCCGAACCACGAGCATTACTACCTCGCCGCACAGCTTCAGTGGGTGGTGGCGTGGCTCGCGGGCAGAAACTTAAGCGATACGGCCTCAACAGCCCCGGCACTGACCCATGCGGAGGCTCTCGCACTGTTCCACCCCCTCAGAGGCGCGACACGTGAGACGCAACTACATGTAGTGGTGGCACTGAGGTGCTATAAGCGTGCACTGACGTTAACCAGGGAGACTACACCCTACGCCCCAGCATTACCATTGGAAGGACTGCCCAGACCAGGGGGAGTGGTGACGGCAGCGCGCCTGCAAGACTGGGCACAGGTGGGACTTGAAACGATGGCGGACCTCTATGACGATGGGGCCCTGGTGCAGTTCGAGGGACTAGTGGAGAATCCAGGACTGCCAGCGGGTCAATTCCTGACGCATGCATCAATGATACGGGTCCTAACGGAACACTGGGGAGATATGACAGCGGAACCCGAGACACACCTCTTAATACAATACCTGCACGTAATGGGGGCGGGCACACACGTCGTACATTGGCTAACGCAGGCGCTGAGATCCCACACTACATGCTCCCTGCGATCACTCAGGGACAGGTGGACCACGGACAGGGGGGAGGGCTGGTCGGATAAGGAATGGGAAAGGATTTTAGAGGGGCCACAACACATTCCTCGCAACTCGAGATTCAGAATCATACAGTTCTACATAACACACAGGGCATATCTGTCCCCAGACAAGATTAATCGTTATTTTGGCCTGAACACGTCCAAATGCCCACGCTGCGCGCTACTGAATGCGGATCTCCTACACATGCTATGGGCATGTCCCAAACTACAGACGTATTGGCATGATGTCACCACACTGTTGGCAAAGGGAACGGGACTAAGTGCTCGACACGACTGGGACACCTGTGTATTGGGCCTCCTCGCCAGGACGAAACACAACAAACCGCATATGAGGTTCTGGGATTTAGGGCTGATAACCGCCAAAAGACTCATAACCCGGCACTGGAAAGCAGCAGCACCACCGCTGACAAAACATTGGAGTGCCTCCCTCACCTACTGGGCGACCGCAGAGGGCACGGTACTAAGCAGGGAGGAAACAGCGGGGCGGAGGGCCATACCGATAGCCCAGATGTGGGAGGGTTTCCTTCGAGCTTTCACCAGGGCCTGCCATGACAAAGGGGTGATGTAGAAGGGGGGCAGAGAGGAAGGGGAGCAACGAATGACGCGCGCAGATAAACGAGAAACGCCGCCCCCGTGATCCACCGCCCTCCCCCCTTCCGCCCCCCCACGCCCGCCCTCTCCCGCCCCCCCCCGGTTTCCCCCCCCTCCCCCCCGCTTCCCCTTCCCCACCCGCTCCGCCCCTTGCGCCCCCCCCATCATCATCCCCCTCACCTGCCGGTGGGGGACACACACACACAGACGACCCCGCTAATGCACTCCCACCCCGGGATTCAAAGTTATCACGCACCACTTGTAGCACCCTCATGCGAGCACCACGGAGCAGCACCCTATGCGGCTACTCCGCTCGTAACCAACGAGACAAAACCCACACTGCAGCACCCCCCCCCTATGCTTAGGTTAGTTGCACCCGCACACTCTTTCCTGTTCTTCCCTAGATCGGAATAGCGACACACACGGCAGAGGTCGCCCCCCAGTTGACCACACCAGACCTGCCTTTCCCACTCGCACCCTCGCTACTAGCATACAAAGGTTACACGTAGGAGTGCAGCACATAGGCGAACCACTACCGGGACCTTCCACCCCATGGTACCTATATCCTGACCAGTCTAGTGGTCCACAACACTCGTACATGCCGCCCGGAGTCAGACCTGGATGGCTGTCCAAACTGTAGGGAATCACCACGCTTCACCACTGACCATAAGGCTACGCACACCGGGGGGAAGGCTGGACACCAAGCTGCCCATCTGGGCGGGCAGGATTGGCTGCCCAGGTGGGAACGACGCTGCGAGGCACTCCGAGACAGGACACTGGAATGAATGGTCTGACGCATATAGCGCCCACCCATGAGGCGATAAGTGGTGATTTTATATGTATATGTACAATTATCGGACCTCTAACCATCGACTGTATTTGCTTAGATACTGTACGGACCACTCCGATTGTTGTTTCCCCTTTGAGTTATGCACATAACGAACTGTACTTGTATACCAAGAGTTTCAATAAAACAGATTTAAAAAAAAAAAAAGAAACAGTAGTTAGTATTAGATTCCTTACCGCCCCACCCGTCCTGCCCGTTCTGCGAACCGATACCTAGGGTTAAGGTCATCCTCTTTCTGGGCCCTAGTTTCATAGCACGGAAAAGCTGTGTATAAGAACTGACGTCAGATCGCGAGGGCAGCGCCTAAGTACTCCAGCGACGTCATCCCGGGCTGACGACGGACGCCTACCGACGCGCAGGGGTACAGCTACGCAAAAGTTTCCAGATCCAGTCTGACGCCTGGGGATATTCTAAGGTAAGGAATCTAATACTAACTACTGTTTCTTACAGATATATCGTTACCGAAGGTAAGTAACTTGTGCTTCTGTTCTACAAAGAAAGGCCAATATGCAGAATCAGTGGGAGGCACAGTAGACTTAGAAACTCTGTCATTAAGAATTCTACCATAGGCACACGCTTGGGCTTTTCTATGTATTAGATTTATTCAGTAAATATAGTTAACATTACTGTAGTAATGTAATTAGTAAAGATTTCTCCCAATCATCAGTAATGTAGTATACGCAGAGCACACACATTTCATATAGGGAAAAAAACATGCAACCCAGATCAATAGAGCGTAGCCAAATTATTAAACTGAGCAACTCACGAAAGTCCAAAGTACATATCTTGCCAATAATCTTAAGTCTTCTTAAAGGGTTTTCAACAATACCGACAATTCATGTATATAGAACTAAAAATAATTGTGGCAGTTAATACGTGGCATTCTGTCTGCAATGGTAACCGACATCCACAATGTTACATGAAAATGAAAACATTTTTCATTGTTTTCAGTCCAGACACTTGCTACATTTTTAAATACACAAATATTACCCTCTGATTTTGTGTGCTGGCATTCATGATCTTCAAGGACTTTTCACAAGATGGAAATAACAACTTAGAAAATATATTTCATTAATAATTTCTTTCTACATTTCATTGCACATGGAAGCACAATATAACGCATAACAATTTGCCCTTCTGCCCAAACATGCTGCGGACATTGTCCTTTAATGTTACATCTGTTTGCCTGGGAAAGATGCAACTGACCAGCTATCCAGTCAGGTTCAACTAATTCAAAATATTGTTCTATTCTACAGTGAAAGAAACACCTGCACATTTATTTGTTGTGCACATTTAAGACCTATCGTGTTAGAAAACACAAAAGTATGTCATAGTCATTTCTAATTTGTTAATTAGCTTTCTCAATCTCCTTCTGATAACTGGAAAATATCACACAATCAT
This sequence comes from Lissotriton vulgaris, assembly GCF_964263255.1. Taxonomy (NCBI): domain Eukaryota; kingdom Metazoa; phylum Chordata; class Amphibia; order Caudata; family Salamandridae; genus Lissotriton; species Lissotriton vulgaris. The sequence goes on from NC_141694.1 coordinate 846,205,081, forward strand.
ACCTCACAACATTGTTGTCATTATATTCTACCCTTTAAACTCAGAATTTAAATCTTTCCTTTTCTTCAGTTTTTTGACAACCAGTTCAATTTCTATTTTGGTGACTCTTCTCATCATTATCTTGCCTCTGCACATAATTTTCAAACACATCCTAAAAGAAACTCCACAAAATGTAAGTTATATAAACATCTAACACAACTTCATCAATTGAGATAACAGTTCCTTCTAACACTCATTTACCACAACCTTGAACCAATCTTATCCCGGAGTTCAGGTTCTGCCATTGGGTGAACTCCTTGTGCAATATTAGTCAAATTCTTAATGTGCATAATTATAATTTTTAGAGTTAGCTGGTTTAGATATAAAGCTTTGTATCTAAGTTTGCAAACACTTCCCTCTTTTGCTAAAGCATATCTAAAGAAATTGTATTTTATCCTGAACGGTCGTGCATCTTATTGGAAGTGTATGTTCCTTAAAACTAGATAAACCACTTGCTGTATTATTCACCGCTCTATCAAAGTATACAGCTTTTTAATCTTCAGTCATTCAAAGCTATACCTAAAGAAGGCATCGCTACAGAGAGACCTTCTTGAATCTTTTGTCCTACACTATCACTTTTCATTCAACTATAGTGCACAGTTTCTAAACTATTCACATGATACAGTTTAGAAAACGCTGATGCGGAATGACAAGTACCTCACACACTCAATTGAAGTGTGAAATAAGCATTTTTGTTGTATATATGATGAATAACTCTAAACATAGGTCCTCCTCCTCCTTTCATGTCCTTAGACTAGAATGTACTTATAACTTCGTAATAACAGCTTATTTTTTTAGAATTAAATCTTAACACTCCAGAACCTGCAAGTTTAACACTCAGCTGTTTTCTAACAAAACAACTCTCAACTTCCATTAGTTTTATATCTGGAAAATAAACCTTCTTCATGTTAGTACTTTATACATAGGCACTGTGGCACTTTATATCAGCCGGTACAAACTCAGTTATCCCAAGATTTACTTAAGCAGGCAACTTATCTATTGTAACATTATGTTATGTGTTAACACCCTTGAAGAGGCTGGTGCATTATTATTGAGTAACATATTAAACTGGACAGAGCATGGGACAAAGGTAATTGCCTACAAGTCACACGTTCAGAAACAGAAATGGAAAGATGTGTACAAATATAACAACCAGTGACATACATGGACTCTCTATAATTCTTTAACAATACCATGTATGTATTTTTTATAATAATTTTCATATTCATTTCTAACCTTACCACGTTTAGTACTATTCTCATTGTCTGAGAGATACACCACAAGAGGAGATGAGCACACTAGCAGTCTAAAAAACACCCAAAATTAAAACTAGTAAAACAACTTTGGCAGCCATAGCAGACTGGCCAGCAAGGCAAGTGGGCAATCCAGCGTTAGCCCCAGGAGGCCGGTTTGTGCCTCCAGGAGTCTTGGTGCACGTTACTTGATCCTGGCGGCAACTTGAAAGAGTTGCGCTGCTTGTAGTGTGCATTAGCATATCTGCACATATGGGGCTGAATTTATCATTTTTGCAAGGGCTGTTTTAAGTTCCCAGTCCGGCCCTGCATGCAAATCTCTCTTCATGTGGACATTTTCTCGCCTAATTTTTCTTTGGAAAAGTTAATGTATTATTCTGTTTTAATTTTTCCCAAGTACACCCACTCGGGAGCTGTGAACTTTTTATTTGATTTTCTCGATCTCGTTGGTTTAGGTGTTTCACCTCCCTCTGAACTTTCTTCCACACTTACTTCTGGATCTTCTATAGTACGTTTTCTGGTTTGATTAGCTGCTTTTCAATAGCCAAGTGCATAACACTTCTTTGTGAACTCTCATCATCAGTTTGAGTTTGTTTTCTTCAGATCTTTTGTGCAACTGAGCTTCCACTCAAACTTCTAATTTATTTGCTTCTGAACTTAGGTTTTCACTTTGGTTTTCAAATTTTGAACTTGCCTCTTCTGTCACCCTTCTCACTATATCAACTCAGTATTGATCTTTTGGTACCCACTCTCTCAGAGTTTGTGAAGCATGAATCCATCAAGGCAGTCCATGCATTTTACAGCATAGCTTGTTACCAGGATAAACTTATAGGGCATGTTCCAGCTCAGTTGCAAACAGTTTATTCTCATATGCTTTTTGACAAGAATCCACTCTCCTAGTTGTAGATCGTGACATGCAACTGAGGGCACATTAGAGGTTGACAAAGTGCACTTGGCGAGGGGCAGAGCTCACTGTATCAGCCTAATGCTGCAATAACTAGAAACAAGTCCTCCGCGATAGTGAGCAGGTTTTGAGACATAATACCAGGGACCTGCATTGCTCCACCCATCAATACTTCATGTGGTCTAGACCAGTCTTTTTATTCAGAGAATGTCTTCTACTCTGCAACACCAGAAGGAGCGCATCTGACCCTTTGAGAAAAGTGGATGCAAATTCATTAGCCAGCTTGTCTTTGATCACACGATTCAGTCTCTCAATAACACCCCATGATTGTGGGTAGTAACTGCAATGACTCTTTTGATGTTTATTGTATCACAGATCTCCTTAATGAAGTTCTTAAAGTGTCCGCTTCTTTGCAATTAGATTGTTATTGGCATTCCATAACTAGGGATCAATTCCCTGAGCAATAATTTTGCATCTGCCCGTGTATCACACATCCTTGTCTGGTATGCCTCAATGCTCTTTGAAAACTTACACACAAATACTAAGATGTACCTTAGATTATGATTTAGTGGTATTTCCATGAAATCATCCTACAGTGTAGTGAAAGGATTATGTGTATTTCCCAGATGATTCATTACATGCGTTTTCTTTTCATTGTTATTTTGCTGACACTCTGTACACCTCTGTCAATGACGTTCTACACTATTGTAAAGAGAGGGTGGACCCAGTAGCAAAGTGTATTAATCTTGTCATCTTTTCCTACATGTGTAGGTCCATAAAACAATCTCCACATTGGTGGTAAAAGTGAATTTGGCAAGACAAACCTTTCATCATTGCTTTTCCAGAAGTCATCCTCCCATCCTGCATTTTCCTCCTCTTTCTTTTTCCCATCTGACATTACATCTTGTACTTACCTCAATTCTTCCAATATTTGTATTGACAGAATTAAAACACAACAGGTTGCTGGTGATTATCGACTTGCATTGGCAATGCAGTACAGCATAGTAACTTCCAATTTACACATTTTGATCTGCAATAATCATTAGATCATACTTGGTTAGTCATGAATTAGTTCGATTTTTGGTCATACTTAGAGTTGTGTCTCTACTGAGTGTGGCACAAACACAAATAATGTATGGTCCAAGAACACAATCACTTTGGGTGATGGTTACAACAGAAGCTGCAACTGATCACAACATCCAAGCAGAGCAATGGCAACTGAATCTAGGGTTCCACGAAAATATGCAACATGTCTTTCTCCCTCCTTTCTGAACCTGTTTTTCCAAATTGGTATCTTCCGTCTGACAGTACTGTAATTTGGTTGGTGAGATACTGTCTCCCTTATCAGACAAATGACTTAGCAATGCATGAGTGTCCAAATTACAAGGCTTTTTTGTGGTGATCCTAAGAGTGTCAATATATTAGACCATGACTGACTCGGATGGTAATCTCGTGCTTCTAAATCTTTTTGATGAGCTTGTGAAAAGCTTGTGGTGTTTCAGTAAACCATTGAGGTAGTCTTTGCCACATAAATTCTTTATTTTTATATTATAAGTCAAAAAGAGTTGCTATCCTCATGAAGAGAAACGGAAAAGAATGCTGCACATAAATCAGTCACTGTGAACAACCCTGCATCTTCTGGAATTTGAAACAATATCACTGCTGGATTTGGGATCACTGGACAACATGGGGCCCCGCTATAATGTAAATCATCCTTAAACCGTATACTCCAATTTCCATTGGCTTTGGTAATTGCTGTTAGCTGAAAGAAACAGGTTAGTATTAGATTCCTTACCTTAGAATATCCCCAGGTTTCTGACTGGATCCGGAAACTTTTGCGTAGCAGTACCCTTGCGCGTCGTCTGCGGCTCCGCGTGTGTCGTCTGCGGCGTTGGCGCCGGGATGACGTCGCCGGAGTACTTAGACGCCGCCCTCACGCGCTGACGTCAGTTCTTCTTTTTTCCGCGCCAGCAAGCGCAGATCCGGAAAAAGTTGTACCCTTAGTCAATTTTTACTAACTTTTTCGATCCTTTTTGATCATCTTTCGAAGTCGCTTCAACTTCGACGGTGCTGGTAGGGATGCCTGGGTTCAAACCCTGCATCGACTGCAACCGACTGATGTCGGTTACCGACCCCCATCGCCGGTGCCTGACCTGTCTGGGCCCCGACCACGACGACAAGTCCTACTCAGACTGCTGGGCCCTGACGTCCAAAGCTAGACTGGAGTGGTCCTGCAAGCGACTCGAGCTCCGGCAGTCGGCCGCGCGAGGTCCCGGTCCGGGAGGAGGTCGCGGGACCGGTCGCGGGACCGGTCGCGGGACCGGTCGCGGGACCGGTCGCGGGACCGGTCGCGGGACCGGTCGCGGGACCGGTCGCGGGACCGGTCGAGGGACCGGTCGAGGGACCGGTCGAGGGACCGGTCGCGGGACCGGTCGCGGGACCGGTCGCGGGACCGGTCGAGGGACCGGTCGAGGGACCGGTCGCGGGACCGGTCGCGGGACCGGTCGCGGGACCGGTCGCGGGACCGGAGTCATCATAGCTCCGGGAGTCGTCACCAGTCTTCGGGCTCGAAGTCCTCAGGTAAGAGGCACAAGAAGTCGAAGAGGCGTCATCGCTCTTCTGACTCCCCCCGACGCTTGCGTGACGCGGCAGGGGGTTCAGGCGACACCGCCCGCGGCTCCGCCGGAGCAACAGGCGTCGCGGCCTGCTCCATACCAGCCGGTCCCTGGGCAAAACGCGTCGCCGGAGGAGATAAACGCCTTCATCATAGCCAAGAGGTCGCTCACTCCTCCGTCGGGATATGCAGCGCCTTCGTGCCAAGCGGCCCCGACTGGGTCCCCAAGCAGGCCGGGTGCTTAGGCCCCGGCGTCGTCGGGTGCTTTGGCCCCGACGCCGCAAGGCCCCGCTAGATCCGGTTCCGGATCCGGGTCGTCGCCGGTCGACCTTACGACCTCGCAGGCGCCGGCCCCCAGGGTGTCTCCTCCTTCGCCGTCCCAGGACGACGTCGTTCCCTGGTCCTACCCTCGATTCGGGTCCGGCGCCGGAACGGCGTTGCTCGACGCTGCTCTCGACGCTGCTCTCGACGCCGATGGGAGATTTCTATTTCAATGACCCGGCCCCATCCTTTGACCCGGAGTATCAGGAGATGGGTGGCGAGGGGGCTTGGGAGGGGTCCAAGGACCCTCTGGCACGTGAGTGCCAGTCTTCTCAGGACTGGACAGGTGAGCTTGGGGAGGCCAGTGGTCTGGACACTCCGCCTGACACTGGTTTTGTCTCCCCTCCTACTGTGGCTACGGAGGAGGGAGCTGCCTATCGTGTGGTGCTGACGCAGGCTGCCAAGGCCTTGGGCCTTGAGCTCCCCGTCGTGGCCGTGAGGACTAACCTCCTCACTGAGGTCCTTAAACCGCAGGCAAGCTCTGCCGAGCCTCTGCTGCCTTTTAATGAGGCCTTGTCAGACGTTCTTCTGGGCACTTGGTCCAAGCCTGCTACAGGTCCGCCTGTAGATAGGAACGTGGCCAGGCGCCACAGCCCGCTCCGGGCAACCCTTGCTTCCTGTCCACCCGCCCCACCCCACCCCAGAGAGCCTGGTCATCCAGGCCTCTAACTCCCAGACCGCATTCCCGACGGCTCCCCCCGATCGGGAATCCAAGAGGTACGAGCAATACGGGAAAAAGGTATTCTCCTCCCTGAGTTTGGGGTTGCGGTCAGTCAACACCGCATGCCTCTTGGGCCGTTACTCTCACTCTCTGTGGGACACGGTCGCGGACGTGCTGCCACAATATCCGGAGGAGGTCTGGACTAAACTCGCCCAAGCCCTTGCGAAGGTTTGAGATGCGGCACGGTATTCCATCCGGTGTGGGCTGGATACCACTGGGCAGAGCGATGGCAACGACGGTAACGATTCGTCGCCACGCCTGGTTGAGGTCCGCCATCTTTTCGGCTGTTGTCCAAAATAACCTTATGGACATGCCGTTTGATGGCCGTCGCCTCTTTGGCGACAAGGTAGACCATACGCTTGAGCGCTTTAAGGACTCCAGGGCTACGGCCAAGTCCTGCCTTTCGTTCCTTTCATGGCCAAGGAAGGGGCGCCCCCACACGTCCTGCCAGCCATGGGCCGCAGACTATCATCCAGCGCGGTGGCGGACGTGGAAACCGCCGTGGCGGCGGTCGGGGACAACGGCGAGGCCAGTCCACACCTGCCCCTGCAGCATCTGCCTCAAAACCCTCCTAGTCCGAGCTTTCATGCCCATGTGATGCCAGTGGGGGGCAGGGTTCGCCATCACCACCTCCACTGGCATACTGTCACATTGGACAGGTGGGTGCTGCAAATCGCCCGAAGCGGTTACTCCCTCTCCTTTGAGGCGACCCCTCCAGCCGTGCCACCGCAGTACCACCGCGTGTCGGGGGATCACTTGAAACTTCTAAAAGAGGAAGTTACGGCCCTCTTGGCCAAGGGGCCATCGAGCACGTTCCTGGGCCAGAAGTAGGGTGTGGTTGTTACTCCCACTACTTTCTGGTACCCAAGACGGGCAAAGGGGGCCTATGCCCTATCTTGGACCTGCGGAACGTCAACGGCTTCCTCCGGAAGGAGAAGTTCAAGATGCTGACACTGGCTCAGGTCTTAGCTGCCCTGGACCCAGGAGACTGGATGGTAGCGTTGGACTTGCAGGATGCTTATTTCCACATCCCCGTCCTGCCAGCCCACCGGTGTTACCTGCGGTTAACGTTCGGCCACGAGCACTTTCAGTTTACCGTGCTCCCCTTCGGCCTTACCAGCGTCCCACGGGTGTTCACAAAAGTGATGGCGGTGGTCGCAGCTCATCTGCGCAGGTTAGGGGTCTCAGTCTTCCCCTACCTCAACAACAGGTTCTTCAAGGCGGGCTCGCCCCAGACAGTGGTCTGCCACCTCCAGACTACAGCCGACCTCCTGCACCTGCTGGGGTTCTCCATCAATGTGCCAAAGTCACACCTGTGTCCCTCTCAGAAGCTCCTCTTCATCGGGGCGGTTCTAGACTCAGCACAGTTTCGGGTTTATCCTCCCGAATAGCGGGTTCGGAATATTCAGGCTCTGATTCCGATCTTTCAGCCGTTATCCCGAGTCTCGGTCAGGTTGACGCTGCGGCTTCTGGGGCTGATGGCCTCCTGCATCCTTCTGGTGCATCACGCCAGGTGGCGGATGCGGACTCTGCAGTGGGCCCTGAAGTTTCAGTGAGCCCAACATCAGGGAAACTTGTCCGACCATGTCGAGGGCGCTGCACGACAGTTGCAGTGGTGGCTCACGGACCGCAATTGGGTCAGCGGCAGATCCCTCTCCCTACCCCAACCGGAGGCGTAGATCAGAGGCCTCCACATTACCTTCTGGAGTTGCGGGCGATCCGGCTTGCGCTGAAGGCATTCCTCCCCTCAGTCCGGGGGAGTGTAGTGCAGGTGTTCACGGACAACACCACCGCCATGTGGTACTGCAACAAACAGGGCGGGGTGGGGTCGTGGACCCTATGCCAGGAGGCTCTGCGCCTCTGGCAGTGACTGGAACATCAGGGCGTGACCCTGGTGGTTCAACACCTGGCAGGTTCCCTGAACACCAGGGCAGACAAACTCAGCCGTCGGTGCATGATGGATCACGAATGGCGTCTCAACTTGGATGTGGCGCAAGGCCTCTTTCAGCAGTGGGGAGAGCCTTGGTTAGATCTATTTGCCACAGAAGAGAACGCGCAATGTCATCAGTTCTGCGCCTTGGAATTTCCAAGGCGGCACTCGCTCGGAGACGCTTTTCGTCGCGAGTGGAGCTGCGGTCTGTTGTACACCTTTCTGCCTATACCACTTCTGCCCAGAGTGCTGAAGAAGATCAGATGCGACCGGGCCCAAGTTATCCTTGTGGCTCCGGACTGGGCATGAAGATACTGGTATCCCGAGCTACTCAGCATGACTGTCGATCCCCCGATTCGTCTGCCTCTTCAGGAGGACCTTCTGTCGCAGCAGCAGGGGACGGTCCTCCACCCGAACCTGTCCAGTCTCCACCTCCATGCTTGGAGATTGAGCGGCGACAGCTGAGGCCATTTGACTTGCCTCCTGAAGTTTGTAATGTGATTCTGGCAGCCAAGCGTCCCTCCACAAAGTCGGTATACGCCTGCAGGTGGAACAGATTTGTGGCATGGTGCACTGCAAAGGCTGTGGATCCACTCTCTGCCCCCCTTTCTGAGGTTCTCCTCTTCCTTCTTCTCTTGCCCAGCAGGGCTCTGCTCTGGGCACTATCAAGGCTACCTTTCTGCCCTTTCCGCCTTCTTAAGGCTACCTTATCAGCCTTCTTTGTTCAAGTCCCCGATTGTAAATAGGTCCTTGAAGGGCATATGTCCCCCCCCTGTTCCTTTCGTGATGCCCCAGTGGGACTTGAACCTGGTTCTGACTTACCTGATGTGCGCTCCTTTTGAGCCAGTTCATAACTGTCCTCTCCGTCTTCTTACCCTTAAGACTGCTTTCCTGGTTGCCATCACCTCTCCCAATTAGAGTGAGTGAGCTCCAGGCTCTTTCATCCAAGCCTCCTTTCCTTTCTGTCCATCCGGACAAGGTTGTGTTGCGGACAAGACCCTCTTTACTGCCCAAGGTAGTCACAGCCTTCCACTTTGGGCAGTCCATCACCTTGCCCACTTTCTTTCTGCCTCCGCATCCCTCTAAAGAGGAAGAGCGGCTCCACCGTCTGGACCCAAAACGTGAGCTCTCATACCATCTGGATCGCACACGCCAGTTCCGGGTGGATGACCAACTCTTTGTTGGTTACGTGGGCGCAAAGAAGAGGCGGGTGGTGCACAAACGGACCATCTCTCGGTGGGTCGTCTTGTGCATCAAGGCATGCTACTCCTTGGCTAAAAAGGAGCCTCCCTCCATTCCATTCGGGCCACAGTGGCTACTACTGCACTGGGCCGGGGAGTCCCCTTGCAGGACATATGTCAGGCAGCTACGTGGGCCTCGCTGCACACGTTCGCAAGACACTACTGCCTGGACAGTCAAGTCCGGAGGGATGGCTTCTTTGGCTGTTCCGTCCTCCCGCACTTTTTGGTGTGATTATTGGTTCGCAGACCCACCACCGGGGTTGGTATTGCTGGGGTATCTATTCTAAGGTAAGGAATCTAATACTAACCTGTTTCTTTCAGATGCACAAGTTACTTACCTTCGGTAACAATATATCTGTAAGAAACAGTAGTTAGTATTAGATTCCTTACCGCCCCGCCCATCCTCCCCGTTCTGCGAACCGATATCTAGGGTTAATTTCATCACCTTTCAGGTCCCTAGTTTCATGGCACCAGAGTTAGTTTTTATCATGGCTCTGCGTTTCTGGCGCGGAAAAGCTGTGTATAAGAACTGACGTCAGCGTGCGAGGACGGCGTCTAAGTACTCCGGCGACTTCATCCCGGCACCAACGACAACTGACGCGGAACTGCAGACGACGCCTACCGACGCGCAAGGGTACTGCTACGCAAACGTTTCTGGATCCAGTCTGACGCCTGGGGATATTCTAAGGTAAGGAATCTAATACTAACTACTGTTTCTTACAGATATATTGTTACCGAAGGTAAGCAACTTGTGCATAGGGGTGTTACATGGACTCCCCCAAATTTCCCTTAGGATACCCTGTTGCACCATGTTCTCAATCAAGAGTAAACCTATCCTCCGCTTCACAAGAGAGGCTGTATTGTGGTGTACGGATATCGATAGACTACTCACAGTTTTAATTTAACATGCACTGGTTTAGCACTTTCAATAAACCCATTATCTTTCCTAACCTCCCTTTTGACTGTCTTAAATCTGGATGCATCTCCTCTTCTGTTAGGAGTGGAAAAGCCTTGACTTCACTGACTCTTATTTAATCTTAACATCTCTGTCATTTGCCTGAATGTATATGCCATTTGGTGTAGAATAAATTACACGATTCAGTTTCCAAAGTAAGTCTCAGCCCTGCAGTTTCACTGGACCTTTTTCGCTAATCTTAAAGCCTTGCTTATTATTAAGTGAACCTATCTTCCCGCCAGCCAGTGCCCATCCCACCCCCCAGGACCTACTTAATAGAGACAGCAGTGCCGCTGCGCTGTGACCCAAGGCCCCTTCCTCCCCTGAAGAACTACTTTGCTTTCTGTGCCCGTTTGCGGCCTGAGCCTGGCCATCCTGCCACCCACAGATACTCCGCCACTGAGCACTGAGCACTGAGCCCTGGACCCCAGACACCACAACAATTGCTGCATTGCATCTCCTCGATCAACGGTAGGCAGTGTTTAATTTGAGCCAGTGGTTCCCGGTGCTTGACACCGGTATTTAATTGGTAACACCAAGACTTGTGACAGCCACTGTTTGTCTAATTTAGAGATCTGGAGCACAACATTTGTTTATTAATTTAATATACTTTAAAAATGACTAACATCTGCTGCCCAAGCTATTCTTACAGATTTGGATGGGCTGGAACAGTCAGAATTGTCACACTTGTAAGTGTGAAGGTTAGTAATTGTGGTGGGACTGTCATTGGAAGCGCTGGTAGGGGCAATTGGTGGATTTATTTTTCTTTTACAAATTAAGGACTGATGGTAGGACGTTTTACTTACCGCCACTGACTCTTTGCATGCAACTCAGGACCTCCTTCCCTCTCTTAAACACTTGCCACATCCACCTCACTGACCTTGACCACCCTGGAGCTACTCAACTGCCTCCTCCTCCACACCCATTCACGCTGCAAACATGCCACAGACATCTGGGACACCATCACTACCCTCACCCCTGACGTGAACTTCATCTCAGAGACCTGGCTAAATCCCTCTGCCCTCACCCCCGCGACGCCCAACGGGTATAAGTTGATGCACCGTGACCGCACCAACAAACATGGAGGAAGCACCGCCATCATCGACCATCCTTTGCATTACCACCAAAAAGGACACCACACCGATCATGGAACATCTCAACTTTCAACTCCAAACCCATGACCGAACAACCATCAGAGGCACTGTCGCCTTGCAGACCTCGAGGACCACGTCCTGCTTCTGCAACGCCATCTCTGAATTCATCCCCCCACTAGCCATTGACTCCAAGCACTACATCTTCCTTGTGACATCAACTTTCACCTCAACGACCCCAAAGACGTGAACTCCACTGACCTCCTGGAAATCATGAGCAACATCCGCCTCACGCAACTGGTCACCAACCCCACAGCCATTGCAGGACCTATGCTCGACCCTATCTTCACTGCCAGTGAAAGAGTCAAATATAGTCATGTCACCTAACTTTTAACCGACAACTCTATCGTCCATTTCAGCATTGCAGGATCCCCATGCACCACCACCAGCTCCGCCCACCTTAGATGGAACAAAGTAACAGAGACCCATTGGACGGACGCCTTCAACACTGCCCAGCCCGACTACACAACATACCTGGAATAAAAATGTCTCCACCTGGATCGCCCACTGCACTGAGAAACTAGCTCCCATCAACCCAGCCAAGTCCAACAGATTCACCAAACAAGCCAGTTGGTTTACACCAGAACTCAGGAAAATGAAACGCTACTGCAAATGGCTAGAAAGAAGATGGCACACCAGCAGAGATCCCACAGACCGAGCCATCTTCGACTCAGCCCTCAACAAATACCACCAATGCCTTAAAAACATGAAAAGGGGAGCCCTGACAGACCGCATCGAAGCAAGCTCCAACCATAGCAACTCTTCAGCATTGTCATAGTTCCCTGCCCATCAGCCACCAAGAACACAATCTCCCCTTCCCAGGAGCTCTGCGACACCCTGAAGAACTATTTCCACAAGATATCCACAGTCTACATTAACTTTGAACCCCAACCCACTGACCTCTACAACCACGTCACACCAACGGACGCCACCCACAACCACCTTCTGACTGCATGGAAACAGCTCACCACACAGCACCATAGCCATCATGAACTCCATCCACTCAACAGCATCCACAGACTCCTTCCTCCAGCACTTTTTTTTCAACCTCGGGAGCAGGGAAATCCGTTACATACTCATCTCCATTATCAATGCATTAATCACCATGGCTCATTCTCCGACGAATTTAAGCACGTAGAGGTCAGACCCCTACTCAAGAAACTATCCACCGACCCCAGCGAACTCCAGAACTACTGCCTCATCTCGCTGCTCCTCTTCCCCGCCAAAGTCCTAGAGAAGGCCATTATCCATCAACTCACCAAACAACTGTAGAGAAACAACCTGCTTACTGTAAAGTTCCTAGGGCAACTTCAAAACATGTTTAAAAATACATCATGATGTTCTAATCAAGGGAAGAGACCATCACTCATTATTAGAAACGTAAATTTGTAGTTTATTTAAATATTTTCATCAATGATTGTGATATTTTAGACAGAGAAAAGAACAACAAACTGCAAACATTTCTCATTTATCCAATCATACAATTCACATACATATTAGGCTTGTTTTCATAGATTCTGTACATTTGATAGGCAATGATTGTAAACAAACCATAATACAATATCAGTATGATGACCGATTGTGTTGATTTATAAATCCAAAACAAAGTTTGCATCAATCAATGTTGTGGCAATATTCATCTAATTTGATGAATATTGCCACAATTGGATAAATGAATGAATGTGAAATGTTTGCAGTTTGTTAATCTTTTCTCTGTCTAAAATATCACAAAATCATTGATGAAAATATTGCCCTAGGAACTTTACAGTATGTATTTCCCTGCCTAGGTGAACTTCTCATTAGTAGCAGGGGGTCGCTAATCTTTGAGAAAAAGCCTGCTGCCTAGCAATCTGGTTTCTGCACCCGCGCCGAGACTGAATTGACCACTGCCACCGATGTCATCAGAAACCAAGCTTGACGAGGGTGAAACATCAGCCCTGATTCTCCTTGACCTCTCAGCAGCGTTCACTACTGTACCCCACCACACACTGGTCAAGAGACCACTGCATCGGGGTCCAGCAAGGCGCTCTCAATTGGATCGCATATTTCCTCACAGGAAGAAACCAGAGAATCCGCCTACCACCTTTCCCCTTGGAACCAATGAGCACAATCTGTGGCGTCCCTCAAGGTCCAGCCCTCAGTCCCACCCTGTTCAACACTTATATGATGCACCTGGCCGACATCATCAGAACTCACAGACTTAACATCCTCTCCTATGCAGGTGGCACCCAGCTTATACTCTCTCTCTGAAGACCCCTCCACCACTAGGACCAACTTTCACAACTACACGACAAGTGTTGCCGTCTTAATTAAGACAAACTACCTGAAGCTTAACACTGAGAAGACTGAAGTGTTGCCTTTTTGGAACATCTCCCCTTGGAACGACACGTGGTGGCCCTTCGAACTCATACCCACACTCGCATACCACACACAACTTTGGCATCATCCTGGAACGCAAACTCACCATCAATTGCCAAAACAATGCAGTCTCCTCTGCCTGCTGCTGTAACCTCTGCCTGCTCTGAAAAGTTTTCAGCTGGCTCCCCTTCAACACTAGGAAAACCATCAGTCAAACCCTAGTCACCAGCCGGCTGGACTATGGCAACGCGCTTTACACTGGGATCACCACCCAGCTCCTGAAGAGACCCCACAGGATACAGAACTGGGTGCCAGACTCGTCTTCGACCTTCCCAAATGGACCCACATCACCCCCCACGTCAGGAACCTCCACTGGCTCCTGATCCACAAAAGATACCAATTCAAGATACTGACACTCCTACAAGGCTCTTCACAACCAAGGACCAGCATACATCAACCACTATCTGAGCTTCCACCACTCCTCCAGACACCTGCACTCTGCCTCCCTCACCCTTGTGCACACTCCAAGCATCGCCGAAGCTAGAGTAGAGGATGATCCTTCTCCTACCTTGCCTGCCAAGCCCTGGAACAACCTTCCCCTTCACCTTCGAACAGAATATTCTCTCCCGGAATTCAGAGAGGGACTCAAGACCTGTCTTTTCAAATGATCCCTGCCAGAACCCAGTGCCTGGATACACTTGCGGTTGAGTAGCTGCGGTCTACAAATCCTAATTGATTGATTGATTGATCTTCACTGGGACAGACACTGAAATTTGATGAGTTACTTGTTTTTTTAAATGCATACAGCTTGGCTTCTTTTCCAGAGAGTGGTAGGTCAGGAACTTCCACTGGTCTGTGGATCGTGTAGCCCCAGTATCAAAAAGGAAGAACACAGGATGACCATTAACTTTACCTCCCAGTTATGGTCTACTCTAGTTGACCCTCAATTCTGCACCAAACATGCAATACCCATGTCCCCTCAGGCACGATCTTGGCCCTTGCGCTACCCCCAGGGTAGCTGCTAATTTTGGAAATTAATCCCGGATTGTCTCACAAACTGTTTTGCTGAATGTGCTTGCACCTTTAACTTATGTGAAAATTGTACTGCACCATTCTGTAATTGGTGGTAAGCATGGTGTTAAAGACAGTTATGTAGAGCTACCCTGTGTTTTGCTTGTCTGTTGAGTTAGGATTGGTGACAAAATCGTCATCCCATTCTGCAACACAGGAGTAATTACAGGTACCATCTGTATCTCCTCTTTTTTCCAATGGGCCATTTTAACATCTGCAGCACACTCAAGGCTTTATTGTCCAATTTTTACAATTATTATGGAAGCCTCCGCCTCTGCCTTGACCCTTGCCACCAACTATCAGAGGACCAGTAACTTGAGCACCATGAGGTAATATCCCTTTTTTGGGGTCATTGATTCTTTCCCTCCTTACTAAAAAACTACGCTGTGCCAACATTAATTCCTCCTCTGTCAATGTTCTTTTACTTACAATTACTCCAATATTGTGGATATGGCAAAATCTGAGCAATCAACTTTGCTTATCAGCACATAACACTCTGATAAAGCTGTGTGCTCAGCTCTGATTTTAATCCCAACATAAAAGCCAACCTAAATCCCACTGCAATTCTTTTTAAGATCTTCCATCCCTCTATATTGTCATTACACCCGCATCAATCTCTCATCATATGCATCATCTGGATTCTGGGTAATTCTCATGATTTTCGACCAATTCACCTGCTTCACTGGAACCGCCTTCTGGAAATAATCAGTAACAGCAGTATATTTCTCAACCTCTGGAGGAGGCTTATAACTCAGCACAGTTCTTTCAGGTTCCTTTTCTGGCATTCAAGCTACATATCCTTCAGCATTGCAATTGAAAGCAACAATCGAAGTCGGCCCACAAAACCTTTAGCACCCTCACAGCAATCAACTTCTTAATACTTTTTCTCGGGTTCTTCTCTCAATTTTGTAAAATGTCTGCTCCAGAGCACAGAGATGTATGTCGGACCACAAATCCCAAGCACCTCTCTTAATGATAACTCCCCTTCAAAAGTACAACACAATGAATCTTTCACACCACTACTATTTTCACTTTCCAAAGACTTTGCAACCCATTCACTCCTATGTCTTTCAGCACTTTCCCAGATCTCTAATTTTCTCAAAAGGTTTTTTAGGTCGAGCCTGGCAGCGCATGCGCTGCTCTGAAAGGCATGCTGTATTAGAGTATGGACTTGAAGCCCCGCTCTCTCCTCCCATATTTGTCATTGGCTTGTGTCATTGTCCCTCCTAAATGCTGCTTATGATTCGTTAAAGGCTTGTTAGTCCCTCCTTAGTACAGCCTTGTTTTCATTTGTAACCTCCCATATTATAAACAGATAAATAAAAGGCATTGTCATTTACAATGCCAATAGCTTAAACTCTCAAATGCGAGACCTATTGCATTGCAAATGCTTGTCAATATAATGTCTTTGCTGCATGATTGTTTAATTCTGTAATTCAGCTTCTGAAATGTTAATTGCATAAAATTTACAAATTCTCCTCTTATCTAAATTCACATTATTTGTTCGGCTAATTTCTCTAATTTGTCACTCATCAAATGTTAGTTTTGGAACTTTATTACTTACATTGCATGAACCCAAATGTTTTCCAGATTCAACCTTCATGCTGAACCTCTACTTTCATTAGCTCTTGTTTCAGGTTCTAACATCTCCACAATTAAAGATAATTATATTGTTCTTTCTACGTTCCATCCTCATCATAAAGCGTAGGTCTTATACTCTTTAGTCCATCTACCTCTTTATCTGACTCAGTCTGCTTTGAACTTTTAGTTTTTTCCTTCAACTGGCAGACCTGCAGTTTCTAACACTTTTAACTGCCACACCTGTTTTTGCTGCTGCAATCTAGAATCCACCCAATGCTGAGTAGCTTTGTTTACACACTCCTTCATGCGTCTCTGATTAATTTTTCATTTGCTTGTGTGTCCCACTTTTTTAACACTTCGAACTGCACAGGCCCTGGTTAATGTTTTTTAATAAACAATGTCTCAGAAAAGCAATGTTTTCAAATGAAATGTACCTTTCTTAGGAAACTGTAACAGTTTATCGCTGTCTGTCGCCTTTTCCTATTGTTTCAACACAAAAATGTGAGCATTCCAACCTTAATAAACATTTCATGAGCTAAGCTTCCCACCGACGAGACTGTTCTGCCTCATCAGCCGACTTCTCAGACTTACCAGACTTCACACCCATTATTAAAATCACAAATTCAAAACAGAAGTCAAAAATGCAAAACAGATTGTTAAAAATACGACATACCCCCAAAAAGCAATTAGCAACTGTGCTTGTGATCAATGGGAAACAGTGTATTTGTGGAGAGTTGAATTTCCTTCCTAACACTTTCCAAGCTATATACTTATTAACTAAATTAAAAGGTGCACTTACCCGTCACAAACCAGCAAACGACATCCATTTGAGCCGCTGGTTTGATACGGTTTGCTCTAAAGCGGCGGTACTCAAAGTACGGCCCACGGGCCAGTTGCGGGCCGCCAGACCTCTCCTTGCGGCCCGCATGGAAAACAACAACAGTCACGGACTTGGCGCCATTACTGCTGTTGTGATTCCTTGGGCCGTATTTGCCACGAGAAGGTCAAAGGGGCATGCGCAGACAATTAGTGTCTTGCATGCTCACCTGCGGCCCCCGCCCTCATCTGCCACTGTGACGTCACAGGCTTGCGTCGCGGAAAGTGGGAGTTTTAAAAGAAGACACGCAAGTTGCTGCCTTTCTCTATCTGTCCTTATCCTCGCCCACCTACGTCGGACTCACCCCAGTGCCAGCAGAAGCAGTGTGTGCCCACCTGAAACAGAGCTGAGATTCACTGCCCCGTGGCACCAATTTTTTCGCCTCTCCTCGCCTCAGAAAGAAGTAAGTGTATGCCAATGCCATCATTGTTATTGCTGGTACCCCATTTTTTGGGTTTTCAGTTTTTAGACCTCCTTGTTAATGCACCAACACAAAAAGTAAAGATATCCTTCGGGGTTTGACCCAAAATATAAAGATGTTTTGGGATTTTCGAGGGGGCCCAAAATCTTTTATGCATGTATTTCTTTTCGATTTATTGTGAGGATTTTTCATATTTGTTTAGGTGCATGCGACAGTAGATGACGCTGTTGCAGCATTCTGTGGCCCATTGTGTGTTAGTCACCGGCTGAAATTTGCTTTTTATGCAAATTTGTTCTCCCCGAGTTAAGAGGCAGAGCTTTTGGTGGGTCAGGTGCTGGCGATGTTCCGAGAAACATAGCAAGGTGACTTGGAATTCCTTACCACATCAGGGCTAAACCGCCAGATGGTCTTTACAAAGCAGAACGGGAATCTTTGTCCTAGGTTTGAATATCCATAGCTGCAGGTGAATGCTGCTGCTTTGTGGACTTAAATTACAATAAGTGTGAAATTTTAAACTTGTGCAGTCATCACACACCTACGGCCTTGAGCACTGCATGATAGAAAGGGAGACCGATGTATTCCCCTCTTTTCCTGTCCAGCATACCAGTCACTACTGCCCCAAGTCTGCCTCTCTCCCAGGTTTGGTTGCACATCTGATTCAGCAAACTAGACGCCCTCCCCCAGGATAACTACCCAGAATGCAGCTTTAGCACCTGTCTAACTCCCTTACAGTCTCATTCCCCTCCACCCACTTCGTGTTCAGCAAACCACACAACCACAGATACCCAGTGGCGGTGCGTCCATTGGGGGCGTTGGGGCGTTGCCCCACTAGCCATGGACGACCGCCGCTGGTGCCAACATGCATAACAAAAGTTGAAACACATTTGTTTAAAATAAATCCGAGCGCACTGACTCAGCGCTACCGGGCCGGGACGAGCCCGACAGAATCAGCATTGCCTATGGAAGTGGGCCGTGGGGGGCGGGGCTGCAGAGTGAGTGACAGCGCACAGGCAGAGAGGTCAGGGTCGGGGTGACTGCGCATGTGACAGCCAGGAGTACTCATAATTGAGACTGGCCTGCGCATGCGTAGTACCTATTAGACCTCCCCCCCCCCCCCCCCTGTCGCACTGAGACACACTGGCAGGGACCCGGGGCCCCGGTCTCAATATGGGCAGATTTTCTCCTGCTCGTAGGCCAATCCTGGCACAGTGGCGCTGTTAAGCCTGCGCCAGGATTGGCTGAGTAGACAGCAGGGTCCGGATCATGGTGCCGCCGCGCGTGGGTGTTTGCTGCTCTGTTCAGTATGGCCAATCACATATGACTATATCAAGCCATGTTGAGGTGATTGGCCATTTCTGAAAGCTGAAGTGACGTGACCGCGCGTGGCGCACCAGTGCCACGGACTGTCTGATAGTGAAACTGAAAGTCGAGTAGATGACCAGACCAGTACTGAAAGTCCAGTCGATTTACCCGGAGAGGAGAGCGCGTGACTCACTGACTCGTCGTTGTATGGTAATGTAAGTAAAAGTACTGTCCTTCTTTATTCTTTAAACCCTCCTGTCCGACCTGTCGCACTGCAGGCCCATTTAGTAACCTAACCTTAGAGATAGGTATGACGGATAGGTATGACGTTGGTAATATGAGTGAGACTGGACGTGGGCTATATTTATGGAAGATCATTCACTGGGTCAATGGCAGGCAATAAATACTCAAGGAAGTGGAAGCCTGCCATTCATTAGGGCGGGCGGATTCATGGTTCAGTTTGAAAACCTACCTCTACCTCCCTCGGGCATACTGTACCCGGCCGGGCCCGACTGCACTGTATCGGGATTCGGGAAGCTGTACACATTATAAGTGCCAGTAGGGACTGATGCCAACAGGAAGGAAACACTGCTGCATACGGCGCTATGGTCCTGCCTGCGCAGGGATTCTGGTCGGGTGTTTGTTGGCAGTGCTCCCCTTTCAAAGGTCTTCTTGGATACCGAACTGATCATGACTGCCCCGGTGATCTGTTTGGGTATAGAAGAGTTAGTGTACACTCACACACGCTATACATACTGACCCCGGGAGGGAGAGCTCAGTGAAAAGAGAGGAGTGCCCCAGTCAACACTGTGTGACCTCAACACTCGAGGGGCAGGCATGCACAGCAAGGTATAGGCCACCACCCACGCTGAAGCTCTCCACCAGCAGGGGAGGAAAGCGAGGCCTATATCGGTTGTGTAAGGCCCTCGCATCTGCAGTGTGCAACCAGCTCCCGTAGTGGTGAAGACTGCCTGCACATGATACATAGAGAGACTGCTCAGTGGTGGAACAAACAAATCAACATAACAGCAACAGTGGAAAGCCTAACTTTGTGTGTACCTGGCCTGTCGCTGGAGAACCCTGCAAGTAGAGGGAATGTATATAGACACGCTGGATCAAGCACATCACATCGGCAGCCAAAGCATTGCAAATTTCCCTCGCTCACAGAAAACAGGTACAAAGTTAGTGAACAGCTTACATGCTATATAATGGCTCACTATTGTGCACTGCCCACATCGCATGCTGGAGCATTTACTGTAAATTGATTAAATAGGCCCCCTGGTTTTGTCAATAGGTACCAGAAGAACCCCCCTTCCCCCCTAGTTGTAATTGATTATTAAAAAATATTAGGGGTGAGTTGACCATAATAATTTAATAAAGTTTCATGTTTGCATGCAGAAGGTGTTTTTAGAACTATTTGGAAAAGAGGCGCGGCGTGCACCATTGGCACCCATATTCCAGCAATGGTGCGTTCTGTGGCCAGTCAGAGCCATCTCTCACACACCCTATCAGGAAGTTTCCTTGAAGGGGCTGCTCCCATTTGTATCTTGTTAAATTACTCCCAGTGCAGAAAGAACTTGGCACTGTGACACGGCCCCTGGATAATGTCACCTGTGATATCATTTTTATGACATCAGTGGAGTCATCAATCATGTTTAAGATGTCATGAGGAATGTATATGTGAGGCCAGAAGCAGTGCATGATGGAAGAGCAGGTTATAGGTAGTTCACTAGGCTATACCTTGCCAATTTCAGTGCTGTTTTGTTTTTTAATGTTAGTTCTTATTTCATTTAACACAGAACTATAAAGTCAATTTAACTTTTTGCATTTTCCAGTTAATTTCTGTGTTTTGTTATTATATTCTCAGTTGAGCAATGCATACGCCTAGCTCCTCTTCGTGTTACTTGCACTCTGTACCCAGTGAGCGCTTAAACCCCCCCCTACCCCCCTCCTACCCCCTACCCCCCTGTGCACCGCCTACAGCCTGCATATTTTAGGACTGGAGTTGGAATAGTAAAGTTAATCTTCCTGTGTCCGCCACACCCAAAGCTGCTCTGAGTCCCCCGGGTTTTTTATTTGAATTTTGGGAGTTGTAGTTATGTTTATTCTATTATACAACAAAACCAGGAGTACTAGAATTTAAAGAAAAAAAACTTGGACCGGAGCAGAACTTGACATGCGCGGACATGGCAAACTTGACAGCTGTGCGCTTCTCAGAGTCAGGCAAAGACTGTGCTGTGGTGGTTTGAAGGTCAATAAACGGGCAATTTCATTCACTAGAATACACGGAGACACCTTATGTGCCCCAGGGCAGGTGTCCAATGTGTTCTTTGTGTGACTATATTGTTATTACTGTCGCTTTACCGTCAGCCTTGAGAGCAGGACTACAAGTCCCACAATGCAAAGGAAGCACGGAGGCTTCTCCAGTCACACGTGAAGCGAGGCGCTCATACAGCTTTCTTTCTTTCATTGGTCAACGTCTGGGAATGTATGGAGAAGGGCTTGGCTGGGCAGCACAGAGCCAAGCGTCTGGTTGTGTGTAAACTAGTGAATCTATTCACCCTGTGATATATGTCTAAGTTAGTATTTACTGCAGCGTTTGAGTGGTTTCGGTTCAGGCTTAAGGCGGGCACTGTGCAGGATATATTTGTTCATTTTTAAAGTTAACCATTTATGTTATTTTTAAAGTTCATCTTCAGGGAAGGCAAAGCTCCCACAGGGCAGTCAGTGCAATAAAAAAAAATCATTGTCTACTCGGCGCAGTGCTAACAAGAGATTTGTGGATCTGATATGTGACTGTGAATTCCTTTCCCTTCAGAGGTCAGTCAGAGCTATTCCTGGTCATTCGTTTCAAGTGCTCTGAACTGACATACATGGTGGGCAGGATTTGTGAATTCTGTGACTATTTTAGGAGGCTCCGCTACATGCTGCGTCTACTCCAGCTATATAGTTACCCGAATTTCCATGTCACCTGGCTGCCATGCACAACTGCGCGTTCGCCAGCACAAAATGCATGTTTTGGATAGCACCCAACCACCTGTTTGCTCAAACAGCTGCAAAAGCCATGTTTAAGTCCCTAAATGTTCTGAAGAGTGTGCGGCTTTGTCAATAAAAAGTAAATGAATTTCTGTAGTAGGGGATCTCTGTGTATAGTCATAATCTAGTGAATAGTCCCGCCCATGTGCGTGGACCCCGGAGCAATCAAAAATAATCTCTTAAAGTGTCGAAAAAATGCAGAACTGCACAGACACTTAAGAGAGAATTTAAAGACATATAATGCAGCCTATAACAGGCTACACTGTCCAGTACTTCAGCTAGAAATTCCACCAAAAATCCACAAAACAGCAAAGCCTGTCCAGATTTCCCTTGCCTTCAGCAAAAACCCCTCTGGATGATAGAGAGGAAGACATGGACAGACAAGCCCCATAGGCTGCCATTATGTGGCTCAGAATAGGATACTGTGCCTTCAAGAGAACTTTCCAGAACTTCACAGTATCCCAGAATGCCCTGCAGGTCCCTCTTACTTTCAGTTCTTTTTTCCGGCTCCTGCAAGCAGGACCCTGGAGCATTGAGCTCTCCCTTTTCAAGGGTTTTGTTGGTGTTTTTTCACTAAATTCGATTTTGTGTACTTTTAAAGTACTTTGGTGACTTCTTATTGGTTTTTTGCACCCTTTTGTTGTCCATAATGCCTGCATTATTTGACAAATGCCCGGAGTGCTCCAGGAAGAAGGCCAAGTCAGACCCCCATGAGGTCTGTATCCTCTGCCTTCCCTCTTCCCACATCCCTGAGGAGTGTGAGATCTGCCAAGGCTTCTCTGGCAGGACCCTGAAGGACAGACTGAAGATCAGGCTTCAGGGACTCGAAGTAAGGAGACTGAAGGCGCAAGGTGGGTCTGGAGGGGCTTCATCTGCCCATGCTGAGGCCTCTGGGGGCTCCCCAGGGGCAGGAAGTCCAGCACACGTCCCCATTCTCCGTCTGGGTCGGTGGCACCCACCACGACGTCGAGAGGGAGGTCCAAGGCCGGCTCCCCATCTCCCCAGGGCTCTGGGTCGAGAAAACGTCGCCCGTCGACGTCGAGGGACTTGCATAGGCTGCCGTCGACCCCCGGGATGTTGTCTTCGTCGTTGTCTTCGACGTCGACATCGAGATTTCGGCTTCGGCGGGTCCGGCGTCGGCGCTCGCCGTCGAGGCGACACCGTCGATCGCCGTCGAGGGACAAGACGTCATCGTCGTCGAGGAGATCCTCGTCGTGGAGACCGCCGTCGAAGCGGAAGCGGTCGCCGGCGAGACAGAAGCGTTCGCCGTCAAGGCGGAAGAGATCGCCGTCGGGGCGGTCGAGGTCGACGTCGAGGCATACGAAGTCGACGTCGAGACATTCGAAGGCGACGTCGAGGCGGTCGCCGTCGAGGCGCAAGAGATCGCCGTCGAGACACAGAGGATCGTCGTCAAGATGGTCCGGGTCGACGTCGAGACATGGCAGGCGTTCGACGCCGAAGCAGAGGAGACGGTCGACGCCGAAGGGACACTCAACGTCGAGGGACCGACGTTCGACGTCTGGTCTCCGTTCGTCGGCGTCGAAGGATTGTACTGCGCGGCCTAGGGCTGTGGGGGGCTCCCCTCAGTCCGGGAAGGATGGTGGGTCACCGGGATCGGTGCACTTGGAGGTGTATACTCCGAAGAAGTCTGTTACACCGTCTCGTCCGTTACCAAGAGGTCCGCATCCGAGGGCTCCTACCTCTCCTCCGTTGCCTGCACGTCCAAGCGGACCACGGGCCCCTGCGCCTGACAAGCCTCCGCCGGTTCCGCCGAGGTCGGTCTCGTTGCCCAGGCTCCTGACCCCTCCCAAGAAGACTCCTAAATCTTAGGAACCGCATAAGCCCAAGTCGGCCGTCCCGGAGACTCCGGCTGACCGTCCGAGGCCCAGGAGATCGAGATCGCGCTCCAGACGGAGGGAACGATCGAGGAGCAGACACAGGTCCTCCACCCGTTCTAGACGGCGCCATAGGAGGCATAGGTCCAGGTCCAGTACGACCTCTAGGACCCGCTCCTATTCACCTACTTTGTCCGATTCCCCGGAGACTAGGGTGTCTCCGATCGACGACATCGGTACATTCCAGGAGGTTCTCCTGAGGGGGGCTGCGAAGTTGGGTATCACGGTGACGGCTCCTACACCGTCCGTGATATTCGAGACTTTGCACAAGAAACACCTGTCTCGCCCTCTGTTGCCTTTGGTGCCGGGACTGGTTGAACCGGCACAAGAGCTGTTTCTTACACCTGCTGTGGTGAAGGCTGCCCCATCCAGACTTTTGAAGAAATACAGGGCACCTGACTCGGACCCTGCCTTCTTGAGGATGGACCCAGTGCCCGACTCAGTGATAGTGACGGCGGCCAGAAAGCAACATTCTACATCCCCATCCTCCACCGTGCCTCCGGATAAGGAGAGCCGCTGGATTGATTCGGCGGGAAGGAAGGCATGTGGGACTTCTTCCACCACGATGAAGGCTTCCAGCGACTCGGCATTACTGGGAAGATATGACCGTGCGCTTTGGGATTCCATGGAACAGTTCGCGGACCTTGTGCCGCGTGACAGGAAGGAGGACTTCATGGAAATCGTCAAGGAGGGGATGCTGGTCTCGAACCAGGCCATCAGTGCCGCGGCGGATATCTCCTTGTTGGCTGCACATGGCTACTGCCAGGGCATCAACCAACGTCGCCATGCGTGGCTCAGGCTTACGTCGCTCAAGCCTGAGGCGCAACAGCGAGTGGCCAATCTGCCGTTTTCCGGGGGCACGCTCTTCGGTAAACACGCGGATGACGAAATGGCCTGGATGAAGGCCGACGCGGAAACCCTGACGGCTGTGGGCTTGGAGAAGCCCAAAGACAAGAAACCCTACCGCCAGTTCCAACGGCGGTTCGGCTCGCAAGGAAAAGGAAGAGGACAGTCTTCGGGACAACAGCAGCAGCAACAACAGCAGCAGTTCCGAAGACCCTTCCAGAAACGCCAGAGGGGTAGAGGTGGACAGCAGTCCTCTCCCGCGAACAAGGGCCCGGCCAGGTCTCGACCCTGAGCGGTTTCTTCCCCGTCATCCGTTACCCGCTCCGGTGGGGGGAAGCGTTCAATTTTTTCTGGCAGAGTGGAGAAAAATTACTCAGGACAAGTGGGTGCTGAATATTGTTTGCAATGGATACAGTCTTCGGTTCATCAGCCCTCCTCCAGCGATCCCTCCGGTCAGCTCGCAGTATCAACTGCGCGAGCTCCAGGCGGAGGCCGATATCCTGTTAAGGAAAATGGCGATAGAAGACGTACCTCTGTCTCAAAGAGGAAGAGGTCTGTACTCCCGGTTCTACCTGGTTCGCAAGAAGGACAAGAACGAGTTCAGGCCCATTCTGGACTTGCGGCAGGCAAACAAGTGGATTCGCAGAGAAAAGTTTTGCATGCTGTTGTTGCATCAGATTTATCCTCAGTTGCAACAGGGGGACTGGCTTTGCGACATAGACCTACAGGATGCGTACTTCCACGTGCCCATCGCGTACAAACACAGGAAGTTTCTGCGATTTCAAGTCGGCACCAACCATTACCAATACACAGTGCTACCTTTCGGGCTGAAATCTGCGCCCAGGACATTCTCGAAGTGCATGGCAGTGGTAGCGGCACACCTCAGGAAGAACAAGGTTTTTGTCTACCCGTACCTGGACGATTGGTTGATCAAGGCCTCCTCCTTCTCGGAAGCTCAAGCAGACTTCCAGAAGACGTGCGTTCTCTTGAACAAGCTGGGGTTGCACATCAACATGTTCAAGTCTGTCCCGATCCCGGTCCAGTGCATTCAATACTTGGGAGCCACCATCGATACGCTGTCAGCAAGCGTGTCTCCTTCGGAGGAGCGACGGCGATCGATCCTTCGGAAGGCTCAGGCTCTTATGACCGCTCCATCTACAACAGTGAGGACGGTGTCTTCTCTACTGGGGTCGATGGCCTCTTGTATCTTCCTGACTCCTCATGCACGACTACACATGAGACCTCTGCAGGAGTGCTTGGAGGACCAATGGGACCAGAAGAGAGGATCTTGGGACGACAGGATACGACTGTCTCTGCATGCTCGTCAGTCTCTGAAGTGGTGGTGTTCAGCGGAGAATCTCCTCAGAGGGGTTCCCTTCCACAAGGACATTCCTACTCAGACTATCGTGACGGATGCTTCTCTCCAAGGCTGGGGAGCGCATTCGGGAGACTTACAGATTTAAGGAACGTGGTCTCAGACGGAGTCCACGTATCACATCAATTTCCTGGAACTCAGAGCTGTTCACTTGGCACAGAAGGCCTTTCATCCGTCCTTCCGGACCAACTCTCTGCTTGTAAAGACGGACAATACGACCACGATGTATTACCTCAACAAGCAGGGGGGGTTGAGATCGCGCACCCTGTCTCGGGAGGCGCAGACGATCTGGTGCTGGCTTCTGGCCAGAGGTTTGACGATAACGGCTACCCATCTGCCAGGTGTGCAGAATGTTCAGGCGGACGGGCTGAGCAGACTGATTCAGGAAAACCACGAATGGGTCTTAAACGACGACGTACTAGGAGAAGTCTTCGAAAGGTGGGGGACTCCAGATGTAGATCTGTTCGCCACCGCCGAAAACAGCAAATGCCGAGACTTCGCCTCTAGGTACTATGTTGTAAAGATTCATAATACAGATGACAGGATACTTCTGGTTGGTTATAAGTAGATTTAATGTGAGACACAGCTGAGTACAATCCTCGCCAGCTGACCAGACCACACCAACTGACACTCATGGAATTCTCCAGGTAGAAGTCAGAACATACATAGGCATTGTGGTAGAGAGGGAACAAGAAAACACAAAGAAAGGACTAAGACAAAAGACAAGCACATTACATGAAGAATCAATGTACAACACATCTCCCTCCTTTATAGAAAAGAAAATAAATAAAGGAAAACACAGATTACAATACAAGAGACTGCAACGACAGCCACAAAGACAAAAGAGAATTCAGAGACACAGGATGAAAAGAGAAGAGTGAGATGAAACAAGACACTCTATCAAGACATGGGTACCACACTAGAAATCCGAAATATCATTACACTCCATCCCCCTCCCTTAGGGAAACCAAAACAAGGTTTAAAAGAGAGAAAATCTATCCAACAAGGAAGGAAGCTCACGCCCACAACCTCCCCAAACACCATAGGGTAAAGACCCTATTAATCAAAGGTAGGCATAAACATAGACCTTTGGGAGAGACACAACATACCTCAGGATAGATAACCTGGGAACTAATATAGGTATTGATCACTCACCAACACCACACCCTTCATTGTAGGCTACACCGCATGACAGCACAGGATGGTTAACCTGGAGATTGACTAACTTCCAATAATATCTCTCCAAAGAAGGGTACAAAACAGAATTCAAACCCTGAAACCAAACCTACAGCATGCCCTACAAAGGGTATACCATGGGTACCAACAGGCCCCACACCCTTCCCAAAGAAGGGTACACCAATGTGTAAAAACACCGCCATAGGAAAGTACAACAACAACAAAATTCAATACACTTTCCTCGCTAACCCCAATAACACAGGGTTCGCACCCTGGAACTTATACACCAACATGACCTACATGGGGTATACCATGGGTACTAACTGGTCCCACACCCTTCCCAAAGAAGGGTACACCATTGGGTAAAATGCACCGCCATGTGAAAGTAGAGCCACAACAGCCCTCAAAACACTTTGCACACTGACCCCCAAAACGCATGTTTTACATAGGGTATACCAAGGGAACCAACAGGCCCCACACCCTCCCCAAGGGAGGGTACACCATTGGGTAAAATGCACCGCCATGGGAAAGTAGAGCCACACCAGCTCTTAAAACATATTCCACACTGACCCCCAAAACACTCAAAAGGGTTCTACATGGGGTATACCGTGGGTGCCAACAGGCCCCACACCCTCCCCAAAGGAGGGTACACCATTGGGTAAAAGACACCGCCATGGGAAAGTAGAAGTAGAGCCACACCAGCTCTCAAAACACATTCCACACTGACCCCCGAAACACTCAGAAGGGTACTACATAGGGTATACCATGGGTACTAACGGGCCCCACACCCTCCCCAAAGGAGGGTACACTATTGGGTAAAAGACACCGCCATGGGAAAATAGAAGTAGAGTCACACCAGCTCTCACAACACATTCCACACTGATCCCCAAAACACTCAAAAGGCTGAACACAGCAGGAAAAACATATAAGCCCTCCTAAATAGAGTACATCAGAGGAGATGACCCTGCAGACTAGAATGGGGCACCAGATATCCTCATAATAAACAAAACAGGAAAACAGACCCAAAGAACCGTCATCACATAACTGGTGTTGAACTAGTTCAGGCATTCTCGTATCACAATCATGCAACAATTACTAACAAACTCAGTGACCTAACCACCAACAATACAACAAAACAGGGTGACAACAATTCATACACTAACACGCCCTACATAGAGTATCCCATGGGAACCAACCGGCCCCACCCCCTTCCCAAAGAAGGGTACACCATTGGGTAAAAGACACCGCCATGGGGAAAGAACAGCCACACACTTTCCACATTGACCCCCAATATTCAAGCTACAACAAAAGTTGCACAAGGTTCACACCTTGGAATTTACACACCAACACGCTCTACATAGAATATACCATGGGAACCAACCGGCCCCACCCCCTCCCCAAAGGAGGGTACACCACCCCCTCCCCAAAGAAGGGTACACCAATGGGTAAAACACACCGCCATGGGAAAGAACAGCCACACACTTTCCACATTGACCCCCAAAATACAAGCTAATGAGCTACTTAACAACAAGACACAACAGCTCATAGTCCTGGTTCCTCTCAGAACCTCTCCCTGGTTCCTCTCAGAACCTCTCTGTAATAACTCGCTGTCACAAATCCTTAGACCTGGAAGATCTTGAAACTCTTCAGTCTCAAATTTACTTCTTGGAATCGTTCCAACATGGATTCCTCACCTTGCTTCAGTGACATGCTTCAGGACTCACAGTCCTAATTCAGATTTTACTAAGTTTTGAAGTCACCATCAGAACAATTTCTTTCCCGGCCACATGACAGTAAACTTCGTCCTCTCCCAGCTGGACACTGAAATCCAAGACTTTTTTTTTTAGTCCCGAGACACACATCGACCTTTTCCCGTAACTAACTCGGATTCTTCATCAACATTATGGACCTACAGTCCAGAGACTCACTTACAACTTGCTGACCGGAGTCTCTCATTTGGGACCATTGTCCCCTATTATAGACCTACCAACAAGAGACTCACTTGGGACTTGCCATCCCGAGTCTCCCCAGGAACCTTTTCCCGTTACCGAATTTATTGTCCAGCGACTCACCGTGGACTTGCTGTTTAGAGTCTTTCCAGGGACCTTTGTCCCCCCCCGTTGCGGACTTACAGTCCAAAGACTCACCTGAGACTTACTGTCTAGAGTCTCTCCAGGAACCATTGTCCCCATTGCGAACTAACTGTCCTGAGTCCCATTTGAGACTTTTGATCTCCGTCGCATACTTTTGTCCATGCTCTCCAACTTGGTACAGAAACATTACGCTCCATTTTACTTACGTCCTTTAGGATTTTCCGCATACCTTCCTCTTTGTTTTTTTTCTTTTTATAAACTCCATGTACTATTAGATATTAACTTTTTCCTTAAGTTCTTAGACCTTTAAATCCTATAAACATTCCTGCACTGAAATGTCCTTCTGACAAAACTACAGGTTCCTTGTGATGGCACTCGTTTTGACTTCAGTCAAAGATAAATACTTAATTCATCCACAAGATGGCTCTGTTGTGAAGGAAATCTCACTAAGACGGTCTCCGAATACACATTGAGGAGTACAGTTCTGCAGAATTATAAGACATTAACTCATTTGATGAATCAAATCAAGACTAGATCATATGAGCTGGGTTACCTTTACTGTGTGTAAAGACTTTGAAACACAGTAAAATGTTACCGAATCAAGCTCAAACTAGTCAAATAATGACATGCGCTGACTCAGGAAAATGACAAGGCAAAGATGAAGAGCATGAAAACGGAGCTTTGATCCTCGCTCTCTATCAATGCCCATAAGACACGAAGAATATTTTGGATGTCGACTTCTTCTCACTCGCTTACCTATACCTCGGCATGAAGTTAGTAGCACGTAGTTGCTCAAAACACTCGGTTTTAGCGCTCCCAATTTGCGCCACACACGAGGAAATACTTAGAAACATGCTTCTCCTCCGTTACGTTGTGCTCCCGTAGCCCCGTTGCCATGGAAACAGAAACACAGTAAACACAAAATGGATGCTCACGTCGCGTTGTGACGTCTCCTCTTGCGCGATGACACACTGAAGGCACCCAGGCTTCTTCGAGAAAGAGGCTGGATACGCAATCACGCCTAAGAGCAGGCAGCTTCGCTGAATCACACGGAGATTCCATCACGTCATCAGTTATGAAAGTGGCATGATGGAGAGCAGGTCGGCGCAGGGGCAGACAAACGGTTGCAGACAAACGGTACACGAAGGCAAACAAATTCCAAAGTTTAAGACTCACGGTAGAAGAACTTGGGGATTGCTTCATGTATTCCTTTCTCCGTTTACATCTGTAATTCACTCGTTTTTGGCAGCATGTAACCGTTTATTCACAGGAGAAAATTTCTTGAACCGATTTTCTTAAAGTTAATGGTTCCTTTCCATTCATGAAAAGAGTTACACAGCATTGGCAATTACCTTTCTTCATGGTTTTATCTGGTTATTTGGGATGTAGTTCATTTCAACTGTAATCGCCACTTTAGACAGGTTTCTTAAATTATTTTCAAACTTGTAGGCAGTTCCTTTTTCCTTGCTTTCAGCTGCAGCTGGTTGTAAAGTAATTTAGTTTGACTTTTGCTGCCAGTTTAAACATGTTGCTTAAAATCACGAGGCGCCACAAAAACATCAGATTAAATTCGTGACATTTCTGTAATTCGTGCCGTTTCTCTTGTTAAGCACTTTATTTTAAACAAACATGAAGCAGAGATGAAGTTCTTTGAACCGATTTCCTGCAGTTTACTATGAGTTTCTTTGCATTACCTTGCTCGTGGTTAAAACTGCAGCTATTTCAAACTTGGTTCAGTTCAAGTCTTATTGCCACTTTAGACAAGAATCTTTTCACTATAATTTCCGGTTGTTTTCACCAATTCTCACTGCGCTGCGGCGGTTTTCTTCTATTCTTACTGCTCAACCAATCTTCCCGGTTACATTGCCGCTTTTATTTTCCCTCACCACACTTCTTGCCACTTTGAACACGGCGCTATACTGCCAGCGATAAGAAGGGTACTCTCAGTTCCTTACTTTTTCTAGTTTCATTTGAGTTTTTCTTCTTTTACCTTTATCTCTGGCTTAGATTGTCGCTGGTAGTAGATAGGAGGGTCGCAGTGGGTTCTTTTCTGCGAGGTGTAGCTCAGGCTGTGTTAGATGATTTCTTCTCTGGTCTGGTCAGCTTTAAACGTCGCCAAAATGTTGTAAAGATTCATAATACAGATGACAGGATACTTCTGGTTGGTTATAAGTAGATTTAATGTGAGACACAGCTGAGTACAATCCTCGCCAGCTGACCAGACCACACCAACTGACACTCATGGAATTCTCCAGGTAGAAGTCAGAACATACATAGGCATTGTGGTAGAGAGGGAACAAGAAAACACAAAGAAAGGACTAAGACAAAAGACAAGCACATTACATGAAGAATCAATGTACAACATACTACCAGCAAGGGACGCTGGGGAATGCACTCTGGATCAACTGGTCGAACAGCTTTGTTTATGCTTTTCCACCCATTCCCCTGATTCCAGCGGTGCTCATCAAGCTGGCCCGGTCCAGGGCACGGATGATCCTGATTGCCCCGGAATGGCCCAGACAGTGGTGGTTCACGGACCTTCTACACCGGTCCCTCCTTCCACACATACGGTTGTCGTGCAGGCCGGACCTTCTCACGAAGTTCGGGGGGCTGATGTTGCACCCCAACCTCTCGTCCTTGAGTTTGGCGGCATGGCTCCTGAGATAGTGCAAAATGGCCATTTAAATCTGCCCGAAGATTGCATGGACATACTGAAGGAGTCTAAGAGACCTTCCACTCGGACGTCCTACGCTTACAAGTGGAAGAGGTTTTGTGTCTGGTGTCTGTCCAGGAACTTTGACCCTACGACGTGCAAGGAAGATGTCATCCTTCCTTACCTTCTGCATTTGGCGCGGTCTGGCCTTAATGTTCATTCCATTAAGGTTCATCTCGCTGCATTGACTGCCTACAGGAAAAGCCCTTCACAGACTTCCTTCTTCCAGATCCCTGTGATCAAAGACTTTTTGGAAGGCTTGAAGAAAGTGTTCCCTCCTGTCAGGCTTCCTGCGCCTTCATGGGAATTGAATGTGGTGCTGTCCAGTTTGATGAAGGAGCCTTTTGAACCCATTCATAAGGCTTCGTTGCAGCACCTGTCCTGGAAGGCGGCGTTCCTCGTGGCCATTACATCGGCCCGCAGGGTGAGTGAAATTCAGGCGTTGTGTTGTAATAAACCTTATACTGTATTTCATGCTGCTAAGGTTGTTATGCGTACTCACCCTAAATTTCTTCCCAAGGTTATCTCTGACTTTCATGTCAACCAAACCATAACTTTGCCTACGTTTTTTCAGAATCCTTCATCTCCAGCGGAAAGGTCTTTACATTCCCTGGATGTTAGGAGGGTGTTGAAATTTTATCTGGATAAGACCAAAGGTATTCGTAGGTCAGACCAATTGTTTATCAATTATGGATCGGTCAGGACGGGTCTTGCGACCTCTAAGCAATCCATCTCTAGGTGGATTGTGTCCTGCATACAACTATGTTACCAGAAAGCTAATAAGACCTTAGGAGGTAAGCCTAAGGCTCATTCCACCAGGGGCAAAGCTGCCACGACAGCCTTGCTCCGTAATGTGCCGATTGCTGAAATTTGCAAGGCCGCCACTTGGAAGTCGGTTCATTCCTTTTTTAAGCATTACTGTCTGGACACTGATGCCAGAGCGGATGCTCAGGTTGGACAGGCTTCGCTGCGGAATTTGTTCGCACAATAGTGGTGTTGGTTTCTTTTCTCCACCGCCGTTTTGGTGTGGGGATGGGCTTGCCATTCTATTCACTAGATTATGACTATACACAGAGATCCCCTACTACAGAAGGAGTAGTTTCTTTTCTGTAACTCCAGTTCTGTAGTAGGGGTATCTCTGTTATAGTCATAAGCGCCCGCCCTCCTCCTCGGTGGAGACAGATATTCATGTACGGAATGCTACAGGTCTGGCGTGTTACGCCTTCAAAAAGAACTGAAAGTAAGAGGGACCTGCAGGGCATTCTGGGATACTGTGAAGTTCTGGAAAGTTCTTTTAAAGGCACAGTATCCTATTCTGAGCCACATAATGGCAGCCTATCGGGCTTGTCTGTCCATGTCTTCCTCTCTATCATCCAGAGGGGTTTTTGCTGAAGGCAAGGGAAATCTGGACAGGCTTTGCTGTTTTGTGGATTTTTGGTGGAATTTCTAGCTGAAGTACTGGACAGTGTAGCCTGTTATAGGCTGCATTATATGTCTTTAAATTCTCTCTTAAGTGTCTGTGCAGTTCTGCATTTTTTCGACACTTTAAGAGATTATTTTTGATTGCTCCGGGGTCCACGCACATGGGCCGGACTATTCACTAGATTATGACTATAACAGAGATAACCCTACTACAGAACTGGAGTTACAGAAAAGAAACTACTCCTTTTGGCATGTTAAGAAAAGAGGCTTTGCCTTACACGTTAAAACAAGCAACCCCTTTGATGTCCCGTCTTCTCTTCGTTTTAATTAGGAAAAACAATAATTAACGTGCATTAGATTTTGATTCAACAGCTTAAGCAAGGAAACGGCAATGCACGTTTGCATCGTTGCAATATATGGAACAGAGTTCAGTGGCGTAACCCAACATGATCCCCCTGCAGAACAATCCCTAATATTTCAAGAAGGCTGGGTGCCTGGCAGACATGCAAAGGACTTGAGAAGGGTGAACCTACCCTAAATTATTGTTTTACCTGCAGGGAGCACGAGGGGCGGGCCGATATGGGTTCAATCAGACAATGTTTATGTAAAACATATACAGCCACATACCATTTAATCTCAGTTTCATACAATATTCGGTGTGCTGCATATTTTTCCCCAATATACTCCATTAGTAATAGTTTTTTTATTTGCACAAGCATTAAAAGTATACGGACGTACAAGACACCTACGCTACGGTCCCCTTCCTAGGCCAATTCTACGACAAATTTATTCCAGGCTGCCATGTGGGTTCTACCAGCAAGTAGCACAACGGGCAAACCAGACAGCTCCCCAAATCATCCAATTTTGTATAAGGTAGAAAAAAATCCTATCTATGATGACCCTACCTAGTTTCCATCTTTGTCCTTGCTTTTGAACTATTATCACAGCTCAACATCATCACAGTTTTCTTTTTATAGGTTACAAAGAGAATAATGAATCATCATTCTCTTTGTAACCTATAAAAAGAAAACTGTGGGCAGCTGCAGATGCCCTGCACTGATCACACCGAGTGAGCTCTCACCCTCTTTTCTCAGCACATATAGAACAATGTTGTCATCATTCTGTCTGTATCCTTAAGATATCAGTGATGATGAATCAGTCCCTGCAAAAACTGAACGCAACGCTGCCAATCCCCACACCACATTACTGTAAGATCTGCTAGTTTCAGATTCAGTGGCCAGAAGTGGAGTACCGACTACATTTCAATAACGCTGGCTACATTGTCCATATAACTCACCTCCGTGTTTATGAAGTGCTGTGTTTCAGTCTGATAAGCTGAGCGTTGGTGGTTTAGTGGTACAACTGCCTGCCTGCCACACAGGAGCCGGGCCAGGAACTGACCCAGCAGACATGATTCTGGTGCACAAGCCATTCTCTCCCCACTGCCCAGCACTCTCTAGGTCTTTTGTGATTTCCTCCCAGTGAGGTCTGTAAGTCGCACAGTTCCAAACACCACTTGGTAACATCCCATCTCCACCTGTGAGCATGTGGGTCTTGTCTAGAGATTGGTGCTGGCGACTCGGCTTCTAGGTACCAATACGCACGTCACGCGGAGCCGGGTGTCATGAGCCCAGCCCCAGGGTGGCTTGCTCGGCAGGGCTGAGGGGCACGGACAGAACGGCGTGTGGGCGTCAGGACTGAATAGTAGGGAGTTCTGCAGGATCGGGGCGGGGTCACAGCAGTGGCAGACAGAGCAGTAGATATGAATGTGTTATTGCTGATTCAGTAGTGTCAGTGTTTAGTTGTTGTAGAAGCTCGCTCCTGTGCACATCTACACACCTCTACGCTCCGCCTCTTCACTGCTGCCTGCCGTCTCTCCATCACCTCCCGCACTCACTCAGGCAACAGGCCGAGCTAGTACGCGGGGGAAGGAGGGGGTGGCGGGGTGGTCTCGCAGCCTGACATAATTGATCCTTTATAGTGTCTGAACCGCACCCTCCAGTCTGCCATTACACCAATCACTGCTAGGCAGGTTCGCCCGTAAAGCACTTACCAAGCGCTGCAATTCATGTGAAAATGCAGCAGCGCAAAGGTGAAACTGTTAAATAAATCTGCCCCAGAACAAGCAACAGAACAAGCATTGGCATAGCCTACAGGTTGCGCCTTTGGGACCTTATAAATGTTTAGCCATGCAACACTTGCTGTTGTACCAAGGATATTGTTAATGTTTTTCCGAGAGAGAGATCAGAGTGTTGTGTAATGGAAGTTTTGACTCATGGAAAGGTAGCACAGAAGGTTAATATGCGTGCTGCAAAGAACATGTACCTGATGCAGATCACTAAATGCTGTAAATAGGTCAGTGAGTCACTGTTTAAATAAAAACAATCTGTGAGGTTCTCAGCATTGTATCTTGAAGTCGGTTATAAAGCTCTGTGGTTATACTGAATAAGCAGCTACCTATGTTATATGACAGCTCTTTAATAATGTAATACCTGCACTTTCACAATTGCTTTATTAACCTTCCTGCTTCCTCAAATTTGCTTGAAAATGCACAATTTTTCCACTATTTTTTCAAAATTTTCTTAGGGTAGCTACGCTCGCTCGCTACGGTGCAGTATGATTATCAGTTTCTGCCCACCACTTTAAAATGTCACCAGCCGCCACTGCAGATACCAACCCACAAGGCACATTCAGAGCCTGGCTCCCTTACCTCATCCCATCTTCTTCCTGTCCCACGAGCCAGGCACGAACGGTCAACTACCTACAAGACGAGCATTTTGTCAGAGTACTATATTCATAAGGTTGCTTGCGTCCATTCATTCCGACTTCAGAGTGCATTTTTGTTTGTTTCGGGGTCTTTCCTTTCCCCTTCACCAGTGGTTTGACATGCTTTTAAAGCTACATAAATTACTTACAAGTAATAAACACCTTGTGATGTTTTAAATAAGCTCATCACGTTCAATCAGGAACACAGCAACAGCTAAAAGTAAAACGCCTTACAGTTACACTATGCACCACATTGTCCCTTCATGAGACGAATCACAGCCGAAAGCAGCTTAAAGAGCGGCTCTGGATACAAACTCACAAATCAGATTCACTTGGCTTGTTCCTACACAACTTGATACCTTCGGTACAAGGTAAGCAGATTAGAAATGAATTGTTTTTTAAGTGCCCCAATTATCGCCAGGTGTTGGCAAAGTGGTGCTAACAATTAAATCTAGATTTATGAATACACACATTCCACAGGTCTTTGGAAAGCTAAACGCTAAGTAAATTTAGGCAATAGCTTCTGTCATTCAAATATATGCTGCCTTTCATACATGTCCATAGGCAGGCAGGAGACTCAACATTTTTCAACTCAACAGCAGGACAAAGAATTTGATGTAATTCCAAATTGTCTGATTTTAGTTCTTTCACAGTTTCATCATTTCAGAACTGAAGCATTTTGAATGCATCACGGGGCCTACGCCTCTGGAAATGTGAATTTCTGGAGGCGTAGGCCCCTTGATGCTTATCTTCAAAGAAACAGATCTCTGTTCACACGGTATGCATCGCAAGGCGGGACTTCTTTTGACAGCAAAGTTATATGCTCATTAAACTAAATGCGGGATTGCTACTGACCGCGCGGTTTCATGCCTACAATACATTTTAAGTTCCAGATTTAAATTTCGCATAAGGGGAATCTGCACACCGGACTCATGGTGGCCAATTGACATAAGCAGTGCGAAGATAGTGAATTTTATTAGAGATATTGGCCATCCAAATATCAGGCTATTTCTAGATCTGGAGGTCCTATCTGCCTTGGTTTTACAGATTTTAATGTTGTTATTGGGAATATATATTGTTTTCCTGAAGAAGTGATGGCTGTAGATTAATTGCCCACCGAAACGTGTCAATGCTTCTGAAAGAGGAAACTACGTTAAGTCTGAGGAGATAATTATATTGAAGGAAGTTGGAATAATAACCTTAACATTTATAATTGATCCATGTCTGACTAATGTAGTGTCTCTCCAAAAATAGGAATTACTTTTTCCTTATTGTATTCCCAATTGTGTACAGTTTTGAATTGTGTTTTTTCCTTTGAATGTCATATGTAATGAATTATATTTTTTGGTCTGATCAATACTGTCACTGTTTTTAAAATTATTGCCTATGTTAGGGAAAGAGTACAAGAATCCGATAAAATGCATTGTGCATTGTGCTCTTAATGGTTTTAATGATTCTCTGAATAAATTTGTATTTTGTTATTTGTTTTATTTTGTTTTGAATACATTTCCTCTTTGTTCATTTTCATCTGACTGATGTGTAAAGGGTGTTTGTGGCAAATTGATGCTTTGTGTGTAACATTTACCCTAAAAAGGGACTTTTTTTCTAGGCTTTGGCCTTTGAGAGAACCCCCAGGTTTTCCATCCCACTGAAAGCCTTGTAACAAGGCGATCTGTGTCAGTTATGTGTATATATCACCGTAGTTCGATCTAAAAATATATTTTGAGGTTCTGTTGCGTGTCTGTTTATAGTAGAGAAATACTGCTATTTGATGAGTAGTTGCGGAAGTAATGCTTTTTTCATAAGTGTATAAGGTTTTTTCTATTTTTTACTACAGTCATAGTTCACATTTTGTTTATTATCAGCGTCTCTACTGTGTCCTACATTATTTCTTTGTTTATTCAGAGCCCAGAGTTGGAGCTATTATTTGAGCATTCATTATATTGCACTTATCAAGCAGGATGTAGGCCCCGTTAAGAGTCTGGGGTGTCTCATCCCACAGTGTCAGTGTATTTCCCGATACACCTCCAATTTGCCTTTGAAGGAGACCAGGCGATCCCATGTGTGGGTGCAGAGCATGTATTCTTGGCCCTGTTGCTCTGCATACCAGGGCTGTAAGTGGGAAGAAAAAAAGTGAGGGTCCCTGAAAGCTGTGGTGGCTATATAATTAGGCAGTGTCGTTCCTGGGGTAGTACTGCTTTGGGTTACTGCACCATGGGTGGAACTTGGGCGTTCACATGCAACCACACAAGGTTTCTTATGCTAAGCCATATTTACTAAATAAATTAGACTGGGTTTAGCATGAGAACACATTGCCCTTTTGAAGTAGGCAAAACAAAGGAGAAATGCTTTAATTTCTCCTTCCTTTTCCTACTTTGCATGTTGGATGCACTTTACAGCACAGCTACCAAGAGGGGAAAGAGTTAAAGTCCGCTTATGCATAGTCTTTTGTACTGTATGGGTTTCACCCAATAACAAAACCTATGGTAGACTCACAGAGACACCCTTGTACTATGGCGCACATGTGTGTCTCTGGCGCACGGTTGGTGATTTCAGCACTTCTGCTAGGAAACGGGGAGGAGATTGTCATATTTCTGTAAAAATGGCACTCTTCTCCTTTTCACGCAGCACATTTGCTGCACTGCTCTGCATGAATAAGTGATAAATCTGGCACATAGTTTCACTACTGCAGAGGAATTTTGCAGGAAAGCTACTCCTCTTCCTTAGCGACTGCCAGAGGGCAGGACTCTCTGCCCCAACGACTGCCAGAGCGCAGGGCCCTCTCTACCATATGTGGCCTGCCAGGGCCTCTAGACTTCAGTTCACTATTGCGAGTGGCAGGATATTTTGCTTAGCTACTGCTTCACCTGTCTGGGTAATATGGAAAGGCATTTGAGGTAGTGGATGCACTGTACAAATATAAACTTAATTTATTAAGAAAGGGTGGTCTTGTGTTATTTTTTCTTCATTTCACTAATGCTCTCAAGTAGGGATGGCTGTACATGAGAAATGTGATACCAAGATGTTTCATTTGTGAATGGATAATATCTAATTATAAGCTTGAATGCACAAATGAATCTAAATATGTGCACATAGGGCACTCTCAAAACATGCAGTGAGAAGTAAACACTCAATGTGGACATTTACATTTTTTAACACAAATTTTATTTTCAGACATGTTTAACCCCCTAATAGCAGTTCTCCAGTGTCACCTCATTGGTTTGTGAAGAGCTCTGTATTTAAGACTGGGTCGTGCCATCGGTCGTGTGACTGGGTCGTGCCATCGGTTGTGTGACTGGGTCGTTCCATCGCTCGAGAGACTGGGTCGAGCCATCAGTTGTGAGACGGGGTCGTGCCATCGGTTGTGAGACGGGGTCGTGCCATCGGTTGTGAGACGGGGTCGTGCCATCGGTTGTGAGATGGAGTCGTGCCATCGGTTGTGAGATGGGGTTGTGCCATCGGTCGTGAGACGGGGTCGTGCCATCGGTCGTGAACACAAATCTTGTTTTCCTGCAGTGTTCACAAAGAACCCTAAAGAAATGACATACAGCCCGGTAACAAAGTCTTGCAAAAGACCCAGATCCATACAGAGTGAACACAGAGTGTTCCATGCTTCGTGGGAAGAAGAGTATCTTTTTGTGGAATGTCCAAATGATAAAGCTACTTGTCTCTTTTGCAAAGAAAAGGTTAATGTGCTCAAAAGATTTAACCTGGAGGGGCACTATAAAACACGACATTCTGACTTCACAGAAAACTTTCCAATATCCTCAAAACTGCGTTCTGCGAAGGTGGCATCACTAAAGCAAGCCCTTCTATCCCAACAAAAGCGCTTTCTGTGCCAGATGAAAGAATATGAGGCTGTAGCTGAGCCATCCTCCCAATTTGCTACATGCTTGCGAAACATAAAAAGCCATTTACAGATGCAGAGCTGGTTAAGAAGTGTTTTCTCTTGGCAGCAGATATTTTATTTGCCAACTATCCTAATAAATCCAACATTATGAAGGAAATAGGTGCATTACAACTGTCCGATTCTACATGCACACGTAGAATCGAGTCAATGGGTGACAATGTTCTAGCACAGGTCATCAATGCAGTCAAGCTGTCCCCTTTCTTTAGCATTGCTGTTGATGAGTCAACAGATGTAGGGGATGTGGCTCAGTTAATGATTTGGGTGAGGTATTTGGAACAAGAAATCTTTCCAAAGGAAGAGCTCCTCTGCCTTTTGCCATTGCATGGTTACACAAGAGGAGAGGTTGTGTTGGCCAGCATGTGTAATTTCTTTAAATCTCATCATCTGCCATTGAACAATCTTGTAAGTATTACTACAGATGGGGCACCCTCCGTGAATGGACATGAGAAGTACTATGTATCTCTATTAAGAAAAAAACTTCAATCATCCACTTTAATTGATTATCATTGCATAATCCATCAGGAAGCATTATGCGTGAAAATAAAACCAGGGCAACTAAATGATGTCAAGAAGCAAGTTGTGAGAATTGTTAATTTTATTCAAGCAAAAGCACTCAACCACAGACTTTTTAAATTATTGCTGAGGGATGCCGAAAGTGAATATGCAGACCTGTGTTTGCATACTGAAGTTAGGTAGTTGAGCAAAGGTAAAGTGCTAGAAAGATTTATTACTTTGCTTCCAGAAATTGAACAATTTATTATCAGTCGAGGGCAGTCCTTCCCAGAATTATATGACTTGCAATGGCTCACCATGCTCCATTTTCTGTGTGACATATTCTCACATTTAAACTCTTTCAATCTGGCACTTCAAGATAGACAGAAACTTGTGTCCTCAATGATGAGTGTCATGTACTCCTTTGAAAGTAAACTCTAGCTGTTCCGAGAGCAGATGTACGATGGTGATCTTACACACTTTCCTAAGTTGCAGGCTTTAACACAGAGGGTTAAAAAAGAACAGGAAATGTTGGTCAGTCTCAATCTGTGTGAATATCTGGAGGAAATGTCTGGGGACATGAAGAGGCGATTCTCTCAGTTTAGAGTTCTCACCCCACTTTTCACGCTTGTAGAAAACCCGTGGATGGTTAGTGCAAGGAATCTTGAAGCTGTTGAACTTCTTGGTTTGAAAAGGGTACAAGCTGAGATGGAGCTAATTGACATACAATACAGCTCTGTGCTTGAGTCTTCT
Source organism: Lissotriton vulgaris (assembly GCF_964263255.1). Classification (NCBI taxonomy): domain Eukaryota; kingdom Metazoa; phylum Chordata; class Amphibia; order Caudata; family Salamandridae; genus Lissotriton; species Lissotriton vulgaris. The sequence goes on from NC_141694.1 coordinate 846,246,297, forward strand.
TTCTTGGTGAAGGAACCAGAAGATTTCTGGCAAAGCGTGCCATCTGAAAAATTCTCTCTTCTTTTTACCTTGGCACAGAGAATACTTAGAATGTTTAGGCAAACATATATATGCGAGTGTTCCTTTTCTACAGTGGATGTTCTAAAAAATAAACTGAGAAACAAACTGAATGATGCACATCTGGATCACCTCCTGAGACTTGCACTCTCTGAAAAGGATCAAGAGTACAAGAAATTAATTGCGGACATTAAGTGTAAAATTAGTGCATAAACTCTGTGCCTTGGAAAATACTTTTCCCCATATCATTTGCCTTTGTACTTGCTATTCTACTTTCACTAAAGGCCTTCAAATAAAAATGTATTATCAAAATGTGCTCTTTGCAGTTACATCTGATTTTGAAATACAGCATTGTCTAATGATTTGAAACAGTTTTTTTTTATTCTAGCTCTGCCCCCACGGATCCCGCCTCCACTAACCCCACCCCTAACAGTGCGGCCCTCGGCCGCAAGCCACACTGTAATTTTGGCCCCTGACAAAGTTTGTGAGTACCAATGCTCTAAAGCAAAGAGATCCTTAGCTGCTGCCTTAAAATCCAATCCCAGAGACCCGGCACTGGTAAGAACACTGGTAAGTGAGTGCAAGCAGGCAAGATCCAAACGAATAAGGGAGAAGGCATGGGAGGATCTCGAACAAGCTGCCAGGGCTGGGAACAGTCTGGAGTTTTGGAAAATCATAAATACTCCCTACTTTAAAGACGTAAAAGATCCGTGAGATGGGGCCTGTCTGAAGAAGTGTAGACCCATCTCCCTTCTGAACACAACAGCAAAATTAATGAGGAGGCTATTAATATCCAGACTGGAGGTATGGGCACTGGAACGAAACATCTTAATGCAGGCTGAATATGGTTTCCAGAAGGGAAAGGGGACGGTGGACCAATGCCTAAATCTCTTGCTTTGCATAGACAAGTACACAAAGGCCAAGGGTGGAAAACTATACATGGCCTTCATGGACTTGTCAGCTGCATTTGATTGTGTGTCCCATCAAAAGTTGTGGCCCATGATGGCGGAAATGGGTATTGATCCTCCAATCATTCACTTAATTTTCCAGCTAAACACCAATGCCACAGCCTGCATGAGGTATGGCCGAAATGGAGAAAGCACCACATGTTTAAAATCGAGAAGGGGGCTAGACAGGGCTGGTTCCTCGCCTCGTTTCTTTTCTCTATACCAACAGGGTGGAGGCGGCCCTGTCCGGCTCAACTCTCGACGTCCCTAGATTTGACGGATCCCCCTTACCATTATTGGCTTACGCCGATGATGCAGTGTTATTAGCGAGGACAGGCGTAGCCCTTCAGAGTCTCTTAACTACAAATGCTGCCTTTATGGCCTCGTTAGAACTCCGTATAAATGAGGGTAAATATTTTATCATCATTGGAGCGTCCACGCGCTCCTCCCTTCATTCCGGCGCCTATTTAAGGCACTTTTAGGCATCGGCCGGCCTGACAAGGTGGCATACTACCGCGCTGCGGTTTGTAAGCGCTTAAGATTTTAATCTTTATTAGTTGACGCATTTAGCGCGTTTTTGCTTCGTTTTCATTGTTCCTGCATTTTTAAATGTGTACTGCTTGGGCTCTCCCCCCTCCTCATACCTGCATTTAATTCGGAATATACACCACCGTTTTCGGTGGGCCCGGGTTCTGTGGGTGGTCCGGGGGCTGTTAACTGATCGGCGACCAGCGCCATCTTGGTTTGGGACCAGGCTTTTTTCGGCGGGCGCCATCTTGGAGCGTCCACGCGCTCCTCCCTTCATTCCGGCGCCTATTTAAAGTCGCTCTTTCCCGCGCAGCGGGAACGCGCAGCTGGGACGCCGTCGCATGCCGGAGTCGTGCCAGAGTCCTGCCCGTCTGCGCCCGTCCGCGACAGGACGCGCTGGACGTGGCTGGGCTCTGGCCCCCCTCCTGGTCGGTCTATTTTACATCATGCGGTGCTACACCAGAGATAGTCTGGTTGCCATTGAGAGGTCGCGGCCAACCTGCTCTACACCTAGGGTGGATCCCTTATGCGGCCCGGTATCGTGTGGCTGCGGATGCTTTACGCTGGCTGCCCCCGTAAGCAGGAGCTGCGGGGACGTCCTGCGCACGCCCCGAAGCCCGTCGCCAGGTATTAGCATTTGGAATCTTAACGCTAGGTCGCTTGTCAAGCACCATCTTGACATTAATGATCTGCTAGGCAGGGAGTTGCCTGACCTATTTTGTGTAACAGAGACCTGGCTGCAGGATGCTGACACGGCCATTGTCAATCTGGCCTTCCCGCCGGAATACTCGGTATTCACCTTGAATAGGACCTCAAGAGGCGGGGGTATTGCTCTTGCCGTCAAGTCCTGTTACCCTACTACATGGCATGGGCAAAAGATCCCGGGGTGCGAAAGCGCCCTGTTTAAGGTCGCTATTACATCCAACTTCACCCTGTCGGGACTTGTAATCTATCGGCCCCCGGGGAGTGAAGTGGCCTTTAGAGCAGCGTTACCTGAGGCTATTAGCAATCTGGCTACGGGGTGCTCCAATTTTACCATCATTGGAGATTTAAATCTGCACTTCAACAACTCCAGTAGTCCCTCAGTATCCAGTTTCCTGGCAGACCTTGAGGCGTTACAGCTGAATCAGTTGGTGACGCAGCCCACACACTCAGGGGGTCACACCCTTGACCCGTTCTTCACCAATCTGACGGAAGTCTGTGTCACCAGCTACACACCTCTGGCATGGACTGATCACTATTTGATACAGTTCCACTGCCCTATCGTGGCTAGTCCATCTAAGCCAGTGGTGTGTTCTGTTCCAAGAAGACGCTGGAACAAACTTAAGCTGGATGAGTTCTTTCATCTCTTATCAGCTGACCCGCTCGACGTCTCAGGCCCGCCTGATCAGATGTACGACAGGTTTAGCGACTGGGTCTCCAGGGCCTTGGACACCCTCATCCCCTTGGTGACCTGCAAAACTGGATCTGGCAAGGCCAGCCCCTGGTACGACGACTCTCTGCGGGCTTTGAAGGTTTCTTGCAGGCGCGCATAGCGGGCATGGCGCAAAGCCTATTCCAGCTCTAAGAAAGTCCTATATCAGTCAACAGTGAAGGTGTACCATCGGGCGGTGTGTAGAACTCGTGCCGCTTTTTATGCGACACAATTCAGGAACAGTTCGAACCCGGCAAAGGCTATCTTTAAGGTATTGAAAGACCTCACTGCCAAAAAAGTTACAACTTCATACCAGAGCTCTGTGGAGCACTGTGAAAAGTTGGCAGAGTTTTTCCTGGAAAAGGTGAATGCCATCTATCGAGCCTTTCCTGTGGTCGTTCCCTCGGCGATTACATCTTCTAAGCCACCACCATCTGAGGGACTATGTTCTCTACCTTTGTTAAACTCTGATAGCCTAGGCACTTTGGCCCGCAGAGTGAAGTCTGGGTCCCCTGAGGATCCACTTTGCCCTGAAGTGTTCAAGGACCTGGCGGCACATGACATCTCTCCGCTTTGTTCCTTGGTCAATGCGTCACTTACATCTGGCGTAGTTCCACTGAAGTGGAAGCGAGCCATGGTTCATCCGATCCTGAAGAAACCTAGCCTGGATGGGAGCAAGCCGGAGAGCTATCGGCCTATTTCACTCTTGCCGTGGCCGGCTAAGGTGATGGAGGCACACGTAAATGCCGCTCTCTCGGAACATCTCCATCGAGCTGATATACTCGACGCCACGCAGAATGGGTTTAGGGCAGGTCATAGCACGGAGACGGCTCTGCTTTATATGGTGGAGCACCTTCGCTCCGTGCTTGACGCGGGACAAACGGCAGCGCTGGTGCTATTAGATCTAAGCGCTGCCTTTGACACCGTCTCGCACCCTATCCTTCTGCAGCGTTTAGAGGAGGCTGGTGTTACCGGCACTGCTCTCGACTGGTTCCGGTCGTTCTTAACCAACCGGGCCTTTAGCGTGACCGTCCCACCTTATCAGTCAAAATTCCATCCGTTGAACCTGGGCGTCCCCCAAGGCTCCTCGCTGAGTCCTACGTTGTTCAATCTGTACGTAAGGCCGCTAGCTGAGGTTGTCAAACAATGGGGTATGACCATGGTGTCATATGCCGATGACACCCAGCTAGCGGTCACGATCAGCGGGGATGCTGAAGTCGACGCTCCCAGGTTTCAACAAGGACTGAGGGCGGTCGCTAGCTGGATGACGCTCAATTGTCTCCAGCTAAACGCTAGTAAGACCGAGGTGATGGTATTTGGTAGACAACCGGAACTGTGGGGAGAGAGTTGGTGGCCGGAGGAGTTGGGTTCTGCTCCCATCCCAGTCGCCGAGCTTAAGAACCTCGGGGTCTGGTTGGACCCTTCCCTTACGTTTGCATGCCACACTAAACGCACGGCTGCGTGTTGCTTCGGCATCTTGCGTGGGCTCCGTCCTGTGCTAAAGTTCTTCGATGCCCCTACCCGGCAACTCATGATCCAAGCTACCGTCATCTCCAGGCTGGATTATGCGAGTTCTTTGCTGGCCGGGTTGAACGTAGCTGAGATCGGGCGCCTGCAACGGATCCAGAATGCCGCAGCGAGAGCGGTGGTAGGCCTTCCAAGATTCTGTCCTACCTCCAGCACCATACGAGCGCTGCATTGGCTTCCGGTGGCGCAGCGGATTCAGTTTAAGGTCCTCTGCGTCGCCTATAAGATCTTGAAGGGGTCCCCGGCAACGATCCTTACGACCCTCATGGCCAACTACATCCCAGCACGACCTTTAAGATCGGCAGACCTCGAATTGGCCGTGGTACCGCGCTTTAAACGAAGCAGGGCCGGTGGACGCTCATTTCGAGTGCGGGCCGCTGCTTTGTGGAACTCCTTACCCCCGGCAATTCGCGCTATGAGCGATTTGCTTTCTTTTCGTCGCGCCGTGAAAACATTTTTATTCCCTTAGTCATTTGCTTGTGCTGTTTTTATTTTAGTTGTGTTGTGTAGCTGCCTTGTCGGGCGCCAGGACGCTCCTTAGCTGGGGCATCTGTGCGCCAAATAAAAACCACATAACATAACATAACATAACATAACATAGCTGGAGCTACCCGAGGTGCAAAAGTGCCTCATTTTCCCTTAGCCTCCAAAAATATCGAAGTAGTTGACTCTTTTGCGTACCTGGGCGTTCTGTTTCACAGCAAACAAACTTGGTTGAAATTGGTGGCTGCCAGAGCCCTGGGCATGGAAAGAAGCCTACTAGCGATAAGGGGCTTTATAAAGACGTTGGGGGCCAGCCCCGTGGACACGGTTAAAACTACCCATCTAGCCAAAACAAAGGCGGCAGTAACCTACGGGGCCGGAGTCTGGGGGATGGTTCATATTGAGAAATTGCAGAGATTGGAAGACCCCTTTTTTAAGTTGGGTATCATTACCACCCACAGCATCCAATTTCATTTTACACCTTGAATTAGGACTCCCTTACCTGTCCGACTGCATCATGCTGGCACCGATCCTACTGTGGCTCTCCATCTGGAGGAGGTCGACGGTTACTTTAACTCAACATATTATTGGCGATTGCCTCAGGTTAGAGGGTCGCAGAGGGATCGGTTGGCTCCGTTTTTAGAAGCTGAGCTAAAAGCAATCAGGCAGGAGGAGCTGTTTAAAGACCCAGCTTCTTGCAGGATCATCTCTAAACAGAAACTGATCGATCTATACATGCAGAGGGCTGATTTTATTTGCAGGGGGAGGATTTGTCAACAACAGGCGCTTAGCACCTATGCCCTCGTTTCGCCTAGACCTGCGGGAGACATCACTATTTCTACCTCTCACATATCAACATGGCTCAACACAGATTTATCTTGGTGCGTTTTCGTCTCAACTTTATCCCCCTGATGCTCTGGTTCCCAGAGAGGAAGTTCAAGCACGCTGACCTCCTCTTGTGTCTGTGTGACAATGTCTCACCCCAAACTGATCTACACTTGGTATTGTTTTCTAAATGTTACCACAAAGAAAGAGTAACTTTTATTTTACCCATCTTAAGACTTCAACATTTTAACCTCATGCGCGCGGGCCGTTTTCCCGCTGTGCGCTGAGTTTAAAAAAAAAACAGCGTTACATGACGAGCTTAGCTCGTCATGAGCGTACGACAGGCGTAACTCATGACGAGCTGAGCTCGTCATGAGCGTCGAAGGGGTTAAACAATGCAGGGTGGTACTGTACTTGCTGAAGTCTTTACCTAATTTGTATGTTTGTTTCTCAGTAGCATCTTTTCTGTGGGCTTGTATGAGAAAAAGAGTCGATGGGCACCCTAACTTGAATTACTGTAAAGGTTACCTAAAATTTTATGATTGTAAATTGTAATACGGTCTTTTAAACGGTTGGATATGATGTATTTGTACTTTTATGATCTTTTTTTAATATATCGAATAAAGATTTTAAATGAATGAAAATTACAAGCTATATAAACATACCAAGAGCTACTCCTTGACCCAACTCCTTACTCAGGATCTGATATAGTTTTCTTTTCCTACAAATAAACTACTACTACTATTCAATTCCAAATGAGTATACTTTCTTACCTTCCTCATTAAGGAGACCAGAAAACCTAGAAACCTGACATGCCACACCTTAATTTTTCATAGATACCATACCTTAAATGCTGATCCACCAAACCCAACACACAGAATACAGAAAGGACAACACGTAATTAACAAAAGTGACATCTGTTACAAAGGGCATCAACAATAATAACACAAGATCGACAGTTTTACCTTCCACATCAACGGGGTCTCATCCTCCCCAGTTCAAAACTGGGCCGAAGAATTTTCAAAATAGAGGGGCAAATTATACTACCTGCATTTGCCTCCCCAAACTGTTGATTCTTATGTTCACGAGCTACTGATATAATTAGTGTGGTAATAGAGACAGTAACACATAAGATTGCATTATTGGCCACCATATACAAGATTACCATCAGTGATTTACTCAGTTCATCAGGCACAGTTCCAGCAGTAATGTAAACATTGGTTCCTCCATGTGAAATGCTTCTCCGTGGGTAATATATAACAGCCATCTATGTATAACAGCTATCCCTGCAATGACCCTATTGTCAAGGTAATACTAATAATAATGTCTCCACTATGCTTCAAGATCTATCACTGAGTTACCAGCTTGAAATATATTTTGGAAATTCAACCATTTTTTTCCAAACATCAGCATATGAGTTCTGAAAATAAACTAATTTCCGTCTCAAATACATGTTTAAACATTTTGACATACATATATTATTTCAACTAAGCAAAAGTGTCTAATTTATTAGACTGGGCTGTTACCTTTAAGTAGTTGGAAGCTTCCAGTAGCTCACGAGCTACTCATTGGAGAAGCCTAAATATAGAACTAAAAATAATTGTGACAAATTTAATACACAACATTCTATCAGCAACAGGAACCATCAGCAATAATTTCACATGAAAATTAAAACATTTTCCATTGCTTTCCATCTGCACGCTGTGTAAACATTCATTATATTCATGTAACTTTTCACAAGATGTAAAATAACAGCTTAAAAAAATATGAATGCATTTATTTGCACATTTCCTTGCAAGTATTTCAGGCTGAAAAACAATAACAACAAAAAATATAACAATATGAGAACATTTGTGTATCTGTAAAAACATGCTGCAAACATTCTCTTATTAATGTTTCATCTTTTAGCCAGGGAAAGTTACAACAGACCAACAAGTCAGACAGTTTCAACTAATTCACAATATTTTTCTATTTTAACAGAGAAAAAAAACATGTGCGTATTTGTTGTGTATGTTTAAAGACCGACTGCGCTAGCCACTAGTAAAATGATGACATATACATTTGTAATTTAATTACCAATCTCATGGGTAACAAAAACGGTCACATTTGTAACCAGGCTGTTGCAAAGGGGAATAATGATGCACGTTGATAGTGCTATTGGTTCCCAGCCTGTGGCAGAAGGCACTGATGTAATTCTTTTGTTTAAAAACATTTATACACTTTACAATACAGTTTGTCGCAATTTAAAAAAACTGCACTACACACTGTATTATAAGATACCCACAGCATAAGATAGGCTGCTGCAAAATGTGCAAAAAGATATGTTTAAACGCTCATCAAAAGTTATAATTTTATTAATGATTAATCATAATGTCTAGTGCAAACCTTTGTATAGCTGTCCATTAAGAGATTGCATTCCCAAACTGGCCACACCCTTGGCCTTCCTCTCCAAAAAGATAAACCTTTGACACCGTGGAGCAAGAGATGATTCTTAGTTAAAGCCTAAACTTTTTCCTCAGTAACCTTTTGATTTGCTGGTTAACAAATTGCACATATTTACATTTCTTTCAGATAGCAGGCGCCCTTGAAGAGAGCCTTGTTTATTTGTTAGCTATCTGTTGGTCCCATTTGCTTCATAGTAAAGGAGAAACCCCTTTTTCTTCCAGTCTCTGGCAATGAAAGTTCAGCATTAAGCTCTTGTGAAAAGATTGCTTTAAAAAAAAATATGGGAACTGTTTTGGAAACAGTAAAGCGTTTGGGAACAGGGTGCCCAGATGATCCTACCCACGATGACCTATGATCACAGGTAACTATCAACTTTGCCCTGGCGCACAGCCTGCTTCACTTTGATAATGCATTCAGCACCATCTTTAAAGCGCTTGTGGGCCAGGGTCCTGCTTTCATTTCTTCTATGATCCACCGTTATGTCCCCATACGCGAACTTCGCTCCTCCCACCTCAATCTGCTCACGACTCCTACTATTAAACGTAAAAAACATGGTGGCCTCCGATTTTCCTTTCTGGCTCCCCACTTCTGGAATACTCTCCCGATGGAACTGAGATCTGTAACCAGTTACACACAATTCAGAACACTCCTCAAAACCCTTCTGTTCATACAAGCATATGAGTAATGTTCCTGCTCCCCTCCGCCGCTGTCCTTCTCTCTTAGCACCATGAAACCGCTTGGTGTAAGCGCGCTTTACAAATATTTTTAACATAACATAACAATGTCCACCAGTCCTATTTGAGAGCAATGCCTCATTTAAATGGCCCTCACTTGTCTGTTCACTAGGATTGTGTGTGTGTGTGTGATCATATATTTATAAGTACCTCTCTGAGGGAAATCACAAAGCGGGGCTTTCGCCAAAGTAGAAACTTGAAAGCTAACAGCATCTGGCAATTGTTCAGGTTTCTTCAAAGTCCCCTTTAAAAATTTAGTAGGGCTCTTTATTGCCCCATAATCTTGGTACCAGGACATTGATACTACTGTTTTCTTAACCCCAGGACATCTCAAAGACCAATCCCTCCACTATACCAAGAAGGTGACTCAGAATGAAGTTATAGCTTCCTCAAATTCTTCTGTGCCCAAATCATAGCTTTGCTCAGACCCTTCTCCTCCCTTTCATGTCCATAAAAACGTAATGACAGAGAAAAATGTATTACATACGTTCCTTCAACTACATCATCTTAGGAGCTAAAGATTGTTTCTTGGCCTTTGCTATTTCAGATTCAATACATTCTGAAGAGGGTTTGAGCTGTAAGCACTCTGATAATGTTATGTTTTTTTATCTTTTGTTACCCCCTACTGGAGAAGCAGACTATTGTGTATGTTTTCTCCTTGTGATCTAGAGTCCCTGACAACTGCAAGGTTTCAGATGTTTCATCTGTGTTCCTTGCTAACATCCAGATGCCAAGACCAGTGATTTTTACTGGTGCTCATTAGGGACATCTCTACTTTTACTCTCTTAACCAGAAACTAGAAAAACTGTTACTGCTCTGATTACTTTCAGATACCCACCTTTCCTGATCCATCATGTCTGAAACTGTCTCAGGCATGCTTTATTGTTTAAGAATAAAGTACGTCTTTATTGTATAATTACTTAAAATCATTAAAGCCAGACAGGCTGTTAATGAATGTGCAGGGACGTACTATGTACAAGAGACCGTGATGCTCAAGATTGGACCATGTTCTGTTGTGCAGAATCTCATAAAATAAATAATGTGCAACATTTTAGGCAAAGCTGTGAGATCACACATTAACAGGACATGCAGTGCGTGCTAAAAGTGGACTCAGCTGATGCGTGAGAGAGAACCGTGCCATGCTCGTGTTCAGTGGGCACACCGAATCACATAAAGCAACCCCCCCCCCCCTCCCACAGGTGAGGGCGTTGGCAATATTGCAGAGCGCGGTCTTCAACACAGCATTAATATAAATAAATGGATTCAAATTTTGCATTGGAAAATCATACATTTAAAACCCAGAGGGGTCGCCCTGACCACAACTGGTATTGGAAAGCATGCATAAAGCCATAATGCACAAAATTGGGCTCTATCCCACCGTGTCTCGAGGAGTGAGTGGTGTACTATCTTTTGAGTAAGGTTAAAGACCATGCATATTTAACTGAGCATGCATGAGACAGTAAAGCGCATGGTGGACATGCAAGATGTCATAAGGCAACCCCCCACCCCCCCGGAGAGGGCTTTGGCAATATTTATCTGTCACATGCTAGGTCATAGAATGCCCAATCACCATATGTGCCAGTAAGGTGCCTCGTGTCCAATGGTTAACGTGTCCAAAGCTAACATTCCGCTGCATCTGATAATCTATATAATAAGCCTTTACATCAAGTTGCTGTGGGTATGCAGGATGTTATAGCCCTCGGCTCGCAAGAGTTGCACAGGAGCCTTCCAGCTTCAGCGTAAAACTTACCATTCTGTGAAAGTTCCATTGGGATGGCGGTTGTGTGATGTGTCAGGGCCTCTTTGCAAGTTCTTGTTCCATTTTGCAAAGAAATCATTCTGCGGTACACTCTCCTCTGGTGTGACATGGCAGGACAGCAGTAGACAATATGCGCAGCTGGTTCAGTGTGATATTGGCACAGGCTGCACTCCTTTTTGTCTGCACTTTTGCTTCCAGTGGCCCCTTTAGTCTCGTATGGGAAGGGTTAAAAGCCTGGTCTGCAATATATTCTGTAGGGCTTTCCTTCCCAGTGCTGCTTTCAGGTTTGGTTGGCACACAGTGAGTTCATGTGATTGGGCGTAAGCCTCTGTGCCCATAGTATTTCTAATTTGTTCAATGTCCTGCTCCCTTGAAGTGCTCTTGCCTTGTGCATTTATCAATCTTTTTAAGCTGTCCATTGTTAGCGATGGGTCTATCATATTTTCTAAGGGCAGGCTTAATGCTTCTCTGTCCAGGGAAGACATGGCCTGGCACTTCGATCCGGACTATTCCAATGAAGCACATGGTCAAGACTGATTTGCATATGGCTATGTCTGAACTGGGGTGGCGTGGTGAGCAAAATAACGATGGATTAAACCCAGATCTGTGACTGGGGGTGAATGTTTGACAATGTTCAACATTCCATCCATCACCTTTTTGTGTTGCATTTTCACCCTAAGTGGGAAGGGTATGCCCAGACGTGGGTCCCATGCTCACTACGACACTGGAGTCAAGCTATCCTGGCTGATGACGGCTGGTAGCCAGAAACCGGTCCTAGGATGCTTGACTCCGGTCCAGAGAAGACATGGCTTGGTAGTTTGGGCTGGACTGTTCCCATGAGGCACAGGGTCAAGACTGATTTGCATATGGCCATGTCTGAACTGGGGTGGCGTGGTGAGCAAAATAACGATGGATTAAACCCAGATCTGTGACTGGGGGTGAATGTTTTGCCAATGTGCAACATTCCATCCATCACCTTGTGTGTTTTGCTGTTCGCCCTATGTGGGAAGGGTGTGCTCAGACGTAGGTTCTGTGCTCACTACGCCACTGGAGTCAAGCTATCCTGGCTGATCACGGCTGATAGCCAGAAACCGGTCCTAGGATGGTGGATTCTGGTCCAGGGAAGACATGGCTTTGCAGTTCGGGCTGGACTGTTCCCATGAGGCACAGGGTTAAGACTGATTTGCATATAGCAAAGTCTGAACTGGGGTGGCGTGGTGAGCAAAATAATGATGGATTAAACCCAGATCTGTGACTGGGGGTGAATGTTTTGCCAATGTGCAACATTCGGTCCATCACCTTGTGTGTTTTGCTGTTTGCCCTATGTGGGAAGGGTATGCTCAGACGTAGGTCCTGTGTTCACTACGCCACTGGAGTCAAGCTATTCTGGCTGATAACGGCTGATAGCCAGAAACAGGTCCTAGGATGGTGGATTCTGGTCCAGGGAAGACATGGCTTGGCAGTTCGGGCTGGACTGTTCCGCTGAGGCACAGGGTCAAGACTGATTTGCATATGGCTATGTCTGAACTGGGGTGGCGTGGTGAACAAAATAACGATTGATTAAACCCAGATCTGTGACTGGGGTGAATGATTTGTCAATGTGCAACATTCCGTCCATCACCTTGTGTGTTTTGCTGTTCGCCCTATATGGGAAGGGTATGCTCAGATGTAGGTCCTGTGCTCACTACGCCACTGGAGTCAAGCTATCCTGGCTGATAGCCAGAAACCGGTCCTAGGATCGTGGATTCTGGTCCAGGGAAGACATGGCTTGGCAGTTCGGGCTGGACTGTTCCCCTGAGGCACACGGTCAAGACTGATTTGCATATGGCCATGTCTGAACTGGGGTGCGTGGTGAGCAAAATAACGATGGATTAAACCCAGATCTGTGACTGGGGGTGAATGTTTTGCCAATGTTCAACATTCCGTCCATCACCTTGTGTGTTTTGCTGTTCGTCCTATGTCCAAAGGCTGTGCCCAGACGTGGGTCCCGTGCTCACTACGCCACTGGAGTCAAGCTATCTTGGCTGATGACAGCTGATAGCCAGAAACAGGTCCTAGGATGCTTGATTCTGGTCCAGGGAAGATATGGCTTGGCAGTTCGGGCTGGACTGTTCCCAGGAGGCACAGGGTCAAGACTGATTTGCATATGGCCATGTCTGAACTGGGGTGGCGTGGTGAGCAAAATATTGATGGATTAAACCCAGATCTGTGACTGGGGGTGAATGTTTTTCCAATGTGCAACATTCTGTCCATCACCTTGTGTGTTTTGCTGTTCGCCCTATATGGGAAGGGTATGCTCAGATGTAGGTCCTGTGCTCACTACGCCACTGGAGTCAAGCTATCCTGGCTGATAGCCAGAAACCGGTCCTAGGATCGTGGATTCTGGTCCAGGGAAGACATGGCTTGGCAGTTCGGGCTGGACTGTTCCCCTGAGGCACACGGTCAAGACTGATTTGCATATGGCCATGTCTGAACTGGGGTGCGTGGTGAGCAAAATAACGATGGATTAAACCCAGATCTGTGACTGGGGGTAAATGTTTTGCCAATGTTCAACATTCCGTCCATCACCTTGTGTGTTTTGCTGTTCGTCCTATGTCCAAAGGCTGTGCCCAGACGTGGGTCCCGTGCTCACTACGCCACTGGAGTCAAGCTATCTTGGCTGATGACAGCTGATAGCCAGAAACAGGTCCTAGGATGCTTGATTCTGGTCCAGGGAAGATATGGCTTGGCAGTTCGGGCTGGACTGTTCCCATGAGGCACAGGGTCAAGACTGATTTGCATATGGCCATGTCTGAACTGGGGTGGCGTGGTGAGCAAAATAATGATGGATTAAACCCAGATCTGTGACTGGGGGTGAATGTTTTGCCAATGTGCAACATTCTGTCCATCACCTTGTGTGTTTTGCTGTTATACATACTCCCTTTTGGAAATGGCAAGCACTATCTTGCTGATTCTCACTGAGTACTCTAGGGCTTCATTTACTCAGACTATGCACATTGGCTAGGATGCAACCAAAATACATTCCTAGGGCTGCCTGTACACTGGATGTTTTGGGCCATGCCATGAGCACTAGCATAGTTGTTAGGCAACATGCTAGGATGCGATGCGTGCAGTGGGTTTTCCAGAGACGTTCAGCTGTCATTGATATCTATGCCCTTTGATGGCACGAAGCTCTTTGGGGTGAAGGCGTCACTGAAGCACTTTAGGGGTAGCCAGCTTTTAGTCCAGAATTTGTGGATTTTTTTTATTGCCTTTTAGTAATAGAGAACAATACAACCCCAAGAATCACAGTCACATACACATGAGTAATGTTTGAACAGTATGGATGCTGTTTGCATATCATTCAGAAAAAAGGAATGAACAGAGGCTAGGGGAGGGATAGTGTCATGTACACACAACACTTAACAGCTTAAAATCCTGCACAGGGTGTAACCAACAAGCCAGTCACGTGTCCACCAAGTCTTTGCGTACAACCAATTATCTTAGCAAGAGTACTGTACTATTTCACTCTTGGGAAGCTGGGGCAGATGGTTGAATGCCATCTTGGTCAGAATGTGCCCCTGATCAGACTCGTCTGCCACTGACAAAGAGGAATCTTTTTGGTGAAGAAAGGATAGGAAGTGCTCCCATATGTATTTGGGACTGGAACTAATTGACATTAAATTCCAGTAATTAGATAGTTGCTCTTGACAATATGTGACAACGCCCAGCCAAGCCCTGCATGTGGGAGCAGGTGTCCGCCCCCAGTGTATGGCCACCCTTCGTTTAGCTAATATCAACAACATTGCAGTGAGTCAGCGGTGAGATACAGGCTTGTCAGCGATGAAGCCTAGGAGCCCCTCCAGGGGAGATGTAGGGTGGTTGGTACTTAGTGATAGTGTGTATGGTCATGTACACTTCCAGTTGTATAATCAAGGGGAAATGAATCACTCGTCCTGTGTGTAACCAGGGTCAGGGCTTCTATTCGTCTTAAAAACCCCCATTCACGAATTAACCATGGTGCGATATAACTTGATTCTCTGCCTGGTAGGTTGCGTGAAAAGCATCATCATAATGTCTTTGTTATGCTTTCCTCCACCTGGAGGAAGACCATCTGGTATATTACAGTAGTGATCAGAAAAAGTGAGGGTGGGCGGGAGGAGCTACGCGGGCATCCAAGATGGTCGCGTGAGCAGAGAGCTCCCGAGACCCGCGCCGCCCTCTTATATCTATCCTTTTGATATCCTGATTATTTCTACGGGCTTTTGAAGTTCTACTTCTGCTGATCCTGCTACACTTTCCAGGGCCGAGATCGGACTTCGGGAACCATTTCTACACCGTCATTTACTTTCTGGCCTCGCCCCGGACAGGACTGGGGTCTCTGCTGCTCTGCTGGCCGAGCAGTAATTCAACAACAGCGGCCACTGAACATCTGCTTCACCGGTGTCACTGTCACTTTCACTTTCGGTTTCTCCTCTACCTCCTAATTGACTGCTCTGGACGCACTTCTTATTTGGGACCACGGTAGCCTGACCCGCTGCGCAATCTGGCCACAACCCTGGCCTCGCAGGCTACAATTTTGGACAGAATTACTGATTTGGCGACCCAAAGATCACTGCTATTTACACCAGGTCCAGGGAGGCCCTTCGGGGCGCGGTTTCCAATATGGCGACTAAACCCGATATTGAGAAGCGCAAGACAAAGGTGCCGACCCGTGGGGGTTCGGTCCAATCCAATGTTATGGACCGCTACACACAACCGAAAGGTTCCCCCAGTGCTGCTGGCCGTAGTCTCGAGGACTCGAGGACGGACTTGGCGGCTACGTCGGAGGTGTCCCTCCAGGATCTCATGCGCGCCATTGCCGGGATAAAGACGGACATGGGGCACCAGTATGAGGCCATCGTCTCGAAGATAGACACGGTGGCGGTTGATGTTACCCTTATAAGAGCGGACCTGGCCAAGACTAATGAGAGGGTCAAAGCCTTGGACCTTAAGGCCTCCAGTCTTGTCACTGACATGGCGGACGCGCAGTCGGAGATCGGCAACCTGCGGTCATCTCATGACCTGATGGCCAGACGTCTGGAGGAGTACGAAAATAGGGCCCGACGGAACAACATTCGCCTGGTCGGGGTACCTGAGGATAGTGGTGATACTACTGTGGACCTGCTGGTAGAGGATTTAATAGTGACTCATCTTGCTCCCACAGGCCTCAGTAAGTTTTTTGCGGTGGAGCGTGCGTACCGCTTCCCGGGTGGACAGACCAAGCCGGGGGCTCCCCCGAGGCCTATCATTGCTAGGCTATTCCACTTTCGAGATGGGGACGCTATCCTTCAGGCCTCTCGTAGACATGGCCCACTGAAGTACGAGAACAGTTCCATCTCT